>NC_060270.1:73126914-73476808 GCF_021613505.1 Equus quagga
GGAGGAGCTCAGTATGTAAATGAATGAAGCATGACATCGCCTGATACTTCTGATACTTTCGTTGAAACTGCCATTCATATCAGCCATGAACAAATCATTAATTCTCTCCTTGGTGCCACCATCCTACCTTGTAAATACTTCTCAACTGGTGGATCTGGCTTTCTGAATGCCATCCTGTTGCCTTACATCCTTCCCAACCCAGCCTCATACGCCCTTCTTGCCTGCTCTGCTCCTGCTAGTGCTTCACATTCACAATACAGCCCCCACTATCCAGATTTCCCTCTTCCCTGGCCACCTCAGCATCCTTCCCCTGACACTCACACTGTTGAGACTTCCTTATTCTAGGCATCACCTCCTAAAGGCCTACAGGAAAAGATGATAACTAAGAAGCATGTGTTCTCCACTCTTCCTCCCATACCCATGGCATATATCGCTAAGTGATCAGGTCATCTCTGACTATAGCTGGGCCAATGAGCTAATGACACTTTGCTTGGGAGATAATTGGTTTCTGTCACTTAACACACTGTCAATTCTAGTAGCAGTAGTAGTATCTAGTAGATATTTGGAGATGGAGAGACAAATGAAATCTAGAGGTAAAATATACTAAACAACACATGCCAAGCATTGGTCTTAAGCAGTTAATATGGGTCATCTCTAACATTTAATCTTTACAACCATCTACAAGGAAGATACCGTTATTGTACCCATTTTACAGATGAGGAAACTGAGGCTCAGAGAGGTAACTTACACACGATCACTTAGCCAAGAATTGGTACTAGTCCAAATTCAGGCCGTTGGGTCTGGAGTCTTCTCTGTAACCATTCTGATATCGCCTTAAGATCTTTGATAACCAACTGGCTTCATGGGGTCTTGGGAGTAAATGTCTAGTTGTTAGGCCTAAGTGAGAGTACCTAGGAGATTTCCTCTGTCTGAAATTGCCCTTGGAGGACTCTCACCCACCCTTAGAGATCCAATTCACTTCTTACCACCTTTATAAAGTTTTCATTGATATATTTATGCCAGTGCTGCTTGTATATCATCCTATTATTTCACTTACCAGCCTGGACTGCAGGTCTGTTTTCTTGTAGGTCTTCTTTACTGCATCATGACTGCCTTGGGAGTGAAGTCCCATAACTTTCTCATTTCTTAATCCTCACAGTTTAGCAAAGTGTCTGGTCTATGAAAAGCCAGGTAGATAAATAAATATCTCTACTTCCATGATATGCTTTCCCAGGCTAATTTTTGAAACCTAGCACTTCTCAAAGATAGGCTAAGTTGTACTTTGTTTACTGACTGGATAGTTATATGGTCTTCAGGAGAGACTATTATCACATCAAAATGAAGAAGTTGAGTAAATGATGGCTTCCCAGGAAATGCAGCATTAAAGTCTTCTCTAGAAATGTACTTCATGAAGAGTCCTAGCCCGGAGCATGAGTGTGAGCATTCTAGTTCGGTCCTAGTAAGGTAATGACACTCTGCATTTAAATACCAGTCACCACGTCATCCCGAAGCAGAGTTTCTCCATACTGAACCTTTGAATCGCCTGCCTCCAGCCCTTCTAGTTACTTTGATAAAAGGAGGTTTAGAGTAGCTCTCTTTGGGAGCTCACCAAAGTGACACTGCAGCAAGAAATCAGCATTAACTTTCACCAATTCTTTCTAACCACAGGGCTCTGCAGGGCTCCAAAGTGCTCACGGGCTTGCCAAGAGAGTTGGACAGACACAGTAACGCAACAGGAAAGCTGTGAAGGGCAAGAATTACATTCTTTTAAAAAGTTGGAAAAGCTTCCAGACTTACTAAAAGAGGGTAGAGTTAAAGCATAAATGAATACGGAATTAGTGCCAACCTGCCCAGGAAAGGGCCATCAGGAGGCATGATATGGTGTCCTTTAAGTTGACACCTATGTGAAATTTATTTTCTGTGGCCTGGGGGACAAGAGATGTGACCTTCTATAAGGTCCTCCTCATGTCAGGACCGTGGTTCCTTCATTGTAAAAAGAAGAGAGTGGAACATATGATCGCCTTGCTCCCTTCCTTCTCAAATGTTCTAACGGATTTCAACACTGAATGACAATATCTAAATGAGGCATCAGGTTTTACTTGTTAGTTTTAGGGATAAGAGTTGAAAATATCAACTCTATAAAAAGGTTTAAAAGTACTTATGTAATGTTTTGCTTGTTTACCTTGACAACAGAAATGAGGGGAAACATCCCAATCTTAGTGAGGGTCTATAGCAGATGAAGTCAGTTATTTATGATGTCAGAGTAGTAATTCCAATTGTAACTTAGCCCTTACCCCAACTTGACCATGGTCTGCATCTCTCTGCTCCAGGATGTATGTTTGACTCATCTCTGTATGTAGCCCTCATTGTACTTTGGGCAGTGCTTGACGTAAGATATGTGCATAGTAGATGAATAGCGAATTGCATTGGACTGAATTGAAATCTACTTAGGAATACTCTTTCCTATCAGACACCCCACTGCATTTCAGATTGGCTGAAAATATCTTTACTAACATAAGCTGGCTTGCAATCATGGGAAAAGATGGAGATGGCTCTGTTTTCCCAGATATATAAGAAGAAACAGAGCATTAAGAGGGCCTAGCTTACCAAAAGTATCTCTCCAGTAAATGATACAACAAAATCAAAAACAGTTCTGTCAGACTCTGAAATCTGTGGTTTTCTACTATACAAAGGGGGATATTCTTCTGTAGTCATAGAAAGTCTAGTGTTCTAAGTATAAATAAAATCTACAGAAGCAATTTGAAGATGCCCAATAGTTGTGTGACCCTATAAATGAGTTCTCCATTAAAAGGTAGAAGGGGGGCTGGCCCCGTGGCCGAGCGGTTGAGTTCGCACGCTCCTCTGCAGGCGGCCTAGTATTTCGTTGGTTCGAATCCTGGGCGCGGACATGGCACTGCTCATCGAGCCACGCTGAGGCAGCGTCCCACATGCCACAACTAGAAGGACCCACAACGAAGAATATACAACTATGTACCGGGGAGCTTTGGGGAGAAAAAGGAAAAAAATGAAATCTTTAAAAAAAATTAAAAAATAAAGGTAGAAGGGCATTTGGCAATACCAAAGTGATCATGGAGAAGAGAGCCTTGGAATCCCAAAGAACTTTCTTGGCTGCCCCCACTGTGAGTAAAATGGGCCAGCCATCTCCCCTACACATGTTCTACTCTTTCTCTAGTATCCCTTGTAATACAGAAAGAGGAACTAGATGGTCAGCCTTCCTGATAGCTGTTTATCAGTAATGATGTCAGCATGATGAACTGTGGACTCTCTCTTGCTTTTTCTATATAGGATAAAGCTCTTTGGAGTAATGGGGAGGCAGTAATGGTGGGATGCAGATGAAAGCTCTGCATTGGGACATGATGGACAGTGCTGCCTGCGGTAGGCAAGTACCTGGCGTGGAATTATGAGGACCCGAAAGCTACAAGATCTGGACTTCCTTGTTAGCACCGAAATTTGACCGAGAACAATGGTTTCCAACATTTTTAAAGTCACAGCACCCTTTTTCAAATAAAATCTTAGTGCAACCCCAATATATAAAACAAATACAGGCAGACTTGATTGAAACTAGGAAGGGGAAGCTGAGGCTCCAGCTCCTCATTCATTCCATCCCTCTGACAGTCTCAAGGCTTTTCCTTGGAAACCCCAGGCTTCAAAGAAGATGGTATGAAAATCACTGGCCCAAAAGACACAGCTCTAAAGTGACTGCTTTCTATACGAAGACCTAATTCCCTCTTGATTGTATTATAAAATTAGAGATGCACTCTTTGGTGAACAAATTGACATCAATATGGTAAAACATCATACTTAAGAACGGACTAAGCCTTTTCCACATATTGAAAGAGGACAATGTGAAAAACTACTCAAAACTTTTTTTAATCACTGCAAAGTGCCTGGGGTTATTTTCTGGTGGCCAACAGTCTGAAGGTCTAAGGGAGACACAATGTCAGCCTGGCTGAAGCATACAGAGGACAGAAGAATCCCTTGGCATCCAGCCATCTCTCTGCCCAACTTTCAACAGGAGGGCAGCATAGAAAGCAATCTAGTAGAGTGTTGACAGAATTAATCAGGCTCCATTTTCCAGCTTTCTTTTGCTCCCTGGGCTAAGAAATTAGAAGGCTCTGGCTGAATCAGATACACTTGGAGATTTCCCCAGAAACACAGTTTTCCTGGGGAAATAAAGCTAATGAAAGGAGAGGTTAACCACGTTTGATTTCTTCAAAGCCCACTTCCCGATTTTATGTGATCTGCCTGATTCCTTTTGGACCTTAAGCACATGGCTCAGTGACACTGCATTGCTCAGAGAAGACAGAGGGAAAACATTTGTCAATAAATCGAAAAGTCATCATACTGGTGCCTTCCTCATGGATGGCACCATCTAATGTCAAATCCCTTTCATAGATTATTTCAGTAAATAGTAATAAATATCTTTCACTTATTAAATTTTACCTCTGATTCTTATCAGGATAGGTGAGCAGATATTACCCTTCAATTTTACAAAAGTGAAACCTGAGCCAGAACAGGAATAGATGCCATAAATGGCAGACTTCCACTTTGAATTCGGGAGTCTTCAACATCTAAGCCCTGAGTCTGACTGCCTCTCTGGGCTGCTCTTCAAATCTCAGTCGTTCCCGGGCATGATGCGACATTATATATAACGTCACCTCCAGAGCTGTGGCTCTGGACCTAGCCAAGACAAATTCTCTTCAAACAAGAGACTGAGGAAGTATGTTGCTCTCCAGAACTCAGAGCTGGCAGCTGGTATGATCCCTTCTCGGGGATAGGGAAACAGGCAAGTTTAAGCTTGGGTGAGGGGGTGAGGGGGGAGTGGGGGAGCTTATGGTCTGCAGAGGCATAGTTCAATTTTAGGTAATGATTCTGGTGACAGTGGTAAGAATGGATTAGACAAGAAAGATACTAGAATCAGAGAAACCAGGAAGGAGAATCCTGCTGCAATAGTTCAGAAACTATGAATGCTGTGATTAAGGCAGAGGAAGTGGGGTTCAGGAAAAGGCAGATTCTGGAGACAGGTGAGGAATAGGAGCCGCGAGCTACAGATAGTTTTCCTCATGAGCTCCCAACCTAACGATAGAGGTGAATGATGAAATGGTTCATGACAACATAGGGTAATATGGGCCTATATGAGGCCAAAAAAAGTGTGTCAAGCACAAAGGAGGGACCCCTAAGTCCTTCTGGAGCTATGGGGAGGAAAGTCAAGGAAGGCACTCTGTCAGAGGCAATGCCTGAGCAGAGTCTTGAATGAAAATGGGAGGAACTGGCCAAGTGAGAAGGTAGGAGAGCCTGACTCAGGCAGCATGTGATGGCAGGGAGCTCCAAGAGGCTGCAGTGAAGGGACCGAGGCAACCAGGAGGTGAACATGGGAGGCCATCTTCATTCATGATGGAGCTTGTCTGTTCTTCTAAAGGCAGTATGGAGAAACTGAATCTTCTGTAATGTTTTACAGTAGTAGGAGTCTAAGGTCCAGGAAGGTTAAACAGCTTGTCCAAGATCACTGGTCTCAACCCTGGCCTCCAGATGTGGTCCACACTCCTGCAGCATCACCATCAGCTGATTAGAAATGCAGAATCTCAGGCCCAGACCCACTGAATCAGAAACTGGTTTGAACAAGATCCCCAGGTGTTTCGTAGGCACATCAAATTTTGAGAAGCACTGTTCTCAAGTATGTGCATTTTTCAGAATGCTGGAACCCTGCCTGCTTTCAAATATCTGCATATTTGGGCTTCTCAAAAGTCAAGAGGCATATGGGTGGTGGGAGGGGATATGTGGTCTCATTTAGGGGTGGCTGTGTCAACACCCTCAGCTACAGGCTCCACCCCCTCCAACCAAACAATTATCAGCTCCCAGGCAGGTGGAGCCCAAGCTTCCCGGATTTGCCCACTTGTGATACAATACACATTTGATTAATCACTGTTTCCAGAGGCGCCTCATCAATCACCACCTCAGAGCACCCAGGAGAAAGAGGTCTTGGTAGATGAGCCCTTGGCGCTGAGAAGAATTGAGCCTCCCGGTCTCCGATAAATGGGCGCGTGGAGTTGGGATGAAGAAGGTCGGGACTAAGGAGCATTAGGCATTCACCTCGGCTGCTCTGATTGGTAATTAAGTGACTCGTCTACTGGCGGACAGTCCTGCATGTCCCCCCAGGCATCTGTTAGTTCTTCGAAAACCACTACTGACAAAATGAGGTTTGCCCTTGGTACACAGATAATGAGACTGAGCTTGACAGGTGTGGCGCGATTAGAAAATTTCTACATGAAGCTCATTCTGCTAGCCACTCCACAGTAAACAGACTCATTAGAACTTGCAGGTCCCTGGAGGCAAAGCATGTTTGACATTATTAATTGGCTTTTCTGTATAAGGAGTCAAATAGATGAAAAGGTTTATCAAGCTGAAATAATTAATTTTGCCTGAATTCGCTGACAGTTCATTTCTCCTGTAAAAGACCATTTTAAGGTCCTTTTTTTTCAAATTTCAAAGTTCAAAAGACATAATAGTGGCAAAAGTGAAGCTTTTTAGTAAATTATAATTAAAGGGAATTTAATTAACTTAGACCTGGGGAAGGGGAAAAAAGGGAATTGCTATCTATGTCTATACAGAGGTCTAGATGGTTGAACATATCATGACTTAATAATACATTAATTTTAATCTAATCAAAGTATAATAAAAGAGGTAATTATATGCTTAAAAATTACCAGGCTCCAATAGTGGGAGTTTTACACACTTAATACTTACCCAGCTTCTCGTTAGCAAAGTTATAATTGTCGTTCTCAGATTCTGCTTATGTAAAGATGGGGGGTTACAGGCAAGAGGTTAATTGAATAAATCATTGTAAGAACCCATGTTGAGACTATGATCAACTACAAAGTTTGCATTTCCTGGCTGCAAAAGATTGTTCTTCCCTTTTTTCTCTCTGTCGTCCTGTGTCTCTACAAATAGCAAATTATTTCCAGCATTCCTTTGTAAGTGCTCCTGAATGCTCCCACGCCCACTCTTTGCCCCACAAAGCCAGAATCCAGTTCACATGAGATTCTGCAAAGTTTTCCCTCATCTTCCAAAATTTACCACTTTCATCTCTAACAAGGCATTTTGTAGTTTCACTGCAAGACTTCCCATCCTAAAACAACCCATGATAAGAGGAATGGTATTTCTCTCTTCGCTGAGATTGGGTGCTTTGTGAAAAAAACCCTGATTTCCCAAAGCAGTCATAACAAGATGGGATTTTGATTTCTGCAAAGGCCAACGTTTCTGGGCATTTCACTGATTAAAGACTGAGTTCTTAGAAATAACTTCAAGGATATAGCTGTTTTGCAGCAATATAAGATCTTGCCACATAAGCCAACATAATTTGTAGGCCAAAGATGATCCGATAGTTCCCAAATCTCTTACCCTGATGAAATAAAATCCCGTGGCGGGAGGAGGACCGGGTAAAGCAGTCATGGAGAGTGGTTCTTGCATACCTAGTGGTACGTCTTGGACCAGTTCCTCAAGCCTTTTGCTTCCTTCCAACACAGGCTCGGCTCTGACAGCCTCAACACCCTCCCTCAGCCTCCTCACCCCCAACCCCACCTGGTGATGACTGGCCTCCTGAAAACCCAATGACAGTGGTGGCTCCTTTCAGCTTTTTGTTGATGTTTTTCTAATCCAGAAATACCCGTCAGCTACATCCATTAAACAGCGGGGCATCTCTGGAGTCTCCCCGTCTATTCCCCATCCTCAATTGGAGGGAAGAGCTTGGTGACCTGAGACTCATTTTTATCATCCCTTCAAATAGGGTCTTGAAAAAGTGACCTCATTCAAGCGACAATCAACGCAGAAAAATTCACACCCTGTTGCTTTATTTTGAAAAACTCAGGGTCGCTTTTGTTCTTTGCCAAAACATCCTTAGGTACACTCTTCCGATGAGGAAGGAGAGAGGTAGGCACATATAGTGGCCACTTTACATACACCGTCTCAATTCTCAGGACAACTGAGTGAGATTGTCCCCATATTAAAGATGAGAAAATTGAGGCTCAGAGTTAGGAAGAAAGTTACCTAAGGTCACGCACTTGAGCAGCACAGCTGGTCTGCCTGACCTCAAGGCCCATATGATTTCCATTAGAAAGGAGTAACCCAAAAAGTAATGGACATCAGATTCTCAAACCGTAAATACTTGTAACATTTACCAGAGAGTTAACATTTGGGGTAAGAAATGTCATAACCCAAAAAGCAAATATCTACTTCCTTGCTCGGAGGAATACTCGAAAAGATGTATTAAAAAAACATCCTAGGAAACTTGAGACCTTCCAGTCCAGCACTCACAAACTTGTTCATCATATTTCCCACTCCTGCTTCCTTATATTAGTTTCTTAATTAATCATATATTAATGTCCAGAGGCCAATATGATTAAATAAAGGGTGAGACATGACGGGGCGGGAGAGGGGAGGAGGTTATACGTGCCAAGATTCAGGGCCGGAGCTGTCATCACTCACCAGCATCTTTTCTCCTGAAGTCAATACGTTGTTCCATTTCAAACATGCTGAAAGAAAACACAAATTGATTTATTTACAATTCTGAACTACTTATCAAACGGTAATGATCACCGCCGTGTAAAACACAGGATGAAAATATGCCATGTAATGCTTAGTCATTCTGTTGATGGAACTAATAATTCTCCCCTATTCCTCTCATTCTCTCATTCCACTCTCTCAGTCTGTGTCTCTCTTTATTTCTTTCTGTAATTCTGCCTGATAAGACTTAGCAACCCAGAAGGGGTCTGTGTGAGTGTGGTCAGTTCCGAAGACTCTAGAGAAAGCTCACATCTACCCAGCACCTCCCTTTCATTCATCAACCCACCAGGGGCCAAGACTAATTAGATCAGCCTGCTCATTTTGAGCTGATAATTGATTTAAATAGGTTGCTCATTTAAAATAGAAGAAAAGCCTGCTAAACATTTGGTGCTTGGATTTTTTTTTCTTCTTTCCCTGCAACTTTCAATTGCTTGTGCAATGTAGCATAAAATGTAGAGGTCTCCCTTTTCTTTTCTCTCCCTTCTTTTAAAGGGGCCATAAAATTAATTACAATAAGCAGGCAACGGGCAGGGGCAGGGGGTTAACTGATGGCTCTAACGAGCAGCCGAGCTTTGGGAAAGCTGGGCTACTCACGCTGTTTGTTGGCTGCGAGGGGGCCTTGGCTTCCAAGAGGAGCACAGCCTAAAAGGGTCCTTCGTACTGAATCTGTCTTCATGGCAACCAAAGTAGCTTTGCTAAGCTTCAAACAAAAGGAGCCTTCCTTTCCAAAGGTGGGGACATTCTAGAATTGTTTCCTTACCATTAAGCAAGAAAAGACTTTCAATAGGCTGTTCTTTGATATCATCCCCCGACTCTGCCCTTGGTTTTTACAGAATTTGTGAGTGGGAAAGTTAAGGAAGACTTGGCCCCACTCAATATTCTGAAGACTTTTCCCTTCTCAAAGGGTCTTTCATGACCCATCCTGCACCACATTGATTTATTTCAAGTGTGGATCAAAAACGTTTAGACTAGGCTCCTCTTTGGAAACGAAATCGTCCTGATAGTTTATACTGTTCAGCTCACTGTATCCCTTTGACACAATGAAAAGAGCTTTTGTCTGCAGCCTGGAGGGCAAGAGGTGGAAGCAACACTTGTAATTTGCTCCGTAAATGTTTTTTGCAGGGTTTCCTATTGCTGGAAGAAGGGAGTGCAAGGCCTGGTGAGGGGAGCTGAGGAGTGTTGCAAAATCTTTACAGGCAAATAAAATTATTTTAAATAGAAAAGTTACCCCTGCAACTGCACATGCTATATTTCAGATGTTCGTAAGTTCCAACTCTGCAAAGCAACATGATCCACATGAGGAGCACATGGGCTTTGGAGCCAGACAGACGACCCAAGGTTTCCACCCTGCTTCAGTCATTTACAAGCTCTGTGCAAGTCACTGGCTCTCTCTAAAACTCAGTCTCTTTACCTGTAAAATGGAGACCTGAAAGTCTATTTTGGAGGTATATCATACGGGTTAGAGATAATGTCAGAGTCTAGCATAGGGTCTGGCTCTAATAAGCCCTCAAGAAATAGTATCTATAACGCAAAACTGATTTCCTAATAACCAAGAAGGGTCTCTCATCCCTGTTTCATTGTCTGAGGCTGGGCAGTGGGGGAAAAGGTAATCTGTATATTGCACACAGGGCTGGCCTCCAGGCTGTGCCACCCATGCACTGGCACAAGGCCTCAGGTTTAGAAGGGTCCCACTGTTGCTGTCTTGAAATTCTGAATTTTTGAACAGGCAGTCCTGTGTTTTCCTTTTGCACTGATTCCTGCAAATTATGTGGCCCTTCCTGAGGGCACCTTCCCCTCTGCGAATGCTCTCTGGGCCATTCTTGGTATCCTGAAGAGCCTGCTTATATGAGGTCAGGTCTGTGTTGGTGGCACAATGCTTTCACACTTATAAATCACATTCTTTCTGCCTCTTCCACAAATTAGAACCAGAGGCGTAACCTCTTAGTTCCTGTGGGCCCAGGGCCTGTCTGCCATGAAAAACTATTCAAGAGCACATGCTAGTGGCCAAAGTTCGGAATGGCACCTCTGCAGTCCATCACTGGCCCACTGAGAGAGCTCACGCATCTCCGGTAGATGATGGAGGCCCGAGCCAGGAGATGACGAGGAGCACAGAGCATCCCTTTTTCAATTCAACATTCACGTGGCGGATCATTTTCACCATTAATGGCATACGAGTCTAGTCAGTCCCAGGTAATTTTTTTCAAAGCAACCAGTTGTGAAATATATTGAGAAAACACTGCCAATTTCCAATCCTAACGACAGAGACACTGAAGGTAAATAAGATGAATATTTATGGGACACCTGATTGCCTAAATGAGTTCCCTAAGGTATGAATAATTGAATGTGCATATGCTAATTAATTGGGAAAAGCCAGTAGGTAACTTCTTTTTTATTTACGTTAACCTCATTTTCTTTGATTTCTTAGAACTATTACAGTTCCCAGTTATTTCCCATGGTTCAGTAAAGTTGAGTGTCATTGAGAGAATTTTTAATAGACATCATGATTCTTAATTTCAATAAGCGTATAAGCCAAGGTAGAATATGTAATGGTGAGATTCTTAGAACATAATTACTTGGATTTCCTTAACAAAAACCATCATTCATTGGTGCCCACTGCTGGCTAGTCTTTTACATACATCTCATCTATTTAATTCTTACACTAACCTTCTGAGGTTAGATATCATACAATTGTCTCCATTTTACAGAAGGAGAATCTGAGACTCACATCAGTTAAGTGAGATGCTCATGGTCGTGTGCCTGTAAATATTAGAAAAAAGGTTCATTTTTGACCTGCTGAAACTCATAAGTCTTTCCACAAAGGGAACCCAGTCTTTTACCTGGAAGAGAATGTTTAGGAAACAGTCTTTTCCTTATCATGTTGCAATCAAGGTCCGCCAGAACTTCAACCTGGTGGCTATCATCATTCTCAAATAGCCACTCAAGTCAAACCCAACTGAAGAGGCTATTTTTTTTAGTCTGTGCTTTTTAAATGGATTTTATTTTCTAGAGCAGTTTTAGGTTTATAGAAAAATTGCACAGAAAGTACAGAGTTCTCATATGCCCCCTCTTTTCCACACTCAGTTTCTCCCATTATTAACATGTTGCATTCCTGTGGGACATGTGTTATAACTGATGAATAACTATTGATATATTATTATGAAGTAAAGTCCATAGATTAGAGTTCACTCTTCGCCTTGTACAATCTGTGGGTTTTGACAAGTGCGTATCATGTAGCCGCCATTACAGTATCATACAGAATAGTTTCACTGCTCTAAAAATGCCTTGTGCACCACCTATTCCTTTCTCCACCTATCTTCCCTCCCATCCCCCATCTGAAACCCTGGCAACCATCGATCTTTTTACCGTCTCTATAGTTTTGCCTTTTCCAGAATGCCATATAGTTGGAATCATACAGTATGCACCGTTTACAAACTGTCTTCTTTCACTTAGCAAAATGCGTTTAAGGTTTCTCCATGTTTTTTGTGGCTTGATAGCTCATTTCTTTTTCTCTCTCAATAATATTGCATTGTATAGATTACCACAGATTATTTATCCATTCACCTATCAAAGGACATCTTGGTTGCTTCCAAGTTTTGGCAATTATGAATAAAGCTGCTATAAACATTCATGTGCATGTTTTTTTGTGGACATAAGTTTTTACCTCATTTGAGTAAATACAAGGAGGATGATTGCTGGATCATATGATAAGCCTATGTTTAGTTTTGTGAAAAATTGTTGAACTGTCTTCCAAAGTGGCTATACCATTCTGCATTCCCACCAGCAATGAAGGAGAGTTCTTCTTGTTCTACATCCTTCATTAACATTTCATGTTTTCAGTGTTCTGGATTTTAGCTATTCTACTAAGTGTGCAGTAGTATCTCATTGTTTTAATAGATCATTTATTCTTGTTCCACTAAGAGTAAGCAGCAATCTCCAAGGTAGGATGTGCACATCCCATCAGGAGGACAAGGTAGTCCATTGGAATATGCAAAGAAAAATTGGCAACCACTATTTTTACTTATTCATTATATAAAACTTTCTATTCTTTGTGTATATTCTTAATGTATAGAATATATTAACACAAACATTGTGGGCATTTTATAAATAAAAAATGCTTGTCTTGTCGAGATTTATGTCTCCCCACTTTTTTAGTTGACAGAAGTGTTCCATCAAAAGAGGTCCTCTTTTGATGGAACCCCACTGCCATGGAGAACCCCAGGTCTATGAAGACATCAAAGACAGAGACCTATATTTCTTGCAAAAAAGTGAAGCTTGATTTCCATTCAATATTGAATTTAATGTTTAAAAAGTTGGAATTGCGTCCAAGCAGAAGTTTAACTATGCTATTTTGAACTGGATACATCTACTAGTGTGACAAATTTGGTATTTTCCCAAAGTCAGTCTGGCAGTCATCTGAATTCATCTGCAGGAAAAACACATAAGGGTGTGTTTTCAGAATATTATCAGAGTGGTCTAAGCTTTTCAAAGCACTTTCATCTATCCCATGTCACTTCACACCTTAACATGATGACTATTAGTGTCTTAGATTCCATTTCAAAACTAGTTTTTGAGTATGGCTGAGAGGACCCGTGTTGAACTGTCAACCCTTATACGGTTGGTTCTATTGTTATCCTAATTTTATAGATGAGAAAACTGAAGCTTAGAGAATTTAAATGACCTGCCACATGCCCCTTCTATAATTGGCAGAACCATGATTCACACCCAGGTCCAGATGCCAAAGCCTGAGCTCTTATCCATTAGATTATCCTGCCTAAGAACATCCATGTGCTTTATGAGGAGACCTGTAGGTACACAAGCTAGAGAAATACCTGGCCAGTTTAGCAAAATAAAAGAATACCAAATTGTGGACTGCAGCATCAATGTAGATCTTTGTTTTAAAATGCAAATATATACATTTTTCCAAAGCAATGTGTCTGCAGACACTGGCAAAAATTCTAATTGCTATACATTCTGTGTGTTTGATGAGAAATACTAAATATTTCCTGTACATGCATAGAAGATCTGAACTAAGAAGACTATATTTGTAAAAACATCACTTCTCACATCACGGAGGAAGTGGGAGATCCTGACAAAAAACACCAAGGAACAAGCTGATACAACCGAGAGAGGAAGAAATATAAGTTTGGAAACCATTAATGGGCCTGAAACTTCAAAAGAAGATACTGGAAAACACTATCTTCAGTATGACAATTGGAACTCCAGAATACTTCAAGAACAAGATCAAAAACCTTAGGTAGAACTTTTTCTCCCTTTTTTCCTTATTTATTTCCCTTTTTCTGGTCTTCCCACTTTCCCTTCTTTCTAAAATAAGAGCGATTACTGAGGACTGCAAAAATAAAATAATCAATTCTAGAACCATTGGTTAGGAATAACAGCTCTGAAGAAATTCAAGGAGGAAGGCATTTTCATAGAGTGCAGCAGAACCTCTTTCCTGGATACGTAGTCAATAACTGGTCTGGTCAGAATTTTAGACTTGGACTTAATTCTAGAAATATCATTCAATTGTGGTCACGTAGTGGTCAGCTGTCAGGGTGCCCGCTAATAATTTAACATCTTTTAGTATCCTTTCCTTTGTGTAGTCTCCTTAGAGGCCTGCCGGTGTGACCAACAGAATATAGGAGAAGTGATGGTTTGATTCCCTAGACTAAGTCACAACACACATTGAAGCTTCACTTTTGCTGTCTTGGATCTTTTGCTCTGAGAAAAGCCAATTATGCTGCTATTAGGAGACTCAAGAAGCCTTGTGGAAAGGCCCATATGGAAAGGAACTAAGGCCCTCTGCCAATAACTACTACAACTTGTCAGCCACATGAATAAGCCACCTTTGAAGTAGAGCCTCCAGCTCCAGTCAAACCTTCAGATGACGGCAGCCCCAGCTGATATCTGACTGTAACCTTGTGAAAGATCTCAAGTCAGAACAACCCAATCATACTGCTTCTTAATTTCTAACCCACAGAAACTGTGAGAAAGAATAAATAATAATTGCTGTTTTAAGTCACTAAGGATTAAGGTGATTTGTTATGCAGCATTAGATAGCTAATTCTGTCAGTAAGCCTGGAAGTCGGGTCAGAAACACAAAGGACTGAGGCTAAAGGGATCCAGGTTACTTAACAGAGGGCTGTCTGGTGGGAGACTTAAAATATGTTAACTCTGACCCTAGAATGAAAATGTGAAGTCAAGCGTATTCTGAAGACTGTAGGTGAAAGCCTTTAGGTTGAAAATTACATGTCAGCAAAAAATTAACACTCAAAAATGCCTGAACTAAGGAATAAGTGACTAAGTTAATGTAAAGCAAACTGGAAAACATTTTCTTTTTCAAATGCTCTTTGGAACATGGTAGGTTATCAAATTAGTGAAAAGAAAAGGAAGGGAAGAAAAGTAAGAAATAGAGCACTTCTAAGAGCATTTTAGTTTTAGCAATCGAGCATTTACCCAGGTCTTTGTTCTTCAGACAATAGTAATAATAATAAAGCCATTCAGTTACTCCAAAGGACAAAAAGAAGAAACGTGGCTAATTGTGGATGTCAGAATGAAACAGGTTCATTTCTTGGGTGTGGGATTCATATTTTGGTGTTATTGTTTTCCTCCATGGGAGACAGAGAGATCCCAAAGATGGTTTACCAGCATGAAGGTACCAGGACCTAAAACAAGACTTGACATAAACACTTTTTTCTAGGTGTGACCAGAAGGGATGTTAAGTGAAGCCACCCGTCCGAATAATAACAGCAGCAACAGCAATAATAATATTAGCTAGCATTTATTTAATTTTATATGTGGACAAGCACTGTTCCAATACCTTTACAAGTATAAACTGATGTTATTAATTTAATTAGCTTAATTAATAACCAAACATCTGTCAGTTTGCTATTATAGCTTCCTTCCTTTGAGGTCTGATCACACTTCAGTGTCTAAGAATACCCCTCACATAAGAGAAGGGAGCTTCGCTAATTATCACCACTCCTATGCCTACTGTGTGCCAGGAATTGTGCTTCATGTTTTACACAACAGCATTACCGTGTGCAGTTGTGCAGGTTGTGCAGATATACATATGGCCCCAACTGCACATAGTAGTATCTCTCATCCTTCTAAAAACCCATGTCAGAATTACTATCTTCATTTTACAGAATAGTAAACCTTGACTCAGAAAGGTGAAATCACTTTAATATGCCCTCATGGCTTATAAATGGCAGAAATAGAATTTAATACTGAGAAATTTGTATCCCCAAAATGTATGTCCTATCATCTGTAGCATGTAGATTTATCAAGAAAAAGACATAATATGTAGGAGTCTCATTTTAAACAGGAGCTAGTTTCTGAGGTTATCTACATAGGTGAAAACTGCTTGTGGTCTAAATTATTCATGAAAATCCATTAGATAGTTGTCTCAGATAAATAATGTGGAAATGCTGTATAATCATTCTCCCTCTCAACCCTCCCCCAAAATCCAGGTGATTTAAAACAACCACCACAATTTTTGTTGGCTTATGATTCTGCAATTTGGTCAGGCTCAGAGGAAGGCTAATATGTGGTGTTGCCTAGGCTCAACTGAGTGGCTCTGTGCTCACACAGTGTACACTAGTATCTTGCATGAGACTGTACTTAGCTGAGGCTCAGCTGGGGAGCCTTGGTGCTCCTCTGTATAGCCTGTCTCTGCATGTGGCTTATCACAATTCAGTGACTTAACCTAAGATCCTTTATATGATGGCTGAATTAGAGATTGAAAGTGGAAGACAGAAGATCTTCTAAGACCTTGACTTGGTAATCCAAGAGCATCAGTTCAACTGCATTCTATTGGTCCAAGCAATTTACAAGGCTATAAGGAAAAAAACCCAGAAACTGGCTGAGCTAACCTTATAGGAGCTCTGGAAAAGAATGAAACGTCTACAGTAACCATGCAAACCTTAGTTGGTGTTTTTACTCAATCTTTCTTCACCTCTTCTGTGCATGGTATGGTCTTGTCAGAAGAAGATAGTAGCATAATTCCTAATTTCCTCCCTTGAACTGGAGTGAGCAGAGAAGGTGATACTCACAATGTTCTACCCTATCTGGGGCTGCCTGAATAGATGGTCTCTGTCTTGCCTAACTCAGGTCTTGGGTGGGGGAAAATGGTGGGCACTGCTTGTGAAAGCTGCAGGGAGACTATAGACCTCCATATTCCCAGGCAAGAGATTATGGATAAGGACATACAGAAGATCATATAAGGCTCCAAGGAGAATCTGGATGAGACTCTTTGGGAAAGTAAGGCATTCAAAAGCAGGAATGTATAAAGGAAACTGAGAAAGCCACATGTAAGCCCAGGCAAAATGCATGCTCAGGAAAGTCCTGAGAAGACCCTAAGACTTCATATCAGGCTCATTCCTGGGCTCAGGGTATGCCTACCTACTCAGTGAATGGCTGCCCAGGCACAAAGCCAGTCTGCAAAAACTGGGAGAAGTGGCTTCTTTAAACAAATGCCCAATTTTCAACAAAAGAAAAATCACAAGGCATACAACTAAGTGGTAAATCATCTTCCATTCAAGGAAACAAAATTAATGGGTAAAGCCATCCTTGAAGAAGCACAGATATCAGACTTACTAGATAAATACATTAAAACAACTATCTTAAACATGCTCAAAGAGCTAATGAAAAACACAAAGAATGAAATGAAATCAGTAAAACAAAATAAGACTATCAAAAAAGAGATAGAAATCATTAAAAGGAACCAGATTCTGGAGCCAAAAAAAGCAGTAACTGGGTTTCAATAATCACTAGAGGAGTTCAACAACAGATTGGAGCAGGCAGAAGAAAGAATAAGTGAACATAACACAGGAAAATTGAAATTATCAAGTCTGAGGGGAAGAAAGAAAAAAACATGAAGAAAAATGAACAAACCCAAAGGGACATATGAGACACCATCAAGCAGAAAATAGATGCATTATGAGAGCTGCAAAAGCAGAAGAGAGAGAGAAAGAGGCTGAGAGATTATTTGAAGAAATAATTGCCAAAAAACTTCCTAAATTAGATTAAATACATGAATCTACAAATCCAATAAGCTCAAGAAATCCCAGGTAGGATAAATCCCAAAGAGATCCACACTGAGATGTATTATAATCAAACTGTTAAAAGACAAAGGCAAAAAAAGAATCTTGAAAGCAGCAAGATGAAAGCAACTTGTCAGATACAAGGGATCCTCAATAATAGTACTAGCTTTTATATCAGAGGAGATTTTGCTAGCCGAAAGGTAGTCAGATGATATATTTAAAGTGCTGAGAGAAAAAAAAGGTTAGCCAAAAATTCTATGTCTAGCAAAACTATCCTTCAATAATGAGGGAAAAATCAAGACATTCCCAGATAAATAATAACTGAGAGAGTTCATTAACATTAGGCCTACCCAATAAAAAATCCTAAAAGAAGTCCTTCAGGTTGAAATACAAGGATACAAGACAGTACCTCAAAGTCACATGAAGATATAAAGATCCCCAGTCAAGGTAAATACATGGGCAAATATAAAAACCAGTATTATTATAATTTTGGTTTGTAACTCCACTTTTTATATGCTTCAAAATTTAAAAGGCAAATGCAAAAATTATAAATTTATGCTACTGGATGTGCAATGTGTAAAGTTGTAATTTGTGGCATCATTAATATAAGTGGGAGTGAGAGGAGCTTGATAGGAATACAGTTTTTGTACGCAATTGATGTTAAATTGATGTCAGTTCAAATTATAATGTTATAACTTTAGGAGGTTATATTTAAATTGCCATAATAACCACCAAAAAAATCTATAGAATATACACAAAGAGAAATAAGAAGAGAATCAAAATGTAACACTAGAAAAATGAACTAAATACAAAAGAAAGTAATAATGAAGGAAATGAGAACAAAAAAAGCCATAAGACATACAGAAAAAAATAGCAAAAGTAAATCCTTCTTTATTAGAAACTACTTTAAATATGAATGAATTAAATTCCCCAATCAAAAATCATGATTTGGCAACATGGATTATAAAAAATATGATCCAAATATATGCTCTCTACAAAAGACTCACCATAGATCTAAAGACACAAATAAGTGGAAAGCGAAATCATGGAAAATGATGTTCCATGCATACAGTAACCAAAAGAGAACTGGATGACTATACTAATATTAGATAAAATAAACTTTAAGTGAAAAGCTGTTAAATGGACAAAGAAGGATGTTATATATTGATAAAAGAGTCAATACACCAAGAAAATATAATAATTATAAGCACATATGTGCCAAACCTCTGAGCTCTAAAATATATGAGGCAAACATTGGCAAAATGGAAGGGAAAAATACACAAGTCTACAATAATAGTTGTATACTACAATACCCCACTTTCAATTGAAAAAACAACCAGACAAAAGATCAATAAAGAAAGAGAGGACTTGAGAACATTATAAGTCAATTGAACCTAACACACATACACAGAACACTCCACCCAACAACTGCAGAATGCACATTTTTCTCAAGTGTACATGGAGCATTCTTCAGGATAGACACTGTTAGGCCACAAAACAAGTCTTACTAAATTTAGAAAGGTTGTACTTAGACAAAGTATCTTTTCTGATCACAATGGAATGAAACCAGAAATCAATAACAGAAGTTGGACAACTGGAAAATTCAGAAATATGTGGAAACTAAACAACACATTATTAAACATCCTATGGGTCAAAGAACAAATCACAAGGGAAATTAGAAAATACCTTGAGACAAATGAAAAGAGAAACAAAACATACCAAAATTTGTCAGATGCAGCTAAAGCAGTACTAAGAGGGAAATGTGTAGTGGTGAATGCTCACATTAAAAAAATGAAGAAAGGAGCTGGCCCCATTGCCTAATGGTTAAATTTGGCATGCTCCACTTTGGTGACCCAAGTTTGATTCCTTGGTGTGGACCTACACCACTTATCAGTGACCATGCTGTGGTGGCAACCCACATACAAAATAGTGGAAGATTGGCACAGGTGTTAGCTCAGGGTGAATCTTCCTCAGCAAAAAAAAGAAGAAAGATCTCAAATCAACAACTTAACTTTACACATTAAGGGACTAGAAAAAGAAGAGCAAACTAAACCCAAAAAAGCTGGCAAAAGGAAGGAAACAATAAAGATCAGAGCAGAGACACTTAAAGCAGAGAATAGAAAAACAATAGAGAAGAAAATCAACAAAATCAACCATTGGTTCTTTGAAAAGATCACTAAAATGACAACCCGTTAGCTAGATCAACTAAGAAAAAAGGAAGGAAAGAAGTTTCAAATTACTAAAATCAGATATAAAAGTGGGAACATTACTATCAATGTTGCAGAAATGAAAAGGATTATAAAGGACACAATCATAATAACGACAAACAATTGTTAGTAAGCAAACTGGATAAGGTACATGAAATGGACAAATTCCTAAAAATACACAGCCTACCAAGACTGAATCATGAAGAAATAGAAAATCTGACTGACCTATAACTACCAAGGAAATTGAATCAGTAGTCAAAAGTCGAAGAATCAAAATCAATAATCAAACTTCACTGGTAAATTCTACTAAACATTTAAAGAAGAATTAACACCAATCTTTCCCAAACTCTTCCCAAAAGTTGAAGAGAAGAGAATATTTCCAAACTCATTTTATGAGCCAGCACTACTCTGATACCAAAACCAAACAAAGAAGCTACAAGAAAAGAAAACTGCAGACCAATATCCCTTTTGAATATTGATAGAAAAATCCTCCACAAAATACTAGCAAACAAAATTTAGCAGAATACTAAATGGCTTATACACCCTGACCAAGTGGGCTTTATTCCTGGATTGTAAGAATGGTTCAACATGCAAAAATCAACCGGTGTATTACACTACAGTTATAGGATGAAGGAGGGTGGGGGAAACATGATCATCTCAACTGATGTAGAAAAGGTATTTAACAAAATTCAACACCTTTTCACAATCAAAACACTCAACAAACTAGGAATAGAAGAAAACGATCTCAACATAATAAAGACTACATATGAAAAAACCCACAGCAAACATTATGCTCAATAGTACAAGACTGAAATCTTTTCTTCTAAGATCAGAAACAACATAAGGATGTCCGTCTTCACTACTTTTATTAAACATAGTACTGGAAGTTATAGCCAGAACATTTAGGCCAAAAAAGGAAATGATAGACATCCAGATAGGAAAGAAAGAAGTAAAGTTATCTTTGTTTGCAGATATCGTGATCTTATATACAGAAAACTCAAAGATTCTACCAGAAAAAGTTAGAATTAATAAGTGAATTCATCAAAGTTGCAGGACACAAAGTTAAACACAAATCAGCTATCTTCCTATATACTAATAATGAACAATCTGAGAAGAAAATTAGGAAACCAATCCCAAATACAATAGCACAAAAAAAGAATAGAATACTTATGAATGAACTTAACTAGGGAAGTAAGACACCTGTACACTGAAAATTATAAAGTGAATCTAAATAAATAGAAAGACATCCATGTTCATGGATTGGAAGACTTAAGATTGTTAACATGACAATACAACCAGAGCAATCTACAAATTCAATGTAATCCCTGCCAAAAATTATGATGATATGTTTTACAGTAATAGAAAAACCCATCCTAAAATCCATACGGAACCCAAAGACATTCACTAGCCAAAATAATCTTGAAAAAGAACAAAGTTGGAGGACTCACATTTCCTGATTTCAAAACTTAGCACAAAGCTACAATAATCAAAACAGTGTAGGGCTGGCATAAAGACAGACATATAAATCGGCAGAATAGGATAGAGAGCCAAGGAATAAATCCTCACATATATAGTCAAATAATTTTGTAATTCATCATTTTTTTTAAATTTTCAAGCTTTATTAAGGTGTAATTGACAAATAAAAATTTTATATATTTAAGATGCACAATATGATGACTTGATATACATATACACTGTAAAATGATTACCACAATCAAGCTAATTAATGTATCCATCACCTCAAATAGTTACTTTTTTTTGGTGGTGAGAACACAAGATCTTAGCAAATTTCAAGTATACAATACCATATTATTAATTATAGTTGCCTTGCTGTATATATTAGATCCTCAGAACTTATTCATATTATAACTGAAATTCTGCACCTTTGACCAACATCTCCTCATTTGCCCAACACCCCAGCCCTAAGCAACTACCATTCTACTCTCTGTCTTTGTGAATTTGACTTTTTTAGATTCCACATACAAGTGGGATCTTACATGTTCATCAATGGATGAATTGATAAAAAAAAAAGTGGCACATGTATACAATGTAATATTTTTCGAACATGAAAAAGAAGGAAATTCTGCCATTTTCAACAACATGAATGAACGTGGAGGACATTATACTAAGTGAAATAAGCCAGACATAGATAGTCAAACGATTTTTGGCAAAAGTGACAAGGCCATTCAATAGGGAAAAACAGTCTTTTCAACAAATGGTGTTGCAAAAACTGGATAGCCACGTACAAAAGTATGAAGTTTGATGCTTACCTTACGCCATATACAAAAATTAACTCAAAATGGAGCGAAGACATAAATGTAAGAGCTAAACTATAAAATCTCTTAGGAGAAAACATAGAGGAAAAGCTTCATAGCTTTAAATTTAGCAATGATTCTTTGAACATGCCTCCAAAAACACAGGCAATAAAAGGGAAAAAAATTGGACTCATCATACACTATCAACAGAGTGAAAAGGCAACTCACAGAACTGGAGAAAATATTTATAAATCATATATCTAATAAAAGATTAATATCCAGAATTTATAAAGAACTCCTACAACACAACAAAAACATGCAAACCAATTAAAAATGAACAAATGACTTGGATAGACAGTTCTCCAAAGAAGATATACAAATGACCAATAAGTACGTGAAAAGATCTTCAATATCACTAGTCATTAGGTAAATGCAAGTCAAAACCACAATGAGATACCACTTCACAGACATTAGAATGGCTACTATCAAGAAAGAGGAGAGGAAGAGAGAAAGAGGAAGGAAGGAAGGAAGATAGGAAGGAAGGAAGAAAGAAGGAAAGAAAGGGAAAAAGGAAGGTAGAAAGAGAAAGAAAGGAGGAAGGAAGGGAGAAAGAGAGAGGGTGGGAAGGAGGGATAGAGGGAGGGATGAAGGAAAGAAGAAAGGAAGGAAAAGTGAGGGATGTAGCGAGAGAGAGAGAAAGGAGAAAAGGAAGGAAGAAGGAAAGAAGGAAGGAAGGAAAAAGAAAAGTGTTGATGAGGAAGTGGAGAAATTGGAACACTTGTGTGTTGCTGGTGGGAATGTAAAATGGTACAGTTACTGCAGAACACAGCATGGCTGTTTCTCAAAAAATTAAACATGGAATTACCATTTGATCAAGCAATTCCACTTCTAGGTATATATCCAAAAGAATTCTAAAGCATAGAGTTGAACAGATATTTCTACACCAATGTTCATAGCAGCATTATTCACAATAGCCAAAAGGTGGAAACAACACAATGTCCATCCATGGATAAAAGTATAAACAAAATGTGGTATATACATTCAATGAAATACTATTCAGCCTCAAAAAGGAATGAAATTCTGTTACATGCTACAATATGGATAAACCTTGAAAACATTATGCCAAGTGAAATAAGCCAGACACAAAAGAACAGGTATTGTATGATTCCATTTACATGAGGTACTAAAACAAATTCATAGACACAAAAAGTAGAATAGTGGCTATCAGGGGCTGGGGCTGGGGAGAATGGGGAGTTAACTGTTTACTGGGTACAGAGTTTCAGTTTGGGATGATAGAAAGTTCTGGAGACGAACAACAGTGATGGTTGCACAACAATGTGAACGTATTTAATGCCACTGAATTGTACGCTTAAAAATGGCTAAATGGTAAATTTTATGTTACGTATATTTTCCTATAATTATATATATGAAGGGCTCATAACAGTAACTAGTCTTTAGTAATTTTGAAATCCAGCTGGGTCCATGTTGTCAACTCCCCAACTTGAGGCAGGGAATACTCCTCGATTAGGTACCAGTTCTGCCCGTTGGGTTTGATTCTCTAATTCCTCTGGGCTATTGGATGTACCCCTACAAGAAATGGCTCATATTTGCAGTAGAGTAGCTCTTTCAGCCTGCTTGTACAAAATTGGAAGTCCAGATCTTCTTTCCATTATGAACTTCTCCGTCCCCTTTAGCCGAAACTGGTGATATTTTCACTAATACAATCTTCTTAAAAACTCTGTGTGTTTTCTATAAGTTTTACTGGGTTTATTCTATGCCTCAAAGCCACATCCATAATTCATTCTGAGACGGACAGCTATGCTGAGACACAGATTTAAGATATTTAGAAGCTCATTTGTTTAGCTGAAATCGGTCTACCAAGCACCCCTTTAAATCTTCCTGAGGTCTAAACATAGAGCCTTTCAGCTACACTCTTGATTTAACTTCCACCCTACAGACACTTTACTGGAAGTACTCTAGATTTGTTCTTTTCCATGATGCCATTTTTTATTTTGAAAATATTTTGCCAGCTGGAGAAAATGTCCTGAGTCTTCTATATTTCTTCTAAATTATGCCTGAAAACTAAAACAGTTCATTTAACTCAATTTTCTCTTGCAACACTTTATTATATGTTTCTAAAAGAAGCTAGTTGGTATTTTCAAAAGGCTGCCTGGAAATATTCTTAGCTAGATCCACAAGTTTATCTGGTAATTCTTCTTTTTCCAGGCTACCCCAGGTGGCAGGCTTGTTCATACTTCTGCCACTACATAGGGTTGTTTCCTTTTTTCCCCAGCCTTCAATAGCAATGCCTACACTGAACATCCATCGCTTTTTTAGCCTTCATCTAGCCTTTTTGCTGCTTTTCCACCATCTCTTTGCTGCCCTTACAGCCTCCTCTTAATATTCTGTCCCAAAGCCAATACCACGTTTGAGGTTTTTGTGATGGTAACAACCCCTTTTCAGACAAATTTCTGTTTCAGTAATTTATTGTTGCATAAGAAAGCACCCTAATAAAACAATAATGATTTATTACTGCTCTTAATTCTGTGAGTTGGCTGGGCTCAGCTGGGTGGCTCTGCTCCATGTGGTGTTAGTTGAGATCACTCAGGCAGCTGCATTCAGCTTTGGGTGAAGCATCCAATAAGGCCTCTCTCACATCTGACGTTTGATGCTGGCAATTACCAATGTCCTCATTCTTCCCACATATGGCCTCTCTTCGCCTGTAGTCTAGAATAGCTCCTTTATGGAATGGTGTCTGGGTTCCAAGACAGTGAAAGTTAAAGCTGCTAGGTCTCTTACAGGCTAGTGGAATCAGCACTTCTGTTACATCCTCTCCATCAAAGCTATTCGCAAGGCCAGGCCAACTTCAATGAAAGGGTAAACCACAGTCTATTGAAAACACTCACTTCTGTTACCTCAACTATAGGATGCACCTACATTTATATACAACTATGACACAACAGTTTTTCTTTAATCACTTAGTGCTTATTTTATAAGCTTATTGAAAGAGATCTTTTAGACTCATTTCCCTAGATTTTTATCAACTATCACTGTTGTGCATATAGAAAAAAAAGTGAAATAGTTAAAGCATTTCCCAAACTCATCATACTCAGAGTCTGACTTGAGAGTCAACATTTGTGTCTGCCCACACAATGTCATCATCTATGCCATCAACTGCACTGATGAGGCAGCCTTTCTTAAAGAGTGCCCCACTATTATGTCTGGAATTTTCTTCCAAACTGCTAAGTTGCATTCTTCAAGTTTTGACACTATTTTCTGGTTTGAATAAGAGGCAGCTTGAATCAGTTACATCAGCCCCTTGTTGCTTGAATTTCCTTCTGAGATTTGGCAGTTCCTCTTGTCTTCGGTTCCATTGTTTGGCCTAGGATAGGCAATCCCTTTGCACATATCTCATGCACAGAATTTTCCACAGCTTCATCTGCTTGTAGGTCCCTTCCTTTCTGAGTCCCCATAAAGTACTCAGTCTTCATTTTGCAAAAAGATATGGAATTGTGACCATTTGTCAATGATGAGTATTTGCTTTTTGTCCCACTACTTTGTTTCCATGCCTTCAACCTTCACTATAACTTTTTATATCAATGTCAAATCATAGAGCAATCTTTTAAAATGCATTTAAATAACAAACAATAAATGTAGTGCCAACAATGCACACAACTCAATTGAAGTGATGATAGTGATGAATAGTGATAACCAAGTTTATGCTTGTGCAGTTGAAGGCAACTATGTCTTAAATGCTACCTGGCTGATGGTGTCAAATGCTGTAGATTGTAATGTGCATCTCAATTTCAGAGATGTTTAAATGTAAATATATATATTTACTGAGTTTCTCCTGGATATCCAGTGATGTGCTAGGGGCTGTCTGATAGATATATATATGAAAGTTTAAAACATACTGCTTGTCTCGAAAGATTTAACAAGAAGAGTTGCCCAAATGAAATAGATAACCATGGCAAATGGCATAGAATAAATTTTAAAATAAATAGCAGAATAAGTAAGGGCTGTAGAAATGGCAGGGCATGTTAAAGCTTGAAGGGATGTGACTAGTAGAGGCCATTCATAATGCCTCTACCTTATATTACCTCTTCACATCTTTTCCCCATTTTCTATTTTTTGGTGTTTTTCTTGTTCATGTAGAGAAAGAAATTTTTAATATATTCAAAATGTTGATACTTTGTGAGTTGCAAGTTTTTTAAATACCTTGTTCTAGTTAGTGGTATATTTTTAAAATTTGTTTAGAAGTCTTTGATCATACAGAAAGAAGCTTGCAACTATAGCATAGTAAAATTTATCCATGTTTTCCTCCATGATATATAATTTTTGTCTTATTTTAGAAATACTTCACTGCTGAATATTCTCCCATATCTTCTAAGTTTTTAATTTTGGCTTTTTGCATTTAGGTTTTTAATATATCTGGAATTTGGTTTTTGGTATGGTGTGAAGTAGGGATTTATTTTTTTCCATATGAATGACCAGTTATCCCAGGATAGTTTATCAAAAGCCCATCCTTCCTTACACCCCTGATTAGTAGGTGCGTTCAATTTAGAGAGCACAGGTGTGTGCATAAAATTCTGACTTTTTGAAAAATAGAATTCTCCCTTGGGAACAGAAAATAATAATCAAATTATATTACATAAGAATTGGATAAGAGTGGCATATATTCTATTCCGGTATTTCTTAACCTTTTGATGTTAGAAATAGGTTCTGATTGAAGCTATGGACTTCTCTCTAAAAGTCAGAAAATGCACAAACACATTAAAAATGTTGCACGTCATTTCAAGAGTTCACAGACCACTTGAAGCTTATCCATGGACCCCTCCCCTCTCAATTTAGAGTGGGGAAATTGGGGGAATGGTGGCTTATTACCCAAAAACTCACAGGTACTATATATCAGAGCCAGAAGGAGAATCCAGCTCTCCTATGTCTCTGTACCTTTCCACATGTACAATTACAGTTGAGCCATTGAAGTAGAACAGAAAAACACCACAAATTTGTGATCACATGCTCAAAATAATCAAAGAATTGATGCCAAAGCATCCAGAAGAGTAGCATGAGTTTCATTCCTGACTTCAATCTAACAGTTAATTGTAGATGAGGGATGGAACTTTATAGTTGTAAAGAACAAACTGAACTTGAGAGAAGGAATTAACTTTAATTTGTTTATTAGGTTCTGCTACCCATTTAGCCAGAAGTCCCCTATTAGCAGGGGCTTTTTTAGATTGATTTATGGCTTTAGTATCCTATAAATAATCATTGGAAGACCTAATTTGTTTGTTAAATGCAAATTACCTAGGTGAGTTTATTAAAGATAAGGTTGGACTGGTATCAAATGTAATTCAGGACCAGCCAAGAAGGATTAGGGCTCCTTGTGATTGATTGAGCCAGGAACTTGAAAGTCAGCAACTAGACAGATTGATGTGTTCAGCAGGACATTTTGAATCAAGAACCATCACACACAATATGGAAAGCTCAGTTAATAAATTAAGCAAGAAAAGAATGATTTGATTTGGGAGGGATAAAATAATAAGAACTTCATCCAAGATATTAGAGAAATTTGAGATCAAAGGTACTTTTGCTTTGAAGGTGGTAAAAAATTAAAGGTTATGGAAATGAACCCAGTTGAGTGATTAACGATTGATGGCTATGACAAATCTACCTGGTGATTTTGGTGATACTGATCTAGGTGTTTCTCTATCTTCATCATGCTGGGGGAAAAGAGTCAAAATATGCAGCTCTTAGCTGAGCCCAAGCTGCCAAATCCACAAAGGTCTAGTCCCCATCCAAGCTTCACTGATGCGAGGCTGTACCCTGAAAAGGCTCTTGGCCTCTATGATCTCTGAAATAGTTCCCAATTATTCCAATGAATCTGGGTCACTGAAAGAATGAAGCTACATCTTCAGGGAAGTGGTTTTGCAGACTTGACAGCCCTGTTTCCCTGTGCCATTCACTAGGTTTGCTCTTGGCCAAGCAGCCTCCGCACCTTCTCTAAGACTGAGGGCCTTAAATGTCTTCCCTTTCATGAGAATAAATTGCATTACATCATTGTTGTGGTTCTTTGTCTCATTTTCGTTTCTTTATTCCCAGCATTCTACCTCTTCAGGAGGTGAATCTCAGTTGACATTTCTTTCCCTCTCACAGTATTCTTTGTCCTCCAGCCCTGCTCCTTTCCCTTTCTCCTGCCTTTTCAGAATTCTCCCTCTACCTGCTCTCACCAACACTCAATAATCCTCTCACTCCACAGTTTCATTGGAAAATTCTGCTCAGGCCTTCTGTGTCTCACTTTGAGGCCTTTGTCAGACATTAGTGGTAATAGCAGTACCGATGGTGGTGGTAGCAGCAGTAGCAATGGCAATACAGTAGTAACAGTATTAATAGTTTTTTTTTTTTTTTTGAGGAAGATTAGCCCTGAGCTAACTACTGCCAATCCTCCTCTCTTTGCTGAGGAAGACTGGTCCTGAGCCAACATCCATGCTCATCTTCCTCTACTTTATACATGGGACACCTACCACAGCATGGTATTTGCCAAGTGGTTCCATGTCTGTATCCAGGATTCGAACCGGCAAACCCTGGGCCGCCGAGAAGCAGAACGTGTGAACTTAACCACTGTGCCACTGGGCCGGCCCCAGCAGTTGTTGCTATTTTCGTAGAGGTGCAGGGGCAGTAACATCAGGCTCTTATAAAAGCTTTCAACACACTTTCCCATTGTTATCCCTTTGATCTTCCCAAAAATTACTCTCACAAATCTTTAGAGGTTTAGCCATCAATTAGCGGACTAACATTTATTGAGAACAAATTAAGTCACTGGGGAGCCCAGAGAAATATGAAGTGAGGCCCTCAACTTGAAAGAGCTCCCAAAGAGCTCATTAAAAAGCCAATGGACTAACAGCCAAAAAAGTGAACAGACTTCACGCTGTAGAATTTCAGAGAAAGTAGAGACAATGCCCGGGAGGTCAGAGGAGGCTTCCAGGAGGTGGTAGGGCTCTGCTCGGCCTTGGGGATGGACTTGGGCATTCCTGATAAGGAAAACACAGTGAGGAAAGACACAGATATGGGGGAAAGGGCCAGAGAAAGTGAAGAAAGATAGACCAAAGATCCAGCCTTGTTGATAGTGGAAATTACAAAAGATATGATACGAAAATGAGTTCTAATAAAGTTACAATTACATTTAAATAATATATATATTCTCAACTCATAATTTAGTTGTGCAGCAAGTGCTGTTATTTGGGACTCAATCATTTTCCAACTCAAGGACTCAGATATTTGTTTCTAGACGAATTGTACAACCCACCACATTCCCTTTATATTCTCTTCCTTGGATCCCCGTTAGACCGGTGTTGGAACTACTCAGTATAGCCCACTGTGTCTTTTAACCCCTTTTTATTTTGTATCTCTTTAGCTCTTTGTGCTGTATTTTAAGTGCTCAGATCTGGCTTCAGATTCACTAATTCTTTGTGTGTGTGTGAGATATATGTAGTCTACTGTCTAGTACATCCAATGAGACTTTTTAAATTCCAATTACTTTTCATTTCTAGAATTTCAGTTTAGTTTTTTGTTCAACCATTCTTGCTCTTTTTTCATAATATCCCCTTACTACCTTACGGATTTAATTCTTTCTTCATCTTTTGACTATTTTAAATATATAAATTTTAAAGTCCTTTTCTTCTTTCTTTATTGCCTATCATTCAAGGCCGTGGTCTTTGTTCCTTCACTGTATGTACTGCAAGTCATACACTGTATCTCCTCGTGTGCTTGATAATTCTCACCCATCAGTTCATCAGCAGGAATTATCTTCAGGGGTGGTGGGGTGTTGTGTGTTCCCAGGGTCATGCTGGCAGACCTGTAGGATGGGATGGTCTCAGTGTTGGTTAGCCCAGAACTCTAGAGGTTTACCACTACTAGGCCAGTTTTCATGTTCATTTCTTAGTTCAGGGGATTTAAAAATATGCAATTAGGCTAAGAATTAGGCCCCCACACTTCTCAATTATTAATATATACTTGAGATGACACTTTTCTGATGTTTTCCAGTTTCCCTACTCACACTGCAATCTTAATTCAATCCCTGAATGATTCATTTTTTCAGTCACCATATTGGTGTGCCTTAAAAACAACAGGCATTCATTGTCTCTCATGAATCTGTGGCTTGACTGGGCTTAGCTGGGTGGTTCTTCTGTTCTATGTGATGTCAGCTGGGGCTGCAGTTATCTGAAGACTGGATGGGTTGGTACCTCTGAGAGGACTCACTCACATATCTGATGCTTTTGTGGTGCCAACTGGAAGACTAGGCTCAGCTGCATGGTTCTTTGGTTCAATGTGGCATTAGCAAAGGCTGCTGTTATCTGGAGTCTTGACTGTGTTGGAACATGCTAGAAGGCTCACTTACTTGGCTGGACATCAATGCTGGCTGTCAGCAGAGAGAAGCACTGGGCTGTTGATCAGAGTGTCTCAGTTCTCGCCATGTAGTGTGGGCTTCTCACAGCATCGCGGGGTTCCAGGAGGGGATGTTCTAAGCAGCAAAGGTCGAAACTGCATATCTCTCCAAGCCCAGCCCTAGAAGATACACTATTGCCGCATTCCATCGATCAAAACAGTCCATAGGGCTAGATTCAAAGATAAGGGAAATAGATTCTACCTCTCTAGGACAAGCATGGAAAAAAATCTGTGGTCACCTTTGAGCTACTGCAGTTGTAGAAGAACAGTCTCCCAAAATACCTTCTTAAAGATGTTTATTTTTCATTCTTATAATGATAGGTCCAAGGATAGGCTATCCAGGACTTGGTGGCAGCTTTATAATGTCACCAACAACCCAGACTCCTGAGTACAGAGTAGCTGCAAAAACTTTATCCTTTACAACCAAGTTGCAAGCAGAAATAAAGGGATAGAGCAGACTAGGTAGACAAAGTGGATCTAACAGCTAAGTCAGCCCCTTTAAAGAGCTTTCTTGAATCCTCCCATGATGGCTGCTTACACCTCACCGACTTCCCCATCTGCACTGGAAGCTATAGTTGTGTTTGTTTTCTGTTAGTGCCATCAAGGTGATTCCAACTCCTAGAGACCATGCTACAGCAGAGCAGAACCCTGCCTGGTCTTTCTGGGCCACCCTCTCACCTTCCAGTGCTATGTCAGGCAATGCTCTGCTGCTATTCACAGGGTTTTCATGGTCAATGTTTTTGGAAGTGGGTGGCCAGGTCCTTCTTCCTAGTCTTTCTAGTCTGGAAGCTCCGCTGAAACCTGTCCACCATGGGCGACCCCTGCTGGTATTTCAAATACCAGGTGGCATAGCTTTCAGCATCACAGCAACAAACAGCCACCACAGTATGACAACTGACAGACTTTAGATGGGTGGTGTGGTTCCCTGATGGGGAAACAAACCCATGCTGTGGTGGTGAGAACAGAATCTTAATGTTGAGACCACCAGGAAGCTAGAACAGCAACATCAGAAAGAAAGCATACCCTCACGTCAGAGATATTTTTAAATGTTTCCTTGTTTCACAGGAGATAGAGATGAGCTAAATGAAATAAGGCCATGGATCCCAAACAAATCTAACTCAGACGCCTTACTGTCCATTGCTTGCTCACATTTGGCAGGATTCTGACTGTGGCATGTGAGAGTGTGTTTGTGGCAGGTTAATATTTGTGTCCTATCGAGACAGATGTGTCGAGTATCATCATGGTAACAAGGGACATGCTTTAACCCATATGCTGAGGACATGATGGTTATAGGCTACCATTTAGGGAAGGATTTCAAGGTTCCTTATTAACAAAGTCCCATTGGTCAGCCTACTTAATACCCTTGCCAAATAAGAGAGTTCAGTTTTGTGCCATTTCCCCTTCAGTCTAAACTAGAGATGTTCTTAACAGGCAGATTTGAGAAGTCAGCCAAGGTTGTGCTCAGGGCCCCAGCGGCACAATTTTATATACTTGTGCCCTCTTTGCAGGTCTGTTCCCCTGCCTCACTCCCTTATCTTTCTAGGTTCAGTGGCTACAGAGGATCAAGAATCCCTCTGAATGGAGAAATTCATTCACATGTAGGTGGTACTCACTGAAAACAGCTTTATCTTCTAGCCCTCTTCTAGGATTGTGCTCTTCTGGAGAGGATACTGGTCAACAAGCCATGCTTGACTCTCTGCAAGATGACCCTTCCATTGTGATGTTGCAGGCACCATGCCTAGCCTATGAGGCAGAGGGCTTCATAGGGGCCCTTCTCACAGTCCACATGTCCGCAAAGTCCAAGCTGCCTATATGTTAGATCAGTCCCAGGTTGTATGGCACTGTAACAGTGTGACATATCTAAAGAGGATACTCTACTGCTGCTCATGCTGCATTTGCTTTATAGTGGGAAAGAGCAAACGACAGCCCGTGGGCCAGCCTGTTTTTGTAAATGAAGTTTTACTGGAACAAGTAACCCTTATTTGTGTATCAATTGTCTATGGCTGCTGTTGAGGTACAGTGGCAGAGTTGAGTAGTTGCCACAGAAACCACGAAGTCTCAATTATTCACTATTGACTATCTTAACTATTGACTATCTACAGATTGCTTCTCTGTGGTGTCCAAGGCGGAATTGGCTCCCTCTGAGGCGGTGGTTCTCAATGGGGCGGTTTTGCCCCCGGGGAATATTTGGCAATGTCTGGAGACATTTTTGGTTAAAATAACTGGGGGGAGTTGCTACTGACATCTAGTGCGGAGTGGTCAGGGATGCTGCTAGACATCCTACAATGCACAGGCCAGCCGCTACAAGATAGAATTATCCAGTCCAAAATGTCAATAGTGCCAAAGTTGAGAAACCCTGCTATAAGGAAATGGGTGTTCTGTAAAACCATTATTGCTTTTCACTCATTTATTCAACAAGTATTTATTGAATCTATACTATGTACCAGGCATGTAGTGAGTTTTATGTATATATTTAACCCAAAGAACACTTCACAAAGCTGATACGATTGATATTATTTTTATCCCTATTTTACAGATAAGAAATATGAAGCCCAAAGGGGTTAATTTACCTAAAACCATCTAAATTAGTAGTGAATGGGGAATTTAATGCAATGCTTGACAAGTACTCTCTACTTTGATAAACACAGATGTGAATGGAAAGCCAGCCAGATCTGCATTCAAATTTTGGTTCTTCTGCATACACATGTGGGAAATGGAGACAGTGAGACCGTGTCTGAAGGAGGTTGTAAAGACGGAATGAAATAATGTGCTGAAAGCACTCTATGACAGGGCCTACTACGTGGATGCAACAAAAATGCTAGTTCCAATTATTTTATTTCCAGTCCTTAATATGAATGTCGTGGACATCTGGAAACCACGTCATCCAGCCACATGTGAGAATTCTGAGTGCTGAAATGAAAAAAACTACTGCCATTTCTCTAGCGGAACGTGAGCGGATTTTCTCGATTATTTCAGCCCCACGGAGAATGTGGCCTCTTCCCCCAGTGGCAGGACCCCTGCTTTAGAGCAGGCGCTGGCGAGAAGAGAAGGCTGCCTTCTCCGGAGGGCCTTCTCCGCCCTGTCCAGCGCAGCGTCTCCCTGCCGAGCTGCCGGCCAGGATTAACCCTGGGAGTGACAGACTGTCAGCCAGCAAAGCGCCGCCTAATCGCCGCGCCTGCACAACCCTGCTCCAAACACTCCCGCCAAGCCCTTGCAACTGTCAAGAAGGTTTTCTCCTGACGGAAGAACACAATTTCACATTTTCAGAGTTAAGGCATAAGCGCGGGAGGCAGCTGGAGCTGCGGAGCCAGCTGCACTCAGAGCGGAACTTCACAGCGCATCAGCACACAGGACACTCTCCCCTGTCTCCAACCAGCCGGCTTGGTCTTTTTTATTTCTTTGTCTTTTTATTTCTCTTTTTGCCCCAAGACTTGATACTTTACAAAGCTAAGTCTATTGCCTTGGCCATATTATTTCTAGAAAAACAGAGCAGCTTTGGCTCTGGGATAATTAGTGTATCACAACCGGAGCTTTCAGCTTGGGGCAGAAAAACTCCGCAGGCCTTTCTCCTCAGCTCAGCTCTGGCTCCTCTCCAAGTCTCCCCCCAACCCCGAGGGTCCCTTCTTTGTGCACTCGCTCCACCGTTGTCCAGTCTCCTTGTCGCATCTCCTGGCTCACTAGCACCAGCATCATTGGTGGACAGAAACAGAGAGGGAAAAGATAGTCTCTAACCTTGGGAGAGTCTGATCTGAAGGAAGAGTCCAGACTGTGGATGGAGCATCATTATGCTTTTACCTCCAAGAAGATGTTAAAAGAAGGCTATTCTTGTTGTCCCCGTTTCTGCTGAGGCACTAAAGCTGAGAGCAAAAGTAAAGCACCCCATACTCTAAAGAGAGAAGCCAGACCACCTATGAGACTTGCTAAAGAGTAACCCCCCAAAACGCCCATCAACTCATAGTTCATAATCCATGTCAAGGGCATAAGAATAGGCTGCAGAATTGGCGAGGGAAGACTAGATGAAGGGATTTCTTTACTGGAATCAGAATGATGCCAATAAGTCATATATGCAACAACTGCACCAAAAAAATCTTCCTTATTCCCCATGCCCATGTGGACAGAGAGATTGGCAGGGACGGTATGTACCCTCAACATAAAATCAGAAAGCCCTTTCTAAACACAGAAAATACCTCTGGGCAAAGCCCAGGTCCTCAAGTGCAAGTGTTGGCGTTGCAGAGTAAAGCTGTCTTATTTTGGCATTTGGGAAAAGGCAAGGTCCCTTCCCCTCACCTCAAGAACCCCAATGTGAAGACTGCTATGGACCTGCCACCCACAAACCAAAGCTTCCATGCAGCTGTCCCATTTGGAGGCAAACAAGGTATGTCAGGAAAACAGCAGAGGAAACCCACACCAACCATTTGTACTACACATCTCAGAACTTAATTCAGATTATGAAAAGATAACCAACAATCAGCAGATGTTTGAGGAAACCAGTAGTACAGAATGGAAGGACCAAAGAATATGTTACATCAGAGGAAAGAGAGATTTTAAGGTTAATAATTAAAATATGTTCAAAGAAATTAAAAAACAAGAATAGGATACTACTAAATAGGAGCAATAAGATAATTTTAAAAATAAATATTAGAAATTAAAAATAAGATGGTCTAAATAAAAACAAATACAACGGGTTAAAAAGAACTGATTAGAGAAAGCTACTAAAATTTTTTTGCAAAAGTACAAAGAAATAGAAATGTGAAATTTTTTAAAAGTAAGAAACATAGAGGAATAATCCGGGAGATCAACATCTACCTCATAAGTGTTCCAGGTGAAAAAGAAAAGAGAACATCGCAGGGAGAAAATAATCAATGACAAACTAGGAGAGAAATTCTCCAGAACTAAAGAAATATGTTGATTTAAGATTGACTAGATCCTGGAAGACAATGGTGCAATGCTGTTAATGTTCTGAAGGAAAATGCTATTGAAACTGGAATTCCATACCCAGGAAAACTATCAATGAAGAGTGAAGGGAGATATTATAATACATACAAGTCTGTAAAATTTACCCACCACACACTCTTCATGAAAAAAATTAGTTGAGGATGTCATTCAATGAATGAAAAAGGAATCTAGGAAATAAGAAGTCATGGACTCTAAGAAACCAGGAAACTACTACAGGGCACAATGAAAGAAATATAAGCTTGACATAAATTAGAACCAGCAGTTAGAGGGTCCCAAGAGAATTTTCTTCAAAAGAAATAGAATTTTATTCAACAAATATTATGATTGAAGCAGAAGCTGAAATATTCAAGTACCAGCTGAGATGTACAGCTTCTTTTCTCAAAAAGGGGAAAAAAAAAGAAATATAAGCTCCAGTAAAAATGAAAAAGCGCAAGAAAGTCATGACAAGTTGAAAGCAAAGCACACTAAATTATGGCATTAACTTGAGCAATTGATGGCATATTAAGAAAAAGAGAATCTCCTTGGCCTTAACACTTGGAACATTCTCCTACAAGTATCACTAGTTTGATGATATAAAATTACGTTTATTTTCTGCATGGATGTAATCACACTAGTTAGTTCTGCAGTAAACTATATTTACTTATCATGATGTCATAAATTTTATTTATTCATTTTTAATATCTAGAATAAATGTATAGACAATGCACTTAAGACATAATTGTAATTACAGAACAGAATATCAATGTCAAAACCTTAATAATATACAAAAATGAAACTGATGGAGGATGGAAAGTGAATCAGGAGGAGAAAAAATGGAAAGTAACATACAAGTAGTAGTTTACTTCTGAATAATTATTAATCAAGAGAGAGTGTCTAAAACAGATAGAGCTAGAAGTAGAAGTTTCAGTGAGTTAGTTAACATTTTAAAGATCATCAATAAAATTGAAAATAGCAATTTAACCAACAAATTCAGAGGAGACATAGAAAGGAAGGTGAAGTTAGTGTGTGTAGATGAATTAAATTCTTCATCTTCCAAATGAGAGAGTCCATAAATCAAGAACTCCTGGTCTATTGTTTAGAATAATGACAGTAACCAATGGAAAAATCAAAAACCTGTAAGAAATGAGAGTGACGGTAGGAGGACATTATTTTCTCAATCACTAATATCTTGTACTATATCAACTACCTTTTTTTCTAGGTGTGTTATTTCCATAATTTATAAAATAGGGAGTGAAAACAGGGCAAGCATATTTCCTAAGAAGGAAATTTGGTGACATTCTGGATTAGTGCAAGTGTTGGGCTGCATAGCATGGCTTTTACCCTCATAGTTAAATTTCAATACATATTTAACTAAAATGGCAATAATAACTTGGTAACAAGATAGAACTATAATTCTACTGAGCTAAGCCCGGGAGGTCAAGTAGATCCAATGGCACAGCAAGAAATGGTACCACTATTTGCAAAGTTCTATAAGAGGTATTATATTCATTCTACAACTAGGTTATGGAACATTGGTGAACAAAAAATTATGAACCTAAATGCTAGATCCAGCTGACGTAACTTAAGTACATAACGTGTATAAGATAAAGCATTATTCTTTGTTGCCATCAACAGTAGGTACCTCAGTCCCAATAACCTTCAGCTGTTTCCCTCTACTGATTAGCTAACGACCAGACTCAGATAATAGCCATTTAATGCCCTTTACCATCTGCCAGGACTCACCTCCTCCAAACTCGTCTACTACTCCCTTTGAGAACTGGAGGTAAAACTAAACCACGGCAGCTGCATCCAGTGCCATGAGCAATAAAAGGACAGAAATGAAACAATTTTTTTTTGTATGGCATTCTCTAGTGCCCAGATTATGCTTTTTAAATACCACTTCCCTTGCAGAGAACCAGGGCTTCTTGAAGAAATGGCTGATTCTAGGTTTAGGACAGATAATGTAAAAAAATGAGCTAGGCACATCTTATCATACCTCATTTCTTTTCTCTTACATGGAAAACCTTGGTTCCTGATAACGTTGGCATAACTTATTTGCTTTACCCTATAAATATCCGCTAAATAGTTTTAAAAATTATAACACCAGCATTACTTAAACATGAAAATACCGAGTGGAGTAAATTCTATTTATTCTTAGAATATATACCCTATGCATGCTCAGTCAGAGGACCATGATCAAACGTCCCTTGGAATAATTCTTTTCTTTAATTTTATGTGCAATTAGATTGATTCATTTCACTTTATTTTCAACTATAATATCTGCTTTCCCTTAATTTGATTGACATTTACAAAATTCAAAAGTAAAACTATAGCAATACAAAAAGATACACTCAGACTAACCTAGTTTCCATCCCTCTACCCTTCACTTCTCTACCTTGTCCCAAAGATAACTTTTTTTTGGTTACTTTCTGGTTCATCCTTTCAGTGTCTCTCATTCAATAACTAGAATACTACTAATCCACACTTTGCTTTATTCACTTAACAATATACTATGGAGAGAAATCTACATGAATTCAAAGAGATCTTGAAAGATTACTTCTGAGAGTCTTTTCTATAGCAACACTAATTTTGTTTTAAAAAATGCTGGTATACATATACAAAATGAAATAGGTCCTTTTTAGTTACATCTTGAGGGCACATACAGTTTTTCACTGGAGCCATTTTTTCTTAAGCCACAGATGAGAACCCTCCAGCCCATCTATTCATTGTAGGCCAAGCTGGTCCCAGCTTCTATATCCATCCTCACACCATTCCCCATGCTTAAGATGTGGTCTTTTTCTTCTTCATTTGCCCTACATTTGAGAGAAGGCTAAATTCAAATCCTGTCACCTCATGAAGATTCACCTAGGCTTCCTTCCTCCAAGGGAACTGTGCCTTTGCATCCACAGTGTCTACCATAATGGCCATCATATAGAAAATGTTAAATAAATGTTGAGGATGACTTACTGGTGGTAGAAAGAAGACAGGTTTGGGGATCAGATAAGTTCACCATTCAAATTTTAGCTTAGCCATTTTGTAAGTGGTTATCTACTGATGTGTAACAAATTACCCCCAAAACACAGCAGATTAGAATGACACACATTTATTATCCTACCGTTTTTGTGGGCCAGAAGTCTGTCATAGCTTGGCTGGATGGCTCTGCCTGTGGATGTCTCACAAGCTGCAATCAACGTGTTAGCTGAGGCTGTGGTCTCATCTGAAGACTCAACTGGAGAATCCACTTCCAAATTCACTCTTCTTGTTGTTGGATGGATATTAGTTCTTTGTGAGTTGTTGGACTGAGGCCTGAGTTTCTCATGATGTGTTAGCTGGAGGCCTCCCTTGGTTCTTTCTTGCATGGACTTCTCCATAGAGCATCTCACAGCATGGCAGTTGGCTTCATCAGAGTGAATAAACAAGAAAGCAAGAGATCAGTATCATAGCAGAGTGAGCTGCTCCCTTAGTCTCTCCTCTCTAAGTTACAACCAGATGGACATTCATTAACCAACAGAGGATTCCATACAAAGCACAATAGAATGTCTGAGAGATCCACGCAGCCATACATCTGAAGGTGGGGGTACTGGATCCCCAGGAAGCACTGGAAGGAGGTGAGTGGAGCCCTTCCTCCTCCCCAGTGGCAGCAATTTAGGTCTTCAGTCCTCATCCAGCAGCTGGTGTGTGACTATAAGCGAAGATCAGGGACCAAGCAGGCCTGAGTGTGAACACTTTCACTTTGGGAGTTACAGCCCCAATCACAGGAATGCTCCACATTGAGTGGCATGGCTCAGCTACCACATGGGCTTGCCCACCAAGCATAGGAGGCGAGGCAAACTGCCCATGAGCACAGAGCAGGCCTGCATGCATGTGAAATAAAGCGACCCTCCCCTCCTGCCTAGCACACCAGCTTGGCTGGTCCCTGGCCAAGGCAGCAGATGCACACCAGAGCTCCTACACATGTATGTGTGAACTTCAAAGTAGCTGTAGCCAGCAGGCAAGCACAGATGAGCCCTATCAACACAACTTCCAGCAAATGCAGTGGGTTCAGAAAAAAAGCTCCTGCCCCCTGACCCCCAATGTTGGCAGTTGGATACAACCACTATGCACCAGCAAAGGATCACATCATCAAACACCATGAAGTACTACATTAACACTCCAGTGCAGAAGGAAAATGACAGCTCTCCAGAAACCAATCTTGAAGTCACAGAAATTTACAATCTAAATGACAGAGAATTCAAAATAGTTGTCATAAAGAAACTCAATGATTTACAAGAAAACTCAGAAAGAGTTTAATGAAATCAGGAATAAAATTAATGAGCAGAAAAAAATCTTCACAGAATGGATTAAAGCTCTGAAAAAAAAACAGACAGAAATTCTGGAGCTATAGAACCCAGAAATGAGATTTTAAAAAAACAATCTAGAAACCTCAAAAAACAGAGCTGACATTATGGAGGATAGAATTAGTAATTTAGAGGACAGAAATATAGAAATTCTTCCAGTGGAGGAGGAGAGAAAACTAAGACTTCAAAAAAATGAAGAAATTCTTTGGGAAATATATGACTCAATTAGGGAATGCAACATAAGTATTATAGATATTCAAGAAGGAGAAGAGAGAAAGAAGGGAGCAGAAAGCTTATTCAAAGAAATAAGAGCTGAGGACTTCCCAAAGCTGGAGAAGGAACTAGAATTTCAAGTATATGAAGCCAATGAAACTCCTAATTACATCAACGAAAAAAGAGCTTCTCCAAGGCATATAATAGTAAAACTGGCAAACGTCAATGGCAAAGAAAAAATATTAAGAGGGCAAGGCAGAAGAGAATAATCTACAAAGGAACTCCTATCAGGCTTTCAGCAGATTTCTCGTGAGAAACCTCACAGGCTAGGAGAGATTGGAATGATATATTCAAAGAACTGAAAGACAAAAACTTCCAGCCAAGAATACTCTATCCAGTGAAACTATCCTTTACATATGATGGAGAAATAAAAACTGGAAAGTTTTTATTTCAGATAAAGTAAAGCTGAGGGAGTTCATCACCACCTGCCTCCACTACAAGAAATGATCAAGGGTGCCCTCATACCTGAAACAAAAAGGTAAAGATTTACAGAGCCTTGAGCAAGGAATAAATAGACAAAAATCAGAAAATTGCAGCTATCTATCAGAACAGATTAGCAAATACTTAATTATAACATAAAAGATAAAAGTAAGGAAAGCATCAAAAATAACTATAAACATTTCCTTTTAATCACAAACTCACAACACAAATAGAATAATTTGTAGTAACAATAACTTAGAAGGGGAAGAGGAAAGGGATGGAACCTGCTTAAGATAATGGAGATAAGAGGCTTCAGAAGATGGACTCTCTCATCTAAGAGATCTTTTATACAAATCTCATGGTAACCAACTAAACAACAAATCAGACCAGAGACATAAATCATAAATAAAGAGAAAACCATCACAGAAAACCACCAAACTGAAATGGCAGTCAGAAATATGAGGGAAGAGAAACAAGGAAACATAGAATAACCAGAAAACAAGAGATAAAATGGCAGTATTAAGCCCTCGTATAACAATAATCACTCTAAATGTAAGTGGATTGAATTTTCCAATTGAAAGACAAAGAGTGGCTGGCTGGATTAAAAAACGAGACCCAAGGGGCCGGCCCAATGGCATAGTGGTTGAGTTGGCACACTCTGCTTTGGTGGCCCAAGGTTCACAGGTTCAGATCCTGGGCACGGACCTAGCACAACTTATCAAGCCATGATGTGGCAGAATCCCACATAAAATAGAGGAAGATTGGGACAGATGTTAGCTTGGTGACAATCTTCATCAAGCAAAAAGAGGAAGATTGGCAACAGATGTTAGTTCAGAGCCTATCTTCCTCACCAAGAAAAAAACAAGATCCAACAATATGCTGCCTACAGGAAATACATCTTAGCTCTAAAGACAAACACAGACTCAGAGTGAAGGGATAGAAGACAATACTGCAACCAAAAGGCAAGCAAAAGAAAGCAGATTTTGCCATACTTATATCATACAAAGCAGACTCAAGATTAAAAAAAAGGCAGTGAGAGACAAAGAAAGGCACAATAGAATGATAAAAGGGACACTCCACCAAGAGGACATAATACTTATAAATATATATGCACCTAACACAGGAGCACCAAAGTATATAAAGCAATGATTAACAGACCTAAAAGGAGAAACTAACAACGACACAATAATAGTAGGGAACCTCAATGGATAGATCACTCAGACAGAAAGTCAACAAGGAAATAGTGGGCTTAAATGGAACACTAGACGAGATGGACAATAATATATACAGAATATTCCATCCAAATACAGCAGAATACACATTTTTCTCAAGTACACATGGGATGTTCTCAAAGATAGACCATATGCTGGGAAACAAGGCAAACCTCAATAAACTTAAGAAGATTGAAATCATATCAAGAATTTTTTCCAACCACAATGCTATGAAACTAGAAATAAACTACAAGAAAAAAGCTGAGAAACTCACAAATATGTGGAGACTAAACAACATGTTACTGAATAACCACAGACTCAATGAAGAAATCAAAAAATACCTGGAGACAAATGAAAATGTAAATACAAAATACCAACTCATAAGGGATACAGCAAAAGTGGTTCTAGGGGAAATTCATAGCAATACAGGCCCACCTCAACAAACAAGAAAAACCTCAAATAAGTAATCTTAAACTACATATAACATAACTAGAAAAAGAAAAACAAAGCCCAAAGTCAGCAGAAGGAGAGAAATAATAAAAATTAGAGCATAAATAAATGAACTGGAGACCCAAAAAGTGGTAGAAAGGATCAGTGAAACTAAGAGCTGGTTCATGCAAAAGATGAACAAAATTGATCAACCCTTAGCCAGACTCACTAAGAAAAAAAGAGTGAAGGCTCAGATAAATAAAATTAGCAATGAAACAGGAGAAGTTGCAATGAACCCCACAGAAGCACAAAAGATTATAAAAGAATACTATAGCAAACTATATTCCAACTAATTAGATAACCTAGAAGAAATGGAAAAATTCTTAGACTCATACAACCTCCCAAAACTGAATCAAGAAGAAATAAAGAATCTGAATAGACCAATCACAAGTAAAGAGACAGAAACAATAATCAAAAACCTCCCAAAAAACAAAAGTCCAGGACCAGATGGCTTCTCTGGAGAATTCTACGAAACAGTGAAAGAGGATTTAACACCTATCCGTCTCAAACTGTTACAAAAAATTGAAGAAGATGGAAATCTTTATAACTCATTCTATGACAGCAAGATTACCCTGATACCAAAACTGGACAAAGACAACACAAAGAAAGAACATTACAGGCCAATATCACTGAGGAACATAGATGCAAAAATCCTCAACAAAATATTGGCAAACTGAATACACCAATACATTAAAACAATCATACGCCATGATCAAGTGGGATTTATGCCTGGGATTCAGGGATGGTTCAACATCTGCAAATCAATCAATATGATATAATACATTAACAAAGTGAGGATTAAAAATCACATGATCATCTCAATAGATGTGGAGAAAGCATTTAAGAAAATCCAACATCCATTTATGATAAAACTTCTCGATAAAATGGATATAGAAGGAAACTACTGGGCTGGCCCGGTGGCACAGCGGTTAAGTTCACACGTTCCGCTTCTCGGAGGTCCGGGGTTCACCGGTTCGGATCCTGGGTGTGGACATGGCACCGCTCGGCATGCCGTGCTCTGGTAGGCGTCCCACATTTAAAGTAGAGGAAGATGGGCACAGATGTTAGGTCAGGGCCAATCTTCCTCAGTGAAAAGAGGACTGGCAGTAGTTAGCTCAGGGCTAATATTTCTCAAAAAAAAAAAAAAAGAAAGAAAGAAAGTACTTCAATATGATAAAGGACATATATGACAAACTCACAGCCAACATCATACTCAATGGTGAAAAACTGAAAGCCATCCCTCTGAGAACAAGAACAAGACAAGGGTGCCCACTCTCACCACTCCTATTCACCATGGCACTGGAGGTTTGGGCCAGAGCAATTAGCAAGAAAAAGAAATAAAAGGTATCCAAATTGGAAAGGAAGAAGTGAAACGCTCACTGTTTGCAGACAACATGATCCTATTTATAGAAAACACTTAAAGAATCCATCAGAAAACTATTAGAAATGATCAACAACTACAGCAAAGTTGCAGTGTACAAAATCTACTTACAAAAGTCAGTTGCCTTTCTATACACTAATAATGAGCTAGCATAAAGAGAAGTCAAGAATACAATCCCATTTACAATTGCAACAAAAAAAATAAAATATCTAGGAATAAATTTAACCAAGGAGATGAAAGAACTATACACTAAAAACTATAGGACATTATTGAAAGAAGTCAAAGATGACAAAGAAATGGAAAGATATTCCATGCACATGGTTGGAAGAGTAAAGGTAGTTAAAATGTCCATGTTACCTAAAGCAATCTATAGATTCAATGCAATCGCAATGATATTCTTCACAGAAATAGAGCAAAGAATCCTAAATGTATATGGAACAACAAAAGACCCCAAATAGCTAAATCAATCCTGAGAAAAAAGAGCAAGGCTGGAGGCATCACAATTCCTGACTTCAAAAGATACTACAAAGCTGTAGTAATCAAAACAGCATGGTATTGGCACAAAAACAGACACACAGATCAATGGAACAGAATTGAAAGTCCAAAAATAAAACCACACATCTATGGACAGCTAATATTTGACATAGGAGCCAAGAACATACAACGGAGAAAGGAAAGTCTCTTTAATAAATCTTGTTTGGGAAAACTGGACAGCCACATGCAAAAGAATGAAATTAAACCATTTTCTTACACCATACACAAATATTAACTCAAAATATGTTAGAGACTTGAAGGTAAGACCTGAAAACATAAAACTCCTGGAAGAAAATATAAGCAGTACACTCTCTGACATCGGTCTTAGCCGCATCTTTTCGAATACTGTGTCTACTCGGGCATGGGAAACAAAAGAAAAAATAAACAAATGGGACTACATCAGACTAAAGAGCTTCCACAAGGCAAAGGAAACATAAACAAAACAAAAAGACAACCCACCAACTGGGAGAAAATATTTGCTAATCATGTATCTGACAAGGAGTTAATTTGCAAAGTATACAAAGAGCTCATACAATTCAACAACAAAAAAACAAACAACCCAATCAAAAACTGGGCAGAGGATTTAAACAACATTTTCCCAAATAAGATATACAGATGGCCAACAGGCACATGAAAAGATATTCAACATCATTAATTATTAAGGAAATGCAAATCAAAACTACAATGAGATACCACCCTACCTCTGTTAGAATGGCTATAACTACCTAGACAAAAAATAACAAATGTTGGAGAGGATGTGGAGAAAGGGCGCCCTCACACACTGCCAGTAGGAATGCAAACTGGTTCAGCCATTATGGAAAACAGTATGGAGACTGCACAAAAAAGTAAAAATAGAAATACCATACTACCCAGTTATCCCACTACTGGGGGATTTATCCAAAGAACATGAAATCAACAATTCAAAGACACTTATGCACCCCTAGGTTCATGGCAGCATTACTCACAATAGCCAAGGCATGGAAGCAATGCAAGTGCCCATCAACTGATGAATGGACAAAGAAGAAGTGGTATATATGTACAATGAAATACTACTCAGCCATAAAAAAGACAAAATCGTCCCATTTGCAACAACATGGATGGTCCTTGAGGGTATTATGTTAAGTGAAATGTCAGACAAAGAAAGACAAACACAACATGACTTCACTCATACGTGGAAGATAAACAAACACATGAATAAAGAGAACAGATTAGTGGTTACCAGAGAGGAAGAGAATGGGGGGTGGGTGAAAGGGGTAAAGGGACACATATATATGGTGACAGATAAAAAATTAGACTATTGGTGGTAAGCATGATGCAGTTTATACAGAAATTGATAAATAACAATGTATACTTGAAATCACACAATGTTATAAACCATTATAGCCTCAATAACATAATTGGAAAAAGAAGAGAAAGTATTAGCGAGAAGAGGAAGAGAAATCACATCCTTTTATAACCTATTCATGGAAGTGATATCCCGTCACTCTTACCATGTTCTGTTCCTTCGAAGAAACTCATTGGTCCAGCCTGCAGCCAAGCAGATGGGACTACACAAGGACCTAAGCACCAGGCGGGGCGTCATTGGGAGGCCTGTCAGAGCTGCCTATCACAGAAACTTCTCAACCTTAGGCAAATTTCTCCAACTCTCTTTCCTCACCTATAATATAGGGATAATAATAGCAACACTACAGAGGTATTGTGACAAGCTAAAAATAATACATATAAATCACTTGGTGCTAATAAGACCTCAATATATGGTAATCATTACAACAATGTTAACAATATTATATTAATATTAATTAATATTAATGCTGTCTGGCCAGCTACAGATCTCTTATCCCCTCTGCTCAGTCTTCATTCTTTGTGCTTCTGCTCCTGAGAATCTAAATATCTTCACTTCTTTCCCTCCCTAATATTTTGCTAATATGATAGGGTGATTTCTAAGATAAAATGTGTTTTTGCAGCCTGGATTCGCCAGTTCAGTTTTATAAGATTTGCTGACTCTTAGATTTCCTGTTTGAATCCAGTATCTTTAGAGAAAGACAAACCAAATTCACCAGCACCCTAGGAAATACTGATTTACAAATTAGAATGCTTTTTGTTTTTCTTATAAACCCAGGTGGGAAACTGATTCATTATAAACCAGCTAGAGTGCTCATGGTTCTGCATGATGTGTTATTATACTTCACGACTATGAGATATGTTAACAGATTTCTGCTAGGTTTTTCTTTTCTGGGTTTTTTCTGTAATGGCAATAAATTTTCCTATCAAGTCAATAGTTTACTCTTGTTAGAGTTGGGAGAAATTCTCAAGAAACACCTAAAGGAAGAAATTCTTCAGACAAAGTTGAAGGAAACTGTCACCACCTGCACGAACCCACTTGAATGTGTTGTGAAACATTTTGGTTATGAAACATAGGAAACTCTCTCTATTCCACTTCTTTTTCGTGGTCTCCAATGAATCGGACTTGGGGAGTTAGGATGGTCCGCTCACATGACCTTTCCAAGCTCGTTTCCCATCTATAAAATGGATCTTATAATCCTATCTTGATGACCTGTCACTTGATCCCCCTTGCAGGACAAGGAGGGCCTGGGTAATGCTTGAAGCCCATCTGGGAGGGGCTCCTAAAGACCCCACAGTGGAAAGAGGGTGCTGCATCTCTTTTCACTGTGGTCAGAGAGACTGATTTTGAAAAAATCAACTCAAGGGAGTAGGTATCAGTTAGAGACTAACAGACAGAATTGAATTCCTAATCCTTGAGGACATTGAGAAAAAGAGGGAAAGTCCAGATGCAAAACACACATGAAAGACAATAATGGCTGGAGGGGGAAAAAAGAAGGGAGGAAACATAAGTTAGTTCTAAGCACTAGAATGGCCTGGAGCTGAAGAACTGGGCGGTGACTTTCTCCGGTTTCTTTAGCTCCATGGGGGCCTGCTGGAAACATTTAAAGAGAAATCCTTGGAACAGACACCTACCACCTGTGGCTATTGAAAAGATATATATCATTTAGATACCACTGGGTAAAAAAAAAATGCCTTAGAAGGAAACATCTTGGCTAACAGCAAGGTGCAAAATTATTTCATTTTGCTCTGCATTTTTGGAAACAATTGACTTCAAGCTTCCATAATTTCATGCCTTAAAATCTCCATCCCAGCTGTTGAAGAAATTCTTCGTGTTCTCTGCTATGGCACTGGGAGTTTTGCAGCCATGAATGGACACAAAAAGATGTCAATCACATCCAGTAATGAAAAGTTCATTTCCCACTCCCTATTGTAAAGGCATTGCCTTTGTGATGTTCATTGTGCGAGGCTGTGTTCAAGCTCATTTACCTTCACATACAGAATATCTATTTTATATTAAAAGTTTAGCCTATAGTCACCCCAGATCACACCTAATGCATTAGAATTGTATTACCATTATCCTCTATTAAATCTGTGATGACATTATAATATCTATGTCAGAAATAATGAAGAGATTAATGTGGAGTAAGAGATCCTGGTGTCACCTCCCTCTGCATTTCAACATCAAATATTGTTGGCACTGAAAACCAGTCTCTGTCAGCCAGTGAGAATGGGGATTTTGACAACGGAGAATCCACCGAGAGATGTGAGGGGAATTTTCCAATTCATGTAGACAGGTGCTGAAATGATAATTGAATAATAGTGAAAGTCCTTCCTTTTTATCCCCTTCTAGAAAAATCTATATTTATTCCCTTAACTTCACAGAACATATCCTCCTCAGGGGGTGGTGATATATGCCGAGGAGAGCCTGATTGAAGTGGTTCCTCTACAGCTGGATTTGTGGATGGATACAATAAAGACACTTGAGGAAAAGGAAATTCAGTACTAAACATACTGGTCCCAGACTTGTGAAGCAGCATTCCCTCAGATTTAAGGGGCTAGACGTTGTCTCCTCTACTGGTCTGCTCCCCCTCCCAATCCAGTGGGCCAGAATAGAGAACAGCATGAAACAAGCAATTCATTCATCCACTCAACAGATACATATTGAGCAGTTGATTATTATTCCTTACTTATCAAGTACTTTATATTTTATACATATGATGACATTTCATCCTCATGACAAAATAGGAAGGGCAAGTATTATCCTTCTCATTTTACAGATGAAGAAATTAAGTCTCAGAATGACTTGTGTACACTTACGTAGCTGTTAAAGAGCAGACCAGAGATAGGAACTCATGCTTAAGTTTGAACTTCATTTCATAGTCAGTTTGGGCCAGTGATGCATTTCAAGTGGCAGCACCATAATGGTGTTTCATTTGAAAAGCTCACTGTGGCTGTAGAATGGAGAATAGTGTCGGAGAAGAAAGATGGGAGGCGTGAAGATTGGAGGCTACCGTAGTAATCAGGGTAAACAGCAATCGTGCCCTGAAGTACCAAAAGAGAATCAACTGCCGATATATTTAGAAAGTGTTTAGTGACTTGCTGGATGTTGGAGGGTGAGGAAGCACGAGCTGTTGAGGATGTCTTGGATCTGTCATTTGAACAACTGGATGTACAGCAATGTCATTTTCTGGGATGGGGAACATGGGAGAAAGAGTAGGTTAGGAAAAGAAAGGGAGGAATTTTTTATTATTATTATTTGGTGAGGAAGGTTCCCCCTGAGCTAACATCTGTTGCCAATCTTCCTCTTTTTTTCTTTTCTTTGCTTGAGGAAGACTAGCTGTGAGCTAACATCTGTGCCAATCTTCCTCTATTTTTTTGTATGTGAGACTACTCTACAGCATGGCTGATAAGTGGAGTAGGTCTACACCTGGGATTCAAACTCACAAATCCAGGCCATTGAAGTGGATTGTGCAGAACTTTAACCACTTGGCCACAGGGCCAGCCCCTAGAAATGGAGGATTTTAAGCCCCATGGTGCACAGTTTGAGGAAGCAGGTGGAAATAGTTTGTCAGAAGGTGGGTACATGGTTCTGGAGCTCAGAGGAGGCGTCTTCCTTAGGTTGAGATTTAGGGGCACGAAATATTGTAGGAGCAGAGATCCTAGGTCCCCATGGCAGGAGAATTTCCAGAGAGCGACCGGTGGAAGTCAGACTTAAGGAAGTAGGGAGTGAATGGGATGAGGAGGTAGTGTGACAACATTCTGAACAAAAGCATGACTGTGAAGAAATAGAAAAAGATACAGTTGTAGTTGGAGGGAACGTGGAGTACAGGGAGAATGGTTTTATGTTTTTAGTGAAAGATTTTGTTTAAATGTTGATAAGAAGGAAGCAATTGAGAGGGAGAGATTGGCACAGAACATTCACTCAGTGAGTAAAGAGCTACTGAGACCCCACCACGTGCTGGAGAGCCAACAGCAAGCAAAATGATAACCTCTTCACTTCTGGTAAGAAGACAATAAACAAACAAGCAAACAAACACACAGTAATAACCTCTATTAAGTATAAAATGCAATATAAAGCTATAATACTTAAAATACTATGGCATTGATGCAAGAATAGACAAGGGATGCTTAGAGACTAAGATTCTCTTGACCAAACTCTAGTTAGGCTCCTCTGAGCCCTTTCCAGGCTAGGCCTCAACCTTGGCCTATAATGACTTGAATAAAACATAACATAGCTTCTAGCAGCTCAAGGCCATCTCTCTAGATGACTCTAGCCCCCCATAAAGTGCCTGATTGAGAAAACTCATGGCTGCTGAAAGAATTTACTGTTCATTCCAGCCAACAGCTGAATATAGGGCCCTGTCTCCCAGCCTCTGTGGGAGTGGAGGAGTCTAACTTTGATAAGCGCCAGTTAGCAAACACAGGTGGGTTTCACAGGGACAAAGCCCTCTATCCACATTTTGTAATTTTTCACTTCCCCAACTCTCCTGAATCTCCCATCACCTCCCTTGCTCTTCCCTCATTCTCCCTTTAAAACACCCAGTCACCTCTGGACAAATGCAAGTTGAGCTCAGTTCATGCTGGGCTTTTTTCCTTACTGTAATAGTATATTACTGATTAAAATCTGTCCTTGCCACTTTAACTAGTGTGCGGCTTGGTTTATCTCTGACAATAAAACAAAATAAAGAGTCTAAACTCTGTAAACAAATGGAATTTAGTCTATGATAAAGTTGGCATAAGTCGGTAGGGAAAGAATGGACACATTTAACAAATGGCGTTAAGGCAATTAGATAATTTTGGGAAATAAAATGAGAAACCATTCTTTAGGAGGCAAAGGAAAGGTAGCCTTAAACAGAAAGAGGAACACCTCTTGCATTTTCATTGGAGTAGGTGAGTATGGATGCAAGAATGTTTGTGTGGTGGGGAGCAGGAAGATAGAGACATCTCGCCCCATTGGCCTTGTAAAATAGGATGCAATATCTTAGACTGAGAGTAAAGGGGTATTTGGGAAATTAGGAAACTGGAGATGGGCGAGAAGTGAAAAGCGCATATAATGACTGAAGTTCAAAGCACAGCTGGGGACACATCATTTGGGGTAATTGAACTAGAACATAGAAGTGGGACCAGGCTGAAAAGTTTGCAGGACAGATAGTGGGTAGAGTGTAAAGAGGTGAAAATGACTCCACAGCCTTGCAGACCACAAGCCAAACAGAGCCACGTGCTTCATGTTCAGGGACCAAGCAGGAAACATATCCCTTAGAGCTTGACGGGAGCAGTGGAGAGCCCCTCTGGCAGCACCACATCAGTACAGCATATTTGAGGACAGGTTCCCTCATCAAACCAGATAAACCTCCAGCTGGTCTGATCTCTCCATCGACATATCTTCCTCAATATTTATCACGTTGATCCTATAGTCTAGATTGTTCTCTTCTGAACATTTTCTCTTCACCTCTCTCATTTTCAATGGCAGTCCTCACAGCCAAAAAAAGGGGGTGTTGATGGGTGTTCAATCAAGAAAGAGAAGCAGAGCCTGAACTGGGGCAGCTTTGGGCCCAAGTCAGGGCTAAGGTTGGACCTGGAAGCTGGTGGTCCCTGCAACCCAAGGATTTGGGAGCAAAGGCCAGTTTCTTCGTGGTAGATGAGAAATCTAAAAGGCAAAGAAGACTTGAAGACGCAGGCACCTAGACCTCCTGGTTGTCTAGTAGTAAGAACTAGGAAAATCAAGGAGGCTAACTTATCAGAAACAAGACAACAAATCTAGAAAAGAGTGTAGAGAACCAGTAGAAGAATTAAGAGGGACATTGGGCCATAGACTGCCAGAGTTCAGAGTTGTCTACTTATTGTCGTCTCTACCCAGAGCTGGAATGGTGAGCACTGGCTGGAGCTGGGCCAAGGGAAGGGAAGCTCCCAGCATTGACTTTGCTAGGGAAAATATCTCAATTTCAGACATACCAGCCAGAGGGTAAATTATGAGACAGGTGGAGAAGAAAGAGCTCTATCCTTTGCAAACACAATAGGTTTGTTTCTGAGTTTATTCAGGCTGCTATAACAAAATACCATAGACTGGGTGGCTTATAAACCACAGAAATTTATTTCTCACAGCTCTGAAGTCTGTGAAGTCCAAGATCAAGGCACCAGTAGATTCAATGTCAGATGGAGACCTGCTTCCTAGTTTACTGATGGTCATCTTCTCATCTTCTGTCTGTGGCCTCACATGGTGGAAGGGGCAAGTGAGATCTGCGGGCTCCCTTTTATAAAGGTACTAATTCCATTCATGAGGGCTCCACCCTCATAATCTAATCACCTCCCAAAGGCCCCACCTCCTAATACCATCACATTGGGGATCAAGTTTCAACACATGAATGGGGGAGACATAAACTTTCACTCTATAGCAGTTTGCTAGTGGGCTCTAGGATGCCTAAAGTTGGAGGCGGGTCATCTTTGTGATTCAGGGTAGGAAAGATTTCTAGGCAATACCAATCTTTCAGCAACAATAATATAGCCACCCAGAAGCCTAACCATCATAATTCATCAACTCTAACAAATAATTGTGTGAAGTGGAGGACAGGGAGACTACATTTAAGAATATCAATAATCTGGTGACTCTTTACCTTCCCAACTTTCAAGCAAATGTTTTCCCCGACAGTTCTAATATGTCATATTTATTCCAACTGGTCCAGCATCTTCAAGAGTTCCACCCGTGAGTAGGTGAGGACCACGACATCTAATAAACCCTTTGCCTCTCCACTCTAGTACTTTATGAAGCTTTTCCAAGGTCTACTACCTGAGCCTCTTATTTCATCTCACTACTTCTCTGATCACCTGTTTCTATTCTTACATTGTGCTTGGCCTCTCCACTTAGCTTAGATCCATTCTGTGCACACTGTGTTCAGCTTTGCCCCCAGCCACCAGATCAGATTGCTCCATGCTCTGCAGCCTCTGGGGATGTCCTGCTTCCTTGTATGCGCAGAGTAGCTCCTGGGACCCCTAATTCCCCACTTATCCAGGGCAAGAATTCAGATAATAGTCAACCCCTCCCCAGTTGCTCTCCCCTGCTCTGCCTGAACTGCTCGCCAATCAAAGTAGTCACTTTCTCACAGACTTGGCTGCACGTTATAGCAGGACATGTGGGCTGCTCATCCCTAACTCGACTTTCTTACAGAAACACTGGCTAGCCTACGGTCCCTCCAAGAGAGAAAGAGAGAAAGCTAGTAAGAAAGAAAAAGGGGCAGCCCCTCACATTTAGAACTTGACCTGGCACTCACATGTAAACACTGCTATTCTCCTACTAGAGATAACTCACAGAATACCAACCTCAGACAAGGCTTCTCTGAGATCACGAGAAAATGAGACAAAGCAAGGCCACATCATAATTGTGTCTAAGCAAGGACAAAACCAAGGTCACTGTGCCATGCACAACACACTGAATACCCCCATCTCTGGGCCAGAATGAGTGACCGCAACTTCTTTCTTTACCAGGTACAGTGCTATCCTCATTCTGGCCTCCTCTCCTGAGAGATCAGATTTATTAAGATACCCAAGTACAGAGCTACTCCCACTTTCTGACAGCATCAAACCCTTACTTCCTTAGACTTTCCTCCAAATCACTCAACTAAACCCCAGCTCCTATCATAGGTTCTTTCAAAGACCCTCTTACTGAGCTGCTCTCTGGTTCCCCTGGGTCTGTGCTCTCCCTCAATACAGTGAGTGATAAAGCCATTCTCCTTAACTGCAGGTTTGCTCCGGGTGGCCTTCGGTTGAAGGACACTGACATTAACATGAATTGGCCCTTCCTATATGCCAGGCACTGTACCAGGTGATGTAGATAAAGGGACAAACAGGACATGGCCTTATTAAATCCTTACAGCTACTCTGTGAGATGGATTTTATCTTCCTCACTATGCAGAGGAGGAAACTGAGGCCCGAGGTCACACAACTAGGAAGCAGTAGGGTCAGGATGGATTTACCAGTCTGTGGGTTCCCAAAGCTCCTAGCCTTCCCCTAATCTGGAGCAGCGTTGTTTAGTTTTTTTCCATCACTTGGAAATGATGCCATAACAGGAGTAGACCTCACCCACCATATCCAGGAGCAGCAAAGAGGAAAAACAAACAGGGCTGGCCAGTAAAACAGAACAGACAAGAATAGACTGGAAATAGAATGATGACAAAACTAAGTAAACTTGTTAGAGGCCAAGAGACACAGTTCTTGAGCCAAATGGCCTAAAAGTCTGTACGGATTTGAGAATGAAATAGAGTTCCATTATTTTCAGGCAATTTGCAATATCTCAGTTAATAAAAACAAAAAACAAAGAGAGTAAATGGATTGGCTCATGATGAACCGATCTGAAGGAACAAAGATACACCAGAAGCTGCAAATATTTTGGGCGGTAAGCAGAGCAGGGGAATCAATGCTGCCAGGGTAATGAGAGCAAATGAAAGGATGAGAAATAGAGAAAATAAAAATAGCAAGGAAAAAAGCCATCATTATCATTGGGTTATTGAACCAGCACTCCCTTGGGAAGGGCAGAAGGCAAATCTTGGGCACAATTTCAGCCTGATGGTGTATTGTTGGGAGTCGCCGTACGCTGGCAGGGGACCATCTGTGTGAGCCTCGCTGGCGTTTCTGCCTCTGGGGTCGAGGATCCTGCAGTCTGAATTCATTTTCTCTTGGCAAAATGGATTTGTCCGCTCCTGCGAGCAGAGACAGAGCAGGAGAGAGGGCCCAGAAAGCTTATTGCGTGTCACATCGCTCTTGAAAATCACATTTTTATGAGTGTAAATGAATCAGAAACATATGGATGAAATTTCCTGGCTGGATGTGAGCAGCCTCGTACCCCAAGCAGTGCCCTCAGAACGGATGCTTGGAATGTCAATGCTGGTGCCAGAATCCCGGGTGGAAAGGTCAGGCAGGAGCCCCCCTCCACCCTGGGACCCCACGCCCACCCTCGGACCCCACCCCTCCAGCACAGACCCCTGCAGCACAGCCTCCTCGTGGATCTCACCAGACCTGCAAGAGATTTTCCCATGCCAGACCATTTCCCATTCCCCAACCAGCTCATTCTCTTCTAATAACGAAGGTTGAGAGTGTGTGTGCACATATACAAGCACATGAGTACACGCATGTTTCTACTCCCCCAATACATGTTGTGAACGAAGAGGCCAGGATGCACAAAAAGTTGCAAAATGATGATGTCTATTTCTGTTTAGATGATGAAATCTTCCTACAGAAAAAGTAACTTCTTAAATAGATAAATACTAGCACTAGATAGACGAGCAATTGCAGAAAAATTCAGCCACGTGGTTGTGGCATAAAATTCCTGGATATGAATGGAGAGCATTTATTGAACTACTAACTACCGTTTAAAGCCCTGAGAAGAGACATCAATCTTCCAGAGTTTTGAATCTGGCTTTGTGTTCAGCACCTACATTTTCAGCCAGAGCAAAAGCACAACCAAGACTGGTGTTGTTTTCCTCATGTATGTATGTAGAAGTCAAAAGTCATCATGACTGGGATGAAAATATACACAGATGCCTCTGTCAACACAATGTCTGGAAACCTCTATGGACGTAACATGGGCGAGTAAGTAAGTGTGGGCTTTGATGCCAGCAGCACAACGGCTGAACCGTAGCTTTGCCTTTTGCTAGCTGTTTGACACTGGGCCAGTCACTCAATCTCTCTGAGCAGTTCCCTTATGCATAAAATCTTGAGCATTAAAACCTATATACATATATATATATATATATACACACACACACATGCACACGTACATATATATATCTCAGACCCTGAACATAAAAGTCTAACAAATGATAGCTATCATCAGAATGAAAAGTTTCTCATTTATGTTTTAAAACTAGACCTTCAGAATCATCCAGATTTTGAGCTGAATTATTGACACATGTCTTAAACTCAGGTGTAGTCCCAGATGAGAGCCCAGTTTCTCATTCTCTGTTCTTCAGCCCACATCCTCACCTTGGCCACCAAACTGGGCAGTTCAAAGTAGTGATGTCCGACTGTCCCAGGCACATTTGGGGAGTTTGCTCTGGTTTTGCTCTGGCCGGTGGCTGCGCCAGCCACATGAGGTCAGCGCCTTAGCTGCTTGCCTGTTGTCTGCATTTTGCTCTTACGAACCTCCAGCTGCCTGTGAACACACCACTCTAGACACGCCTTCCCAGTGGGTCCAAGCCCCGTACCTCTGCCATTATTTCTCAGGGAGCAATAAAGTTGGAAAGCTTTTCTCGAGTCACTTGACACTTCCTGTCCTGCCAGAGGACTGTAGCAAGCTCGGCTTGACCCTGACGCAGTTCCTCCGCCCTAATTTTTGTTTGCTTACCAAATAAAATCCAAATTCTTTGTCTTACCACAGTCTCACTCCTGCCTCCCTCATCAGCTCCCTTCCAAGATCCTTTCAACTCTGGCCAGAGAGGTTTACTCATCCTTCTCCAACCACATCCGTCTCATACCTAGCCCTGTGCCTCTCCCTGGGCTGTTTTCTCCCCTACTCTCCTCTGCTGGATATTTGACTAAGTTCCAGCCCTCCTTGATGACCTCAACCCCCGCCTCCCTCAGTCTCATATTCTCCACCTTCAAAACAGGGAGCCTTCCCAGCCTGCTCCAACCCATGTGGTCTTCCCTTCCTCTGGCTGCTCCAGCACATCCCGCATGTGGATGGCAATGCCAGTGCACAGCCGAGTGTGCAGAGCCTGGTATGGTCAGAGAGTTCCTGTGCACATTCTAGCTCCCACTCTGGGTGTAAGCCCCTTGAGGGCAGGAACTATGCCTCCTTGTACAGGCTCTGTAATGGACAGTTCATCAATATTGTACTACCAGAAAGACAGACTAGAGGGGTTGGAGGTTGACATGAAATAGAATTTTATTGATAAAAAAGTTGTTTACTTACTGTTTTAATGTATCATCTATTCTTTACTTCTTACCATTTTATTCTCTAGAAACAATTTGGCCCTTCGAATCCCTGTCAGGCAAGGACAAACTGCAAGTCCCCAGCTCTGACTGAGATGGGGGACTTGAATGGAAGCGCCACACCCACTAAGAAGCATCATCGAATGTCCCATCAGAAAAGTGCTTCTTCTCTTCCTTTGCCCTCCCCTGCCAGACAGTAGTCCCGGGTCAGCTGCAAAACTGCAGGGTCCAAGGGGTCCTCCTCCGAACTGTAGGGCTCGGGCCTCCTAAAGGGAGAGAGGAGAGCGGAATCCTGAAACAGAGACTAGGGAGGGCTCTGGGTGGGGACAGCCTGTGTGAAATCCCACTGGGAGATGCATGCGCCCTGTATCCACGTTATATTGTGGTTGCAACCCTGGTCCATCATCTGCTTGGGGTGGACAATAAGCCATTTAAACTGAAAATACAAGCATAAAATGATTGTATTTTGCAGACCATTCCTAGAACATGATCTAAAGCAAGTCATTTAATCTTTCTATGTCTCAATTTACCTACAAAGATGAGAATTGCACCTACCTCATAAGATAATTGTGAAAGTTATCTCAAAAAAAAAAATGTGGTACATTCATGCAGTGGAATATTATTCAGCCATAAAAAAGAACGAAGTACTGATACGTGCTACTGAGACATACATGGATGAACCTTGGAAACACTATGCTAGTGAAAGAAGCCAGATGCAAAGGCTACATATTACATGATTCCATTTATGTGAAACGTTCAAAATCAGTAAATCCATAGAGACAAAAAATAGATTAGTAGATGTCAGAGGCTAGGGAGATGGAGGAAAGGGCAATGACTACTAATGGATATGGGGTTTCTTTTTGGGGAGATGATAATGTTGTGGAATCATAGAGTTGTGATGGTTGCACAACCCGGTGAACATATCAAAAAAACACTGAATTGTACACGGTTTTTTTTAGGAAGATTAGCCCTGAGCTAACATCTGCTGCCAATCCTCCTCTTTTTGCTGAGGAAGACTGGCCCTGAGCTAACATCCATGCCCATCTTCCTCTACATTATATGTGGGACGCCTACCTCAGTATGGCTTGACCAGCAGTGCCATGTCCACACCCGGGATCCGAACCGACAAGCCCCAGGCGGCTGAAGTGGAACGTGTGCACTTAACCGCTGTGCCACCAGACTGGCCCTGAATTGTACACTTTTAAAGGGTAAATTTTATGGCATGTGAATTATATCTGAATTGTTTTAAGTGTGAGAAGACAATATAGACAATCTGTTTGGCACAGAGCCTGGCAGATAGATATACAAGCTCAGCAACTACTGTAGTGATTAGGTTAAGGATTATCAGACAGATAAAAGAAAAAAGCTAAATGTGGGATTAAACTTTGGTTCTTCCATTCATTAGCTATGCTGAGTGACCTTGGGGAAGTTATTTCAATTTTCTTAGATTCTGCTTTTGCAAAGGTTAATTGGGGGCCATAACATGCATCTCACTGGGAGTGTTAGGTAACATATATAAAGCTCATTCACACAGAGCTTGGGATGATATAGACGCTCAATAAGCCATAATCCTCTCCCTCTTTATTTCCTACTAAACCTCATTCCTATAGTAATTCTCAGAGCACAGCTGGAGCTGACCAGGAGTTGGGGTTCCATGCCTGGAACTAATGAGAACCCAGCAGGGATGCTGGGTGGGACCATGCAGAGTGCTTCCGCAGAGAGCCCCAAAACAGAATTACCAGAAAGGCAAGCAAGAATGCAGTCAGGAAGGGAAGCTGGAGGTCAGCGCTGAGGACGCAGGTCCAGGAACTGAGTCAGCAGAGTCTGACTCTGGGTGTGGCCGCAGAGTAAGTCAAGGGGTCAGGGACCAAGCAAACAAGATCTGGGAGCCAAGACAAACTGTCAGGATAAAGGCCATGAAAAAGGCAATGGTGTTGGGGCCCAAGGCAAGGCCAGACCTATTTATTTAAAAGATACTAAACTAGATTGGACCTAAGACCAATATCTGTTATCCCCAACTAGTCAGTTAATCATTCTCCCTGTTGTAGAAACCTATGGAAAGGGAGGGTCTGGAGAGGAGAGGGGGAGGGGAGAAGGGGTTCTTGGGACCTGGACGTGATCAATCATCACCACCTCTCCCCGCACGATGCTGTAGAGTGTGCGGCAGCTGGGGGTGGGAAATCCTTTCTTGAAAATTCTTCATCTCCTTATCCCACAGTCCAACAATCCTGCCAAAATGTTGCCACAGGATAAATTTAAGAACAAAATGCAGTGATTTGTTAGATGCACAATTTCTGAGATGGGAGGCTTTTGCTCAAGAGTTGAAATGGTTGCATTGACAAATGTTGGTGTCCACTGCTGCCAGCTGTCTGGTGGCGGGGGGGGGGGGGGGGGGGCGGGGGGGGAAGGGAGAGAATTTGATCCCGTGAAGAAATTCCTCCTGGCTGTCTCTTAATCTATTCTATGATCAATACTAACACTGTCAAAATACTTAAACTCTCCTTCCTTATTGTCACCCATGTATGTATGAATTCATTACCAAGGCCAGATGCAGAACAATAAAGGGTGTGTGAGATAAAGCAAGGGCAGATTAGTTTATTAGAATCCATAAGGAAGGTACCTGGTCAGCATAATAAACAATACCAGGCACCCACCCTGCAAGCAGTGGGAGGGATGCAGTTTTTCCTCCTTCTCTTCCACAGAGATAGCTCCATTTCCATACAGGCCAGTGATCCAAGGGCAGAGGCACATATGTTTTTGCTTAGAGCCTGTATCTCCAGTGATGTCCAGGCTGTTTTTCGGGGACTTGGCCAACACAACTTAGTAGAGTTTGGGCTGGCAACAGCAGACATTCTGCATTTCAATAACTTCTCCTTTCGGGACAGCACACTGTGCCACAAGTCAGAGGCTGAGGTCTGGAGCCCACTGGGAATGCAACTACAGTCACGCATCACTTAATAACAGGGATACATTCTGAGGATTTCATTGTCATGTGAACCACATAGAGTGTACTTACACAAACCTAGCCTACTACACACAATCTTATGGGGCCATCATGGTATATGTGGTCTGTCATTGACTGAAGCATTGTTATACGGTGCATGACTACAACAAAGAGTCTTGAAAGCTTTTGGCTGCTAGGAGGATGCTAGGGTTCTCATTAGATGGGCTCCACATCCTGATTTGCAAATTCACCCACTCCCTGATACACATACCCACTTACTTATACAAATTTAGGTCCACAGACATGTGCACATCCATGTGCATATCCCATGTGCATATGCATCTCACACACTCACACATACACACATAAGTACCCTTGTGCACACACAGTTGAAAATATACCACACACACACATACACATTGTTGATTTGTACGGGCACACTCATACAAACCCACAGATGCACATGTGCATGTGCACACACACACACACTCCCTTCACGCATGCAGACATGTAGTTCCTCATATCCATGGCAGGGATTCTAAGACAATCTTGTGGTGCCAAAATTATAGCCATATTTATAGTCTTCCAGACGATTGAACCCCACTATAGAAGTGACATTTTTTAGGAGATATAATGAAAACAATTACAGCGTTTGCTCTAACACAAGAAGTCTATAAATCACTGTGCCTGCCTCCCCAACAAAAGGAAGAAACAAAGCATTGTTAAGAACATAACTGAAATGTGACCAGGTATTAACGTCAGACAGACCTTAGAGCAGAAACACCAAGGCACGATATTAACACAAGCCAGTAAATAAATAAAGGCTGATTTAGCCACCAGCAACTTCTGAAACCATTCTGATTTGAGGTGAATGAGAACCCCAGGGTGGTTTTCCCATTTGTCAACCCACACACATTTCGTGGCTTTCAAATAAGGACAGATTTCCTGAGTTCCTTTCGGTTTGGGAATATTATTTCTGCTAATGGCATTTTTAAAGGTCCAATCAGGCCATTTGCTTGCACAAGAAATGTAATGGAAACGAGTAGCATCTTTTTTCTTGTCATTTTCCAGTTTGGCAAAACCACATCTTGGAAGTAGAGTAGAAATTTTGGCGGCAGTTTGCCTCAGACCCCAAACCAGATATACAGACAATCAGACAAATTGTTTAATGGGGTTATATTTGTTCCTAAACAGTTGGCAATAGGAGTTACGATTTTCTTAGACTCAACCCAAATAAGCATTGACTCTTCCCTCCCTCCCCATCCTGCATGGGACCTCCCACTGCCCATCTCAAACTCTAATAAACAAATCCCTTTCTTACACCGTCATCCTCAGAGAAACGTGAAGCGAGTTGTTCTGGAGTTGAGTTCACAGACGCTCTCTCAGGGCCACAACACTGTGCTGGGAGAACTGGAAATCCTGTGGCCAGAGAAACTGGAGTGGGAGGAGATTAGGGGTGAGTTGGGATGAGGGGGGGAAGTTGGACAAAAACTCTTGAGTCTGAGAAGTCAGAGCCCTGGGTGCTGCCTGGAATTCCAGAATGGGGAAAGAGATCTCAGCTGCTTTCATATGGAAATTGGCCTGGAAACGGACTTTGTCTCTGGGTGGAACTGAAGCCAAGACCAAGTTCAGTGAACCTAACACACCGTTCAATCAACTATTGAAACCCAGGAGAAGAGGAGGCAGGAAAGGGAGGGCAGAGGGTCGAAGAGGCTCAGCTTTCATTTGGACTTTGTTGTGGAGGTGGCGGAAAGGAGGAATTATACACTGGAAACAGCTTGAAGGCAAAACCCTGTCTATCCAGAGGACGTACTCAGCTGGGCTTCAAGTGAAAGAAGAGAAGGGGGAAGATGGAAATAAAGGAAAGCAAGCAAGCAAAGCAAGAGAAAGAAAGGAAAGAAGGAAGGAAGGTAAACAAAGCAATGAGATGCAGACACATAAGACGATGAGTGTAACAGGAAGAAGGAAGGAACTTGAACTTGCCTATACCCTACCAAGATTCCCCCCACCCTCCACCTTAGAAAAAGGCTTTCAGAGACGGGAAGATTCTTAAAGCAGACACAGACTGGACCTTGAAGGCTTAGTTTTGGACTTGTTCTTAGTTTGTTTTGTTTTTATTGAATCTTTAAAGTTAAAGAAGCATCTACTCTTTGAAAAAAAAAGCTAATATAGTTTCTTCCTAGATACTTTTTTGGGGACCAGTTTCCTGTCTTTTGTTCTTGATTTATTATTGCCTTTATTTGTTCTCCCCTATTTGGTTCATTTTATTCTTATTTTAAAAGAACAGCTCCAAAGACCCTTCTATTTTCATGGAAATTGCTCAGTAGTAACAATTTCAGATAGCTTCCAAAAGAATAATCCTCAGGCTGGCTGTTTCACCCAAGATGCTTTGCAGCATTTCACATAACAATTTACTAATTAATGACAAATTAAATGGAATTTGGTAAGAAGAATCAGAGGTTAGAGTACTAGTGTATATTGTGTGTAAAAAGGTATGCAAATAACTTCAGCCCATTTGTGGTTCATCAGTGGGAAATAATAGCTATTCTACTGGAAAATTTCAAATGCAGGAGGGCTGCCGCACAGAAGCAGAATTTGGAAATTATTCATCGTTTTAATTTTTTAACAGTTTCTTAGATTAGACACTGTTCCTTCATTTTAGAGGCACAATGAACTTAGTCTTTTTGTTTTAACAACTTTAAAATCATAGAAATTCGGCTATATTTTGCTGCTTATATTAATTGCATATTAGGAGGCAAGAAGCAATGTTGGGAAATCAGCAACTGGAGTTTTCATCTTTCAGAGCAGAAAAAGAGGCACTGACTCGATTCTTCTAGAGCAGGCGTTGGCAAATACAGCTTGCAGACCAAATCCAGTTTGTCTGCTTTTGTAAATAAAGTTTCCCCAGAACACAACCACACTCATTCATCTACATACTGTCTATGCCGGCTTTCACCCACCGTGGCAGGGTTGCAACAGAAATCTTGTGGCCCATAAAGCTTAAAATATTTACAATCGTGCCCTTTACGGAAAAATTTGCCAATCCCTGTCCTAGAGGGTAGAGTTGGAGAGAGGACACTTATCATAAAGAGAGAATAAAGGTTTTAACTGAGAAAATATTGAAATTATTTTAACGTGTCCTGCCACTACTTAAAGCCCACAAATGGTCATTATCAATCCAGCTGTCACACAATTTGCCAAATGTTCTTTTTTGCTCAATGTGCATTCAGGGGTGCTCTTTCTTTAGCCCGTTCTGTACCTCAATGAGCAGGCCACTCACCTCAGGGAAACACTGGTAGTTCCTAATAAGAAAGGCTTTGCAAACAGTGAAATGTGTCCGCTCTCTGTGGAAATTCTGGGTGAACACAGAAGGTTTCCTACATGAAATAGGATCATTGCTTTGGACATATGTCAATTAATTTCTTTTTATTGTTTCTAATTTTGAGAGTGAGACAAAATATTTTTACCTGTCCTTATTTTTCATCTTCAATTTATCTTCTTTTCAATATTAATGTCTAAAAGATATTCAGGACCATAAAAATTTCTTATTACATTTAATGTTCTTCCTTGGGATATAGAGTGCTACAACCGTGCATCAGTTCAACTCCTGAACATTCCATTTGTGTTGATGGGGGCAGAAACAAAGGCCAAGACAGAATACCCCTCACATGCCCACAACTTGGTATCACCCAATGGCATATCACAGCATGACCAAATATCAGCTTAAAGCAACAAATTTTAAGGAAACTTAACTGATCGTTATTTTTCCTCATTAGTAGATTATGCATTTGAAATGCCTGGCTGCTCCAGCACCATCTCTGTCTGCCAGCACAGTCTCAGCCCCTTTTGTCCTGGAGCTTACAATCTCTAAAATACATCAGTGTGCATGGTAAACCTGGTGGTTTAGGAGGAGAACTGGACTAAGCATTTGCAGTTTGACTGACTGTGAGCAAATAATATGACCTGAAGACTCCATGTTAGAGGAGGAAACGGGATTGGTTCAGCATGTCCAAATTTGGTATCTGTGTCACCTCTTCATGATCATTTCAACAACTAATACTGAGCACCAACTGTGCCCCAGCACTGTGCTAGGTGTTGGGTAAGCAGCTGAGAAAAAATTGATATGACCCTGCCCTCGGGAAGGTTGCCATTTTATGACTGTTGTGTGAGAAGGGGGTGAGGAAGGTTAATGAAAAATAAATACACACACAAATATATGATGACAAATTATGACCTTTGCAATGAAGAGACATTAGTGGAGGGGATTCTACTTTAGGCAGGGAAGGTCTCTCTGAGGAAGGGACATTAAAGGTGAATCCTGAAGAACGACCAGCTAGAAAAACACTGATTGGGTGGAGGAGCATTTCAAATAGACTGTGCAACGTGGGGAAAGGTGCTGAGACTGGAAAGAGCTTTGCACAGAGAGTAACTGTAGTAAGACCTGCACCCACGGCAGACAGTGCTAATCGATCACAGCCCTCTTTTCTGTTGAAAATAGACAAACCCCAGAATTCTCAACACAGCATTCCAGGCAGCCACTACTAATCAATTGGAGTTGATAAACGAAGAAATCTTTTTGTCATCCCTGAACCACATGGTTCCAGAAGGTCCTTCTAGCCCTGAAATTTTATGATACTCTGATTCTCATTTTACTCAGTATTTGAATACTACTCTTGGTCTGAACATCTTTCGTGTACCTGTTTTCTTCCAACTTAATGAATTCCTGGAGATAATGAGGCTTCTCTCTCCTCCCATTCCTTTCAGTTCCTACAGGCAAAGCCTATTTCTACACCTATATTCTAAAGGGTCTTCAAATTCCCTTTCCCCGGTGGAGTCTCACCCATGTGTATGACTTAGCTATTGCTATTTAACCAACCATATCAAAACCTAGTGACTTGATAACAACTTTCCTTTCCCCAAGCTTCTATTGGTTGGCTGGTCAGTTCTTACTCCCACAGCAACATTCAGTTGGGGGCTGGGTTCAGCCCTAGGCTTTTGGGAGGGCAGAGATGACTCAGCCTCTCTCTCTGCTTGGTCCTTCACCCTCGCATCTTCCTAGCATGGCAGTCTTGGAGCAGGGTCATGAGAGGGAGAAGCAGAAAGCGCAGGGCCCCTTAAGGCATAGTTTCAGAAGCCCGATCACATCACTGCTTCCACATTCTATTAGTCAAAGCAAGTTCACAAGGCCAGTCCATAGTCAAGAGCACTCCTTTGTTACGGGAGGGGCATCAAAGACACATTGTAAAGGGCCCTGCATACAGGAAAGGGGAGAATTTGGGGCCATTTTTTATCCAGCCCAACAAAACCTTATTTCAAAATTGTTGAATTAGAACAAACAGCCAGGCTGCCTAACTCTTAGCCCATTGTTCCCCCTATTGAACACTCTCAGGCCTTAAGGAGTTGCTTGCCAGTTGGAAATTGGGAGACTTAAGGAAATCATGATAACAGTTCCTAAAAGTAAGGCTGGCCCTGAGCCTGATGCAGCTAAAGACAAACAGAAACTTTCAATTTGGACTAGGTCTGTTTATTACTATCATGACACCATTTCATTGAACCATGGAGGTTCCTGATTAGTTCAATTCCCAGAGGATGAGAGAGATCACTCACCTCTGAACCACCCAGGACTTCTCCATTATGATGTATCTGCTCATCACTTTCTACCTTGTAGAGACAGCATTGAGTTTTGTAGACATCACAGTAGAAAGAGCTCAGACTCAGGGCAGACAGATTTGGATCTTGAATGAACCTCATACTAGCTGGGTAGCCTAGAGTAAATCTCTCTGCCTCAGTTTCCTCATCTGTTCAATGAGCAAGTAGCAACTTGCAAGGTTGTTGTAAGAATTAACGGAAACAAATGCAAAGCTTCTAGTGAACTTGCTAACAGACAGTGGGTACTCAATAAACGGTGGCTACTATTGTTATTATAAGAGGCAGGCTTGGGCTGAGGTTTGAAGCATGAGAAGAATTCGGGTGTTGGGGAGCAACCTGACAGCAAAAGTACAGATGAGGAAACACACACCGTAACTCACTTAGGTAAAAATAACCAGCCCAACCTGGTCTCTTCCTTAAATTCAGCCTCTCTCCACTGGTTGAGGATACCAAATAGGGAAGGAGGTGAGGCCAGATACGCAAGGGTTTCGAATGTCTGTATAAGGAGCTGGGGCTTTTTCTAGCAAACGGTGGAGGGCCACTGAAGAGAGAGTGACAAAATGAAAAACAATCAGAGGAAGACTGGAAGATTAGTTCGGTGGCCACGACAGGGTGGCTAGAGAGAGGCCAGAGGAAGGGGAACCAATTGGAAGGGGAGATGGTGAATGGAGGTAAAGCGTACTTGATAATTTCTTCCAAACTAATGCTTCTTATCTCATTGACGGAGGAGTTAGATGATTTAGAAATATGTCCACAAATTCTTTGACACTCTTCCTATGGAAAAACAGGGTCTATTTCCATTTCCTCTGAATATGGGTCCATCTCATGACTACCCTCTAATCAACAGAACGCCACAAAAGTGACTGTGTGGTACGTCAAAGCCTAGGTCATAACAGGCAATACAGCTTCCACCTGGGTCTCTTTCTCTCAGGCTGCTTGCCCTGGGAACCCAGCCCTTAGGCCATAAGGAAGGCAAGCAGCCCCACAAAAAGGCCATGTTCCAGCCTCAGTCCCATCTGAGGTCCCAGCTGACAGCCAGCAGCAAGCTCCTAACATGCAAATGAGAGAGCTTCCAGATGATTTCAGCCCCTGCCTTTGATCCTCCCAGCTAATGATGAGTAGAAGAGAGATGAGCTGTCCCCACTAAGCCCTGCTCACATTGCTGATTTATGAACAAAATAAATGTTGTTGGTATTTTAAGCCACTAAGTTTTGGGGTGTTTTGTTACACAGCAGTAGATAACTGGAACCAGCTGTTGTAGATGCCGGTGAGGTGTCACACACACAAACTCATTCTCACATTTGCTCAGAAGGTCAATTATCCAGAAATCACAGTATTTTTTGCGGAACATTCCCAATCACATCACTCTCTCCATTCCCTTCATGGTATGTATTATAATGTGCAGCTATAGTATTCATTTGTCCATTTACTTGCTTCTTTGCTTCTCTCCCTGGAATAGGAGCTCCCTGAGTACCCTGATCTTGTCTTTCTGCTGTGTCTCACCACCTGGCTCGGTGCCTGGCACGTGGCGGGCACGCTGTAAATATCTGTGGAGTAATGAACGAGCAAATCAACACCATGACACTTGGATGGGAGGGAAGTCTGAGGGAGTCTTTTTTCCTGTGTAGGGGCAATCCATTGATGTGCTTTATCTGTTCTAGACAATTCTGGAGAGTATGCAGAGATGGGGTAAGGGGATAATACTATTCCTTCCTTTATTCTTTTAGTCATTCAACAAAGCTTCCTTGAACACCTATTGGTATCTACACTGCAAAAGTCAGAGTGTAGGAAAACAAACTAAGCAGCTCCTGCCCTCAGGGAGAGCCTCTTCCATTGAGAGAGGGAAATGGACACAGGCACGGGGAGTTACACAGCAGTGTGGCAAATTTGCACCAGACATGTAGAGAGGACAGAGGAATGCACAGAGGATGGTCTGTGGCCTTGTCCCAGGGCTTCACAATAAATCTCCTCCTCTCCCACACAGGGTCTCTCTTCTCCCCACTTGGGCCTTCTTTCCCCTGAGATTACTTCTCAGCCAGAAAGAGTCAGTGTGGCTGAGAAAAAGGCCCCCTAAGAAGGCCACCTGGGCAAGAGCCAGTTTCTGCGCCCTCCCGGGGTGCCCAGCATCACCTCTCTCTTCAGTCCAAGGCCTCCTGGGCAGGACCTGCCTGCCCTGTTTGCACACTGGTCCTCAACCCCGGCAAACACAGAGCGGCAGGGAAGCCCACCAATCAGAGGGCTGAAATCAATTTTAATGGAATCCCATGACAGCATAAAATGTTTTTGTTGCAATATTGTCTCGATAAAAGGTATTGTAATATTTAAAATGTAATATTGATCCTTCTGCGAGGACCATAAATCCTTACAGATTTGAGAGCCTGACCGCAGAAGATGGGCTGCCTGCCAGGGCACTGTGAGAAATGCATTGGCCTTGGACTCCACCGGCACCCACCCGAGCGGAGGAGGCCAGGCTGGGCTGGCCCTGGGGTTCCTCCCACATCAAAGCGGAGATGCTCTGATCCCTGAGCCGACATAGGAGAACTTGAGAGGGACTGTTTAAACACAGGAATCAAAATATGAAACTAAATCACCTGCTCGTGTTTTATTAGGCCTCGTTTTGAATCAATACAAGACCCCGGACCCATGATTCCTCACGCTGAAAGGGAATACTTTTTCATCCTAAAACGGAATCAGGCTGCTTAAGTAAAACAGATGTTACCGTTGAGCGCCTTACTCCGAGCCCTCCCTCCTTTTTTCATTTTCCCCCAACCCACCGGCTCTCCCTACACTGGAAAGAAGGGAGCTCCTGTCCTTGAAATGCAAGTCGGGGCTGGAAAATCCGGAGCCTTGGAATTTCTCAATCGGGAGCCCACAAAAGTTTTCTTTTCTGTTTACCGGGGAGGGAGACAGAGCGGGGGCAGGCAAGTCTGTGAGCAGAGGATTTGATGATACAGTGGCGACGTGAAAGGCAAAGAAGATTTTCATTTCCTGTGTTATGGGGTGCAAATAATATCAGTATGAAAAACCTGGCAGCGAGATCGGAGATAGCAGTTTTTACATTGATAAGTATTTGTTCATTTCCTGACAACAAAAAAATATAAATCTCTTCAGAAATTAAATGCCCCGGCTTGTTGGAGCACTTTTGTGGCGCTCCGTGCAAGGCTGGCTCCCTTTCTCGGGGCCGCGGCGGGCCGGATAATCACAGCATCAGTCATTATCCCGGGATCACGCGGGCGGCGGCAGCCGGGCGCGCACGGCCCAATTCGCCCACTTTTTGTGTCACTTATTTTCTCGGCGGGCCCGATTTGCATTTTAATGGAAGTAGTTTATAGACTTCTCCGCTGCCTTCAGAGTGCCACAAGTGGCATCATTAAGTGAGCTAAGCCGGATTAATGCTGATAGTAAAGTCAGATAATACAATAACAGAGGCCTCCGTTCCATTTGCATTAGGTGAGGAGCGCCGGGCTGCCTGGTGCCTGGCGATAATTTGTAAGCGCGATATGTTGTACTTGAGAGGATAAGATTAAATTTAGTGGGTTTAACTGTCATCCCAGTAAGTCAATTACTTCATCTTTTCAGCCTTTGAATTTCTTTTATAAATAAAATAAATGGAATATTGAGCTGCTCCGCAGCCATTTCGAGCTCCCATGAAGAAGAATTACACAGGCTGGGCCAAAAAAATAAAAGGCTTCGGATTCAGCTCCATAAACAAAATATAAACTCCATTCAGGTGCCAGCATGGCAGCAGCCCCGAAATATTGTCCATCTCTCATATCACAAGCATGACAGATTCCATTGTGACTTTAGTTTCTCCATAATAGGAAATATTTATGTCGCGGCTGGGTCTTTTCTATTCCTATCCCTCCCATTGTGGGAGGCAAACACTCCAACACAGAGCCATGTGCCTCCCCACTCCCTCCCTCCTGCCTCTTGTTGCCCAGCGCTAAATATTTAGTGTTGGGGGCGGATATGAAGCAAGCCCCATGACCCAGCTGACAGAACGGGGATGCATCAGATTTCAAGCAGGTCTCAGATAAACAGAAAGGGGCAACTTCTGTCACACGCTCTTCCTTTCCCCCACCCTGGCTTGTTGCCGCTGAAGATGAAATCTTTGGATGAAAAGTTTAGCCACCTAGCCTCAGTGAGTGGCATCTTGATAGAAGAAGGTCAATGTCTTTATTTATTCAAAGAGGGAGGGGGGAAAGTCCAGGAAAGAAAAGAAAATCAAGCAGTTAAATTCTTACAGGTGGCACCCACCAGCGCCGTTTATGCTTGGGAGGCCCCAAGTCTGCTATCTTCTCTACTGACTGATGAGCATACATTTTTAAAAAATAGGTCGTCTGTGTAACTGCTGTTCTTAACCACAGATGGATGGATGGATAGATGGGTGAGTGAATGAGAGAGAGAGACACAGAGACAAAGGGCAAAATCTTTGCTGAATCCCCACAAAACTAGTGGCTCAGTAGCACAGCACAAGGAATAGATGACCCACTCCTGGCAAGAATCAGGAGTCCAGCTAAATAGACTTCACCGTGCATTCTCCATGCCCTGACCTGTTCTGGATGCTCCAGAGGAAAGGAAGTGTGTGAAACACTGTCCTTGAGAGGACTAGTCGTGTATTCTTTGGAGAGGTGCAGGAAAACATTCAGCAACGAGCCTTTAATAAACGAATCATGGGGATGCATAGATTAGAATAAGGGGCTGAATGCTCTCGGGGTCCTGCCACCCTCCCACCCTCTGCCCCCACTCCTCTACCACGCAGACTCGCTCCTCAGGTCATACCTCAACATGCCGTGCATCGGCACAGGCTATTCCTTCTTTTTGGAACGCCTTCCTCTTCTTTCCTCCCCTGGCTAAATCCTAGCCTTTTTCAAGACCTCAGTCATGCATTTCTTCCTCTGTGAGCCTGTCCAGCCCCCACAAACAGGTAGAAACTCTTTCTCGGAGCAACCTCTGATAACAACGCTGTGTGTACTGTCCTGCAAACATTTATTGACATGCTGGCTCCCTGCCATTCGATGGGTTTCTTCAGAAGATGACACTGTGTCTCCCTCATCCATTCATTTCTTCGTTCTTTCACCCATCAGGTACCGGATGTGGTGCTAAGTACTGTACTGAACACCAGGGACACAAGGACGAACAAGACACACTTCTTGCCCTCAAAGAGCTGAGTGCAGGAGGTGAAGCAGGCCTATACGCAATTCTAATACAACACGTGGACATCTGTCTCCCTGGTGTTTAGCACAATACTTGACCTGCAAGGGATGCTAAACCCACATTGGTTAAATGAAGTTTTAATGAGACATTGGGATTTAGCCTGGAAGATTCTGAAAATTCTTTAAGATTAGTTGTGACTGCTACCACATCTTCCTCTGCACCCTTCTTGGTCTCTAACCCTCTCCATCTTCACTTTTACTGCCAAGTATTTCAGCAAAAGAGCTAGAGGAACCTCTCTAAAAGGGGGCATGAGGCTTGGGAAGGTGAGAGCAGAAAAGCGTCTCAGAGGAAATGGAACTGTGAGTGCCCAGGGTTCTCCGACCTGGTGAGGGACTCGCTCCATTTCAAGTCTCAGTGCACCACTCGCCCAATCAGAAATCTCCCTCTGAGACATCAGCTCACACTTGAATGCTTCTCGACCTCCTAGTCTGCAGCAGCACTATGTTAGTTAAATACTTTAGAGGAACATAAAAGTGACTCCGATGCTATCTTCAGTCCACTCAGAATTCTATTTCGTTGGGTAGCGCGGAGCAGCAGACAAGGATACACTTGTCATAAGGGAGTTGTGCATGAAAACAACCTGTTTCCTGCATTCTGGTTTATGCCTTTAGTCAACTGTCAAAAATCTGCAAGTGAACTGTTATTAATAACAATAATGACAATTATATTTGTATATGTTGTATATTTTTAAAATTCTGAAAGTGCTCCGTATATTCCTTATCTCCTTTGTTAAGTGTCAAGTGCGCCTTCCCCACTCCATGCCCTTAGAAAACCTCCAGTGGCTGATAGAGACTCCAATCGGGAGGCCTTTGCCAGGACAGACAATGATATGTGTGTGTGCGGGTGAGTGCGACGTATGTCTTTCCCTGACTTCATTCCGAAGCCAAAGATATAAATGACTTTTCCATTGCCCCTTGTTTTGTATTATCCATGCCTCTGCCCTTCACTAGTGCAGATAATCGAGAGTTCACTGTACTGTGATTAATTATATGGCCAGGGCTGGGAGCCAAAAGTCACCGAAGTGCCAGGAGTTTCAGGCACAAACCCACTATTCCTTTACACGTTGTGAAGGCCGAGGATTTTATTTGTTCACTTGTTTACTTGTGTAATTTTTACCTGATATTGACTGAGTGCCCACTTTGTGCCAGGCACTGCACTGATCACTTTATACACATCATCTCGTTCAGTTCTCATGGCAAACTCTGTGGTTATTATCCCCATTTTAGAGTTGAGCAAAGAGGGTAAGAAAGGTTAAGCGACTTTCTAAAGGTCACACAGCTAGTAAGAGCTAGAGTCAGGCTGTCTGCAAATATTTTATAAAATATGATTAATGATTTAATCAGTAACTTTAGTTTATTCTCTAAGGATCACAGATATTAAACGCATACTTCTGTTTTAGCATAATTGCTCTAATAATTTCCCTTTACTATCTTCAGCATGGAATCCAAAACACTTTGCAGGGGTCCATGTAGAGCTTTCCTGAGTCCGTGGACAGTCCAGGAAAACAAGTTCTGGTCTTTCAGAGCCGTGCTCCAGGCAGAAACCTCAGAGGGTGGACTGTGGCTGGCGGCCCAAGCAGCTAAGCTGATGGCAACATACCCCATTGTAAGTTCCCTTTCACAAGTACTTTTCCCTTCAAGTAAAGGGAAAGAAGAGGCACTCATAGGTGTGTAATAGGTGCCAAGAAGCTGTACACACATGGCCTCATTGATCATGGCCATCCCAAAATGTTAACACTATTATTCTCTTGACAGAGAGGAACCAGGGTCACAGTGAAATAAAGTACGCCCAAGGACGTGCAGATCAAACCCAGCTCTCTTTGCCTTCAAGGTTCATATTCTTTCAAGCCCTCTTGGAAGTTAAACTTATAAACTACAAAACTTCACTATTAACAGTACAATGTCAGAGAACCTGGCCCTAAGAATAATGATTAATTTCAGCTCTTTGCATGTGAATTCTTCTCTGTCTCACTCAAAACAAACGAATAAACCTTGGCATTATTCACGCCAAGCCTAAACAATGTTCACTTCTTATCTCCAACTCCATCATCTCATTTTATTATCTCTTAGCTCTATTCCCGTTGATGCTATTTCTGGTTGTGGTCTGAAAGCCATCCCACTGTTATTGTTCTCGAGGGAAGCCTGTCCGTTCCTCTTTAGAAGCTTTCCCCTAAATGACCTTTGAAGACCGGTCCCTGGGTCTCACGTTCCGCCCACACATTTGCGTACGTAGCTACTCCACACTCTTCCCATTGTAGCTTTCTTTCCTTTTTTAAAATTTATTTTCCTACACCAAATGCGAAATCCTTGGTCAGCATAACCCGTATCATACAGTCCTGCATGGATTTGAGAAGCTTACTTACAGAGCTATGTTTTACTAATTTATTTTTACATTTTAGCCAAAAAAGAATGTGCCAAAGGAAAACAGACTTCAAGTAGAATTCATCATTTCGAAGCACAGTTCCATAACCAATTTGACTTCCAGTTGTTTTATTATTCCAATTAATCTCTTTAAACCTCTCTAAAGAGTTGGCATTTACATTTTTCATTTCCATCGTTGCGAACATTCTTCTAATAATAATATTTCCTAATGCCTACACTATTTCTGGGTTTGATTCTGTGATACGTGGAAGCACTAATCAGCAACCTGAGCCTGAGTGTTCTTACAGATATCAGGGTCCCATTTTCTCTAAAATTAGCAATGTCACGCAAGCTTTCAGATGCTGTAATTACAACCGCAACAGAGCAGAAAAGCTCCCAACAGCCACCCGGGCTCCAGCAGCTCCAGAGTCAGCCCACCCCATCTGGAAATTCAAGCCTTCCTTCCTCCCTTTCACCTCTGGCTTTCAAAATTGCTCCCTTCTGCTTGGGTCCCTGCTCTAAACCCCTGATACAACCTAAGTTTTGTTTCTAGTGTTGTCATAAGTTTCTCCCTGGATGTCCACGCATGTCAGCATCTAGGTCAACCTTGGGTCTCTGTCTGAGGCCTCAGGTCACAAGATGTTCAGTCCTTAGATGCAATGGCCTGGAAAAGGCCAGACCAAGTCCCACGAGAGGCAGAGGGGACCGCTGTCTGCACAGAAGATGTGGGGAAGACCGAAAAATGTCCTTGTCCTCAGACCTCTGGCCAGGTGCTCCTTCCCAGGACAACCATGCTGCTGGCTTCATGGGATGAAGGCAGTAGACTCGGGGCTCTTGTCCCTCCTTTTCCCAGAACCTCAACCTAGTGGATGCTTAGACAAATGTATGACCCCCTCTCAGATTGAAGATTCTCCCCCCATCCCTACCTCCTCTCCTTGGCCATGAGCAGTGCTGGGCAGCCACAAAGAAACCCATTCTCTCTTTTCCCTCAGTCCCTGCCCCCCTTACTGCTCCACTGATGGGGGCAGTACAGGATGGCTTATCAGCTGCGTGATCTTGGGCACATATCTTGACCTCCCTCCAGGTCCCCCCACCGCAAGAATGGAATCCCCATGAGAACATAAGTTAGCTGAAATCAGTACTGAGTCTTGTTCAGCACTGTACCCTGGCACTCAGCACTGAGCCTGAAATACTGCACACACTCGATAAACATTTGTTGAATGAATCACTGAACTTTGTAACTGAGGACGATACCTACCTCAGGAAATTTTGAAGGGATAGCTGTAAGGATTAAATAAAATAATCTGCTTTATGTAAGTTTGTTCCCACCTCCCCAAATTAATGGTGACTTCCAGGCAGAAAACACACATCCCAGAGGAAGGAGGCGATTTTGAGAAAGAAAAGAGATTTTTAAAAAAGTGTGTCCAAATAGGCCCGTGTGGTAGTTTTAAAATGTCCACAAATTCCTTCCTTCAAAAGTGGAGCCTAACTCCCTTCCCTGTGAGTAATCTGAACTTCGTGTCTCATTTCTAACAAATAAAAAAGCGGAAGTGATAATGTTCAAGTTTGGAGAGCAGACCATACAAGGCGCTGTGGCTCCCTGCTTGCTCCATTGGATCCATCACCCCGGAGAAACCAACTGTCACATCATGGAGACAAGCAGACGGATGAGGAACTGAGGCCTCCAGCCAACAGCCAGAGAGGAGCTGATTCCTCAGGCTGACAGCCACGTGAGTGAGCTCAGACATGGACCGTCCAGCCCTGGGGAGCCTTCCAATGACCGCAGCCCTGGCCGGCCTCTGGTCTGCATCTCAAAAGTGACCATGAGCCAGAGCCCCCCAGTCAAACTGCTTCTGAATTCCTGACCCACAGGCTGTGAGATGATAAGTGTTTGTTGTTTTAAACCATTAAATTTGGGGATAATTTACAGTGTAGAATAGATAACTAATACAGTCCCATAAAATTTCTTGCCAAGAGGCCTGTCCGGCACTCCTGGGCTCGTTACTCCCTCACTTTCTCTGGCAGGTTCAGTCCTAGGTCTGCTGATGTCAAGTCCTGGGCAGGGAAGCTTCTGCTGTTCCCCTTCCCAGGCAGAGTGGCACATTTGCCCTCTCCCCTCATATTTTCCCTGATATTAGCAGCTCCAGTTGTCATTGCTATGGCAGCTTTATTCCCAGTCTCTGTTGTGCCTCCCCAGTAAGGCCTTTGCAGAGACCAAAACACCCACAAGCTGAACAGGGCCCTAACTGTTCTTTATTTTGACTTGCATTTTGTGTTGTTTTAAGATGTGAGCTATTGTTTGAAAATTCGAAGGGTACTTTTGAATTAACACGCTGGACTGACCCATATGTATTTGGTTTCTCTCCCACCCAGTAAAAATAACAGCAAAGGAAAATCTTAAAAAGTTTCGGGTCACAAGGAACAAAAGATCCAGAGAGGAGACAACAGCAGACAAGAGGTTTCGGCAGACTTCAGAGGCAGATGGGAGGGTGATGACCAACTTAGAGAGCAGGAAGCTCACCTTGGGGACCTATGGAGGACAATACTTATTATTACAAGGGGACTCAACGTGCCCTAACACCCTCAGAAAGACTCAGAGCTTCTGAGCATGAAACCTCACAAAGAAGACAGGAGCTGTAAGGCTGGAAACAGGGTAACTGGGTGAGTAGCTGTATATGGAGGGCAGGAGCTCCAATTACCCTGAGAAGCAGGGCAACAAGCGCCGCCTCCCTGCAGAGCCCCTTGGCTGGAAACTGTGGCCTTCTCTTTGGGAAAATTGAATATGACAATCTCCAGACTTGGGGACACCAGGACAGTTTGGTGTGGGAGACACTGGGATATAGGGCTGGAAATAAGGGAATTGAGTGAGAGTCTCTTCACCAATGAAAGTACTCTCAATACTTTTCCTCTGCCTTGGTTTAAAAATTCCAGTAACTTGGCTTATGACTACAAGATAGGAGATTTGAGGACAATTCTTGAGATAAACTGAATGGTATTATGGAAAAGCTATGTTAATGGGTGACATTTGGGGCTCCCCCTCAGTGAAAATGGTGGCTGGCTACTTAACTGCTCTACAGAGAAGCCCACCAGTTGACAAGTCTCACCTAATACCCAACTTCCAGCTAAGTTCTAGTGCCCCATCCTAAATGTGAACAGCCAGACAAGGATCACCAGTATTTTGAGGAAATCCCCAACAGAAAAGTCAGGGACCGACGAACAAAACACACACACACACACAAAGAGAAGAAAGGAATCAGAAGTAAACTATAAAAATATAATCAATAATTTGAAACAAGAAAAGATACTATGTCCCTTTCCTATGGCTGCTACAAAAAGCATCACAAATTGGGTGGCTTAAAACACAGAAATTTATTATGTCACAGTTCAAGCATCAGAAGTCTGAAATCAGGGTGTCAGCAGGGTTGATTCTTCTGACAGCTGTGAGGAAGATTATGGCCTAGTTCTGTACCCTAGCTTCTGGTGGTCGCTGACATCCTCGGAATCTCTTGGTTTATAGCTGCATCATTCTAATCTGTTATAATATGGCCTTCCCTGTGTCTCTCTCTGTGTCTTCACATGGAATTCTTTAAAAACACCCATCGTTGGATTTGTGGCCCACCCCAATCTAGTATGACCTCATCTTAATTTAGCTAACTATGTCTGCAAAGATGCTATTTACAAATAAGCTTACATTCTGAGGATCCAGGCAGAACTTGTCTACTTAAAAAGCAAAATCACCTCTTATTTTATCTCAAAATGAGTTTATTCAGGAATAGCCAAATGAATTGCAACTTGGGATATGCATGCTATGGCAAACCATGGGCAAATCTGGAAAAGAAAGAAGAGGAGCTGCCTTTCTAGAGAAAAAGGGGGGAGTAGGGAGGGGCTGTTCTAAATGCAAATCCATTGGGGGAAAGTAACAGCTCAGGGCAGGGACAGCTTCTCGGTGGCTGAGCTGCAGCATTTCTCAGCGGCTGGGCTGTTGCTGGGTGGGGAGAGAAATCTTCCTTTATTAGTAAAGTGGTTTTACTTCCTTCCTGTCAAAGAGCTGAAGGTCTCTTCCTGTTTGGTCTAAGTGACCATGTGTGATAGGGCAAGAGAGCTCCCCCTACAGGCCTTCCCAACTCCAATTTAGTTAAGTTTCTTTTATTAATTTCCACAACATGAATTTACGGGGGACAATATTCAACCAGAACAGACACTGTTAACAGAAATAGCAAAAACTGCAAAAGAACAATCAGAGAATAAGAAAGCACACCTGGAAACTGAACTTAAACTAGACAAAGCAAAAAACTCAATAAAATATTCTATTAGTCAGGGTCCACACAGGGAAGCAGAACTACTATGAGTATCATGGAATGAGGAATTTTTTTATAGGAATTTAGACTTTCCACATTGTGGGTGGAGCTGGGGAAGAAAAGTCTTGAGAGGAGAATTAGAGGATCCAGGAATAGCCCCTAACCAGCCCCACTGAAGCGCTGGGGCAGGTGATCAACGGGGAGATTTCAGGCATATTCAGCGTCTGGAGGGGGCTGGGAAGCCTGCTGCCGAAGAAGTCCATGGAAGGCTGCCGCTTCAGGCCCCCGCTCTAGCGAGTTTGCAGCCGAGCATCTGGTGGTGGGCCGGGGGTCACTGACAGGCGGCAGAGCCAACACTAGGGAAAGAGAGCTGGACACAGAGAAAGCGAGAGTATCTGGAGTGGGGAAGAAGACAGACGGGAACCTGCTGGCCCCTCTGTCTGTTTGTCACCACTCGCCGCCTCTGACCACGATGAGCTCCAGCATGTGACGGCTGCTGCTTCATGCCCATCTCCCAAATCTTACACAGACCTCCCCTTGGGCCAGCTATACCTCCCAACCATACAGGGAAGGGGATGTGGGGAAGTGTAGTTCCGGGCCAGCCACACTGACACAGTAGAAGATCAACGGTGGGACCATTCACGGTAAAGGATCCTAAAAGACATAGGCCAGGCTAACCAGGCTGTTAGAGTACAAAACCAGCATAGAGAGGAGGGAATTGTGTAGAAAGTAGGACAAAAAGATAAAGAGAAAACAGAGAAAGCTTAAGAAAGTCTGAGATTTAGTCCAACAGGTTGAATATTCAAATAATAGAAGTTCTTGAAAAAGAGAACAAATAAACTTGAGGAAAGAAAATTATCCAAGAAATTAAGAAAATGCCCCAGAAGTGAAGAGAGCTAGTCTCCAGTTTGAAAGGGCTCATCTGGCACAAAGTGCAAGGAATGCACGAGACCCAGGGCTCATCACCGCAATTTCAGAATACCACAGGCAGAGATAAGACACAAAAAGGCTTAGGAAAACAAAATGCCAGACCATATAACAAAAACTGGGAATCAGAAACGACAACATTGGAAGTTCAAAGACAATGGAATGATGCCTTCAATATTTTGAGGAAAACTATTTTGAATTTTCAACCTAGAATTCTATACCTAGTCAAATAATCAAATGTATAGACAGAATAAAGGCATTTTTAGACAAGTAGGGATAAAAAATTTACCTCTCATGCACCCTTTTTGGGAAAGCTACTGAAGTCTGTACTCCAGAAAAGCAAAATAGGGAATAAATCAAGAAAGCATACAGGAGACTAATACTTTCAAGTTGCAAAGGGAAATCTCAGGGTGATAGTCACGTAGCAGCCTAAGGAGTAATTCATTCAAATGGGGAGCAGGAGAATGGATAGTTCTTCAAGGAAAAAATGGAGTTAACACATTTGATGATATAGAAAGTATTGATGGGTGTTTGGGAGAGCTGTTGGAAACATTTGGGGAAAAAATGACAACAAAAATCCCCTAAAAATGCATAGAAAACCAAGGAAATTAAATCATAAGGCAATAGTTAATTCCAGGAAAGATAGAATAAAAGCTGTTTGAAAAAGGAACTGTTGTTACAGTAAACTATTTCGCCCGCTAGTTTTCATACAGTGATAATGATATAAATTTTGACCACTGATTTAGCCAGCAATTATGATATAATAGTATTGAGATGATTAGGAACAGAAGTGGGAGAGGGAGTTCGTGTGGCTACCATAAGAGAAAGTTAGAAGTTAGTAGATAATGTTGAAAATTGGTAAACTAAGAAATAGGTTAAATACCAGATCAGCTGAAAGAGTCATTAGTGGTTGGGAAGAGTGGGGCAGGATAGTTTTTGTTTTTATGGTAAACTTTTAATACTATTAGAGGTTTTTGTTAACATGCATAAACATTAACAATAAAATGTTTTAGTGGAAATTTTATACAAAAATTGCGATTTCTGATTTCTCTTTGAAAATCAAAAGCACCAGTATCACAGGGCCTGCATTCCGGAAGGCAACAATTTCTGGAGCTGATGTGCCCTTAAGTTTGCCCCAGTCCCCATCACTCCCACATGTATGCCTCACTGCTGTCCAGGCTCTCAATGGTCTAATTTGGGGCCTGCCAAACCCGGAGCCTAAGAATATATCCAGGGGCCAGCCTGGTGGTGCAGTGGTTAAGTTCACATGCTCTGGTCAGCAGCCTGGGGTTTGCAGGTTCAGATCCTAGGCACGGACCTACACACCACTCATCAAGCCATATTGTGGCAGCATCCCAAAGACAAAATACAGGAAGATTGGCACAGATGCTGGCTCAGGGACAATCTTCCTCACCAAACAAAACAAAGAATACATCTATAATATTACTCAAGGAGGAGGAAAGAAAAGATCTGGAAGAATGGGGCAGGCTTGACAAGCAAGTCCAGGCAGGACAGATAACATGGAAATCCTGGGGTACTGTTATGAAAGGAAAGTATCACTGGGGGAGGTTGGAAAGAAAGCCGAAGAGTAAATAAGACCTGGGGATCAAGTGCATCTGAAGAGGAAAGCGCAGTCTGCACCAGAGTGGGGAGAATGGAGAGTAAAAAGCAAGGGCTAAGGATGGGTCCTAGGAGCCAAAAGGACTAGCCACAGGTCTGGAGGAGAGCTGGAGCTTGGCAAAGCAAAGGGGTCCAGGATACAGGCTATTGTTCAGAAGGGAGCGCTGAGCCTGTGCCCTTATTGGCTGCTGTGCATGGCACAGGTTGGGGTAATCTGCTTAATGGACGGGCTAGACAGTGATCTATTAAGACCCTGGAAACTCACGTGAGAAAGCAGCCCATGCTTGCTCGGATAAATGACCAGCTTGTATTTTTGTTTAATCTTCATTTATAGACCATATTTCTCTTCACTGAGAGGTAGAAAGCAAGGATCTGAGTAACATCCCAGATGTCTGAAGCATGCAAGGCATCCCCCAGCCTTGAGAGTTGCCTAGAAGGGGCGGCACTGGGTGGGCCTCGCAGACCAGATGTCCTGGGAGGCCCCGGGTGAGCGTCTCTGCCTCATCCAAAGCTCTCTGGAAGCCAGGGTCTGCTTTAAAGCATCCTCTCCTCCAAAAGCGACCCCAAGTCATCATTTTCTGCTCTTGGCAGCAGCACAAACCTTTCACTTAGACCTGATGTACTGTGTGAAAACAGAGCATGCAGGCCATTCATTCCCAGCCCTGTCAGCCGGGAGAGCGGTGTTTCCCTCAGGAACCAGCAAGAGGGAAATGGAACATTCAGTTCACCAAATGGTAACATGTCCCCAGCCGTGACCCCTTCTGACTGGGGTTGGCTTGTCCCTTCTTGAAGATCAGCTGGTGTATCCTTTTCTCTTCCTTGATATAACCAGATTCACACGGGTCGATACCACTATGTGATGTGTGAAGAGACCCGATCTAGTGGTCTACAGCGTCTCCTGCCTTGTTTTTACAGTAAGAGGGAGACTAACCAAGCTCCAAGGAGGATGGGCCTCCAGGTCTGAGGGTGACATGGGGATACCTCATGCCTTGTGTATTCAGCCTGCTGAGTACTTTTAAAGAGTTTTGGGGGAAAACATTGCTCAGAAGATGTTGCAATCCATATTTTTTCCAGATGTGAGGTGATCTGGCTCCAACGTCTGCCACCCAGGACACATTTGCAATGCTTTATGGCACTTTTTGTTTACAAGTCAGATCTTCCTCATTGGATGGCAGCCCCTCATGGACCAAGACCACATCTTACTCTGAGCATATGGTAAGTAAAAGTTTGTGGAATAAATGGGGCGTGCTTACTAATTGATTTATTAAGTGGAGCAAAGGTCAGGGTTTCTGGAAAAAAACACTCAATGTGCATTCCCATTAGAGAATCCTAGGATACTGGGGCAGGGCTGCAGGGGCATCCTCTGCTATGCTACCATTGGGTTCCTGGAAGAAATGATGGAGGATCTGGAGATGCACAATTTGACTCCAAGACTTTGAGTTTTGGTTAAAATTTGAAAATAATGAGGGGATAATGGAAGAAGGGAAAATGATTGAGAACCTACTGAATACCATGCACTACACTGAGCACTATTGTGCCTATGAGATCTGTATTATTATTTCTGTTTACAGATGAGGAAAATGAAGCTGAGAGAATAACTGCTCCTTAGTGAAGACAGCAGAAGTGGCGACTTGCACTGGCCTCTTCTTGCCAGTGGCAAGCTCATTCTTCGTCTCTTCTTTTTGGCAATGGTGCTGGCCATTGAATCACAAGTTGACACCACCAGGATGAGGAACAAAGAACAGGAACAACGATGCTAACTTGAGAAACCATCTGTGTACTGGTGTGTAACATACTTGGAGAATTTAGGGGAGGGAATAAACAAGGGCTTGGATACCCTGTAAGGACATTGGTTGGGGCACCTTAAGTCAAAAACAATTGAGTTTAGGGGGCTGGCCCAGTGACATAGTGGTTAAGTTCGCATACTCTGCTTCAGTGGCCCGGGATTCATGGGTTTGGATCCCAGGCGCAGACCTATGCACCACTCATCAAGCCATGCTATGGCAGCATCCCCCATACAAAAAGTAGAAGAAGACTGGCACAGATGTTAGCTTAGCAATAATCTCCCTCAAGCAAAAATGAGGAAGATTGGCAACAGATGTTAATTCAGGGCCAATCTTCCTCACAAAAACAAAAACAAAAACAACTGGGTTTATTACCCACACCCTTAATTATGTCCCAAGACTGCTGTGACCTAGGGGAGCAAAGATTTACATGCCTGTGAACACGCATACCTCATCACCAAAGACAAGTCGCTTCTTTCTGAGAAAGTCATTCTTTTCACCTGAGCACCCAGTTTCGAGGCCGTCTGTACTGCCATTAGGAAGCAAAAAGATTCTTGCCTGGTACCTTAATTTGTCTTGGTGTTCAGCTAGACCACGCATTATCTCCCTTTCATATTCAGAAATCTTCCAGACTATTCTCCAGAGCAATATCTAGAGACCTTCCCAAACCTCCAAATTTGTGGCTGTGGAAATTCTATCCAGGCTGCTGGCTTTTTCCTGAATCATATTTCCAACTAGAACCACATGTTTCCTATACATAGCCCCCACCAAATGCTCACCACTTTACAACTTAAACTAAAACTACATGCTGCCATTCCTCACAAAACCGAGTTTGCTCTTTCTGCTTCACGAGAATTACACATTGAGGTGAGTAGAGAACTATAAAGTCCTGTTGCAGTGTGGGTGCTCAGCCCTTAGCTGGGGTCACCCCCTAACTCTGCAAACCAGTTGTGACTCAAATTTGTATCTCAGGACAATTATAAATTCCTCCATGTCGTAGATCTTCCAGGCCACCCCTTCCCCCACGAATAATCAAAACAGCTAATGTTATATTTGATACCTTCAAGGGTCTATGTCAGAGGCTGCAAACTAAGACTCATGGGCTAGGTCCATCCCACTGATGTATTTTATTTGGCCAATGTAGTATTTGAAAACATTGGCTTAGTTGCCAACACTTAAGGGATTTCCCAGAAATAATCTGGATTTCTGGCTTCTCTTGAAAACTTGGAGGATCCAGCCCCACTGCTTGGCACCAATCAGCTGGAGGAGCAGGATAGTAACTACCCATTTAGGTGAGTCATACACACCTCTGAGATCCATGGTCCTCATCATTCCCTATTGTCTTATAGCCAGCTCTCTTCTCTCTTTACCTGGGACACCTGACATTGGTGGGCTTTTACGATTTTGACCCCTAATCTGTATAGTTTATCTAGAGTTTTCCTGGTATAATATACATGCCTGCATTGCATTCAGCTTGATCCTGGGCCATTTTCTTTTCTCTTTCTACACTCTCTCCCTAGGTGAGCACATTTAGTTCCATGGTTTTCAATACCCTCTCTGTGTTTCTGATTCACAAATTTATGCTCAAGCCTAGAACTCTACTCTGAACTCCAGACTCATATATGCAACTACCTACTTAGCATGTCTGTTTGACTGTCTGATAGGCATCTCATCCCTAACATGCCCAAAGCAAAACTCCTTATTTTCGCTTCCCCCCAAAAAACCTGTACCGCCCCAGACTTTAACACTTCAATAAATGACACTAACACCCATTCAGTTGTTCAAGCAGGAATTTGAGTCATCTATTATTATTCTTTCTCATTTAACTCTCACATATACTCCATCAACTCTCCTGTCAATTCTATCTCCAAATTATATCTCAAGTCTGCCCACTTCTCTCCATGACCACTACCACCTCGAAGGTCCAAACCACCACCATCTCTCACCAGAATTATTTAGGATAGTCTCCTAACACCTTGCCATGCAAAGTATGGTCCACAACCAGCTGTATGTGTGTCATTGGGAGCTTGTTAGAAATCAGAATCTTCACTCCATACCTTCTGGAAGAAAATCTGAATTCTAACAAGATTCCTCAGGTAGAAGCTCTGAGCTAACAGTGTTAATTTCCCCCCAGCCACCAATTCTTTTCCATCCAAGACCCTCTGAAATGAAAGTTAAATTACTTCACTTCCATAGTTTAAAAAACCCTTTATTGATATTTTGTAACATTAAAATAAAGTCCATATTCTTTAGTATGGCCAATGAGGTCCTAGATGGCATGGCTTTTGCTGTTTCTCCAATCTCACCCTATTCTACTCTCGGCTTCATATTCCACTGTCATCACTTGAATATCCAATGGGCACCTCATACATGGCATGTCCAAACGAGAATGCTCCATTTCCTCCCCAAAGAGCTTTTCTCCCTCTCAGTAAGCAGCATCACCATTCTTTCCCATTGCTCACACCAGAATTTCCCCATACTCTATATCAAACCCAACAGCAGGTCCTGCTGGCTCCACCTTTGCACATGTCCTGACAACCAGCACTTCTCCCAGCTTCACTGCTTCCACCCTGGGCCCAGTCTCCGGCACCTTTCACTGAGACTCCTGCAATGAGCCCCTCACTCATCCCGCCTCCACCTTTGCCTTCCTGAAGTCTTTCCCCCATGTAGCTTCTGGAATTCTGTTACTAATCTGATCGAGTCACTCCCCTGCTTGACACCCTCCCAAGGCTCCTCATCACACCTAAACTAAAACCAAACCTCTGGCCTCCATGTTGCTAGCTGTGTGATCTGGCCTCACCCTGCATCCTTGACCTCATCTCCTACCACCCTCCCCTCCTACACCAGGCTCTGGTCCCAGGGCCTTCTCGCTGTGCCTTACATTTGCCAAGTTCATTCCCACCTAGGGTCTCTGCACTTGCCAAGCTGTCTGCTTGGATGCTCTTCCTCTGAAGCTTCTTGCGGCTCATTACTGTAAAATGCTCACTTTGAGTCACCTCCCCAAAGAGGCCTTCCCTTCCACCCTTTATAAAGACTACCCCCTTATCATCATCTCCTCACTTAGCTTTATTTGTTTCGTACTATTTACCTCGTTTATCTGCTCACTTCTCTGTTGTCTGTCTTACTCCGTGCATGAACGCTGCCTGAGGGCAGGTACCACAACATTCCCAGCACATAGACAAGGGTTCCAGATTTAGCAAATAAAAGACAGGATGCCCAGTTAGATTTGAATTTCATATAATCAGTGAATAACTTTTTAGTGTACTTATATCCCATGCAATATTTTTTTAGTTTTGGCTAACATAGTATTTCAAAACATTGGCTTGGTTGTCAACACTTCATGGGCAGTTTTAAGTATGAGTATAAATTTAAAGTGTAACTATTATACTTTTAAATTGTTCATTGTTTATATGAAATTCAGATTTATTTCATCTGGCAATCCTAACATAGAACATTGCGTGGAACTTAACATCTTCAAAACATTTCTGTGAAATGTGTGAATATAGAAATAAATGAATAATTAAAAGCTCAAACTTTTTAAACTGATTGTAATGTATGGTCACGAAATACCTTCCAATCTCTGAAAAAAAGTCTCACTAGATATTCAGGACAAAGGTCATGTCCTAGTTAGTGTCAAGTGTAGGGGATCATCTTTGGGATACCCATTCCCTTTATATTTATGCTCCTCTTTTCATAGCAGTTCACTGGTTAAATAAGGCCTGAAGCTTGAAATTTGAGATTTCAAGGATTGTTGATATTTGAAAAGTAAGTAAATTTTTTAAAAAACCAAACCAGTAACACCACGCATTTGGAATAGCGATAAAGCACATATAAAGTACATATATTACTTCATCTGAGCCTCCAGCAGCTCAGGGAGGGAGGCAGAGCAGGGCTGGTTAGCCTCATTTTGCATATGGAGAAACTAAGATTTCAAGAAACTAAATGATTTGTTAAGATTACACTACTTGGAACTGATAAAGCAGTACTCTGAACATAGATTTTCTAACGCCAAGGCCAAAATGCTTTCTGGAATATCACATTCCCTCCATAAATATGAACTGCAACTACACGCACCAAACAGAGCCTTAGTCGAGCTACAGACGAATCACGTGTGGAAACCGAGGTACCCTCCACACACCTGGTAACTACCGTTTCTCACTGTGGACACCAACTAACCCTTGGCCCTGGGCTGTGAGAGCTCAGGGATAAAGAGAGTCATCTCTTTAAATATTTTGTGTTAAATATTTTCGATGGAACAGACAATCATTTTAATGTTCAATCAGTTTCAAACACATTTATTTCAAACAGTTGGCTCAGTGATGAACCAAGAAACCGAAGGCAGAGTCTAAATTTGGGCTTCTAAATCTGTTTCCAAGTATTAATTTTGAGTGGAAACAATTTTGGTTGAATTTGGGGATTCTAAATATCCCCCAAGAGTTTTTCAGCTCTTGGCCGCCTGTCTCTAAGCTTCGCTCTGGTTTCAACCTAGGGGGTTGTTAGATTAGAAGTAGACAGCTTTGGCATGTGTTTACTCCCAACGCCTGTAACCGTCTTCAGAACATGATCTAGAAATGTTGATATTACAAATGACCATTTTTCCAAAATAAGGTTTGCAAGAGTTGAAAGTGGAGTTGGCTGCCAGAGAGTCTTCGAAGGAGGATTTCCATTCAGCGAGATCTGGTTACCTATTTCATAACAAAGAATAAAGAAAAATCTTAGGGCTGCAATTCATACGCTTTTGGACCCAAAACAATGGGCTCAGTGGGGACAGTGAATTTATAACTCTTTGGAGGCACTAACTCTACCCTCTCGTGCAGGAGCCCTGGATAATTTTAGACAGACAGGCACTGAAAAAAATTCCTGAGATATTAAGGGGCACTGAAAGTCACTTAAAGAGGGGTGGTGTTTCATTCAGAATAAGTAACACAATAAGAAAAGCTGTGCCGACAAAACCCTGTGGTAAGATGATACCAAGAGTCAGATTTTTTAAGGAAAAATCAAAGTATGTTTTTAAGTCAGTTATGACCCTCTAAACCAGGGGTTCAAGTCCAAGTCCATTACCATGAAAATACAATCATTGACAACCACAATTGTTGCACATCCCTTTAGAGTAAGCTCTGCCTTGATGACAGGTATGTGCACACAAACTCAACCAGTGTCTCTAAGGGAATAACCCCGTTAATGTGAGTGGCCCATCATTTCATGGGTATTGTGTCTTAGTCTTGCAGTATTTTCCTCCCAAGGCTGCAGGAGCCTCAGCACTGGAAGCAGTGAGTGCTGTGTGACCTGTAAGGAGAGGTCATTCCTGAAGCCAGATGCTCAGGAGGGAGCGAGAGAGAAAGGCAGGCCCTCAGGTTTAGGTCTTAGTCACTGAGGCTAGAATGGATGAGATTTTTAGAGAAAAAGCTAGAAGTGGTAGGAGCAGAGGTTAAAACCCAGGAAGCTGAAGCCATCGTGCCCTCCAAATAGAGAGAATGAAAATGGATACAGGAGAGAGAGCCAAAGGATCAGAAATTGGCAGACAGATAATGGAATTGAGTGGAAGAACAAGGGCATAATCAATATAAATTGTTGACTCTGCAATTGATCTCTGCATCTACAGCTAAAATAGAGCTTCTTAGATCAAGTTCCCTGGGAAACAGACTCTGAGAAGGCAGTCTGCACGCAGGAAGCTTCCTGGGGAGTAAAGGAAGCAGGGTTGGGCAGAGGGAGAAGTTGGACTGCAACACAGTCCCCGCAGAGGCCTCAGCAGATCCTACGGGGAGCCAGAGCTCAAGATGGCCCTTCAGAGCTGTCCTAGCTTGAGGCAAGGGGATCATGCATTTATGGTTGCTGCTGGCTGAACAATCACTGGAATCGGCTGTCCCCAGAGGGGCTGTGACCTTGGACACTGCCAATGCTCCTAGCAGCTGGAGAAATGAGTGCCTGTGCTCTAAATGGGGCTCCGGGTGGCCCACTGTAGTGTCAGGGCCACTCTCTGGGTCCAGTTTGATTGGGCATCAGTGACATACATGCTTGGATGATTGGGCTGTTTCAAGGGCACAGGGGCAAGGTGGCCATCCTCAACTGGAATGGGAAATTCCACCAGGAAACCAAACCTTTCATGGACCTCTGGGGGCATGCGTGGTCTCTAATGTTATCTTTTGGGATCCTTAAACCATTTTTCCTCTAAGGAAACCTGGCTAAACTACCTCAGCTAAGTACAATCAGGCCAAAACCAATCGTGAATATCTTATTCCAAGTAAAACTATTGATTATTGTCCAAAGTAGAGGAGAATAACTAGTAAAATCATGAATCAAGATTTATTTTCTTATATCTTCATTTCAGATGTAAACTCTAGGAAGTAACCAGTTCCCTAAATTTGCACTTATTTATGGAAATGCTAATTAGTTGCATATTCTTGTGGCAACAGAGACCTTAAGTAGGCAAAATGCTTTATTTCAAGCAAATATTTTTTTAAACTTTTGACAACTAAAGTGTAATATTTTTTAATTGTAAATTCCATTCTCCCACATGCTTGTCTGATCTCCCTCACTCTGCTCTAATTTTTTTTACCCAGCATTTGTCACCTACTGACATACTATGTTATTTACTTATTTACTGTCTGTTTTGCTCCTCTAAAATTGTAAGCTTCATGAAGGTAGAGATTTGTGTCTATTTGCTCACTGATATATACCAAGCACCAGGACCACTGCGTGACACCAAGTTGACACTCAGTTGATATTTATGGGATACAAAAATGAACTCTTTGCAATTGTTCATCCTGCTCAGGATGCCATCATTCTATCTACCAGACATGTGTTTGCTCTCTGCCCAATCTCGCTGGCTCTGAAAGATATAGTTCATCTAATTTTCTCCAGCTCAGCTTCACATCAGAGAGGTCTGGGAATCCCAAGCCCAGTGCCTGCAACACATTCAGACAGTCTGGCACAGCTCTCATGAGCCCAGACCGCCTATCAAAATCCAGTTCTCTCACTAGCATTGTCTTCCCACCCTGAGCTTTAAGTACACCCTCAACCACATCAGGGTCTGAAAGGGAGGCAGGGGCTCCTTCTGGGTCTGCAGCAAGGAGGTTGATGTCTTCCATATGTGCTGTCTCCTCAGACTTCTCACTCGCCCTGTTATGACTACATTTCTAATGTCCCCATTTTTGATCCGTCAAAGCTACCAGATCTCATTGCTCTGGCCTGGGAAATCTCCTGAGCGTAAGATGCTTCTTTGCTTCATCCTGACCAGGAGTGCAGAATCTGCCCACATAGCCCAGGGGCCATATACATTTTTTCTTCATCAAATGCCTCCTCTCAGGAGAGTGAGACATTGACCCAAGGCTGCACTTGAGGGGGAAAAAGTCAACAGCTCTCCAAACCAACTGGTAAACCATGAAAAGAGAATACCTATCAGCCACTGCAAGCCACGTTCCAACTCTGCCACTCCCGTACTGTCAGGACTCTGCCCTATGGAAATGATGGCTAGCAGCAAGGTTTCACTTCTACACAATCCACACAGAAAAACCACTCAAAAACTCTGGGTGACAATAGTTTCTATGAAACCGTTGTTTTTTAAACAATGCATGATACCCTTCGTCTGTTGATTGATTCATTCATTCGTTTGTTTCTTCCTTCCTTCCTTCCTCATCTATAACTCCAAAAGAACAAATACTCTTACAGCTGCAACAAACGCTGGCTTGTTGAGGTGCGGGTTAATAGATTTGTGCATTGTACCTTCTGTCCATATGTGTGTTTGAGTGCACACTCGGCTGTTTAGAAGTGAGGAAATTGCTGCTTTTCACAGAGTTTTTGTCTTTTCTTGACTTGGCACTTCAATCTAGTCAAAGCGGGAAGAGAACCCTCAGCACTGTGGGGAAAATAATACTTCAGGCATAATCTGAAGCAAAACTGGCTTCGAGGTATTTAAAGGCATGGAAAGCAATTTGAGAACTTGCTCTACTCTGGGGTTTACAATTTTACCACAAAAGATAAACATTTGTTTAAGTCAACTTGTATGCCTGGTGTGGAGGCATGCCTATGGGAAATGTTGACAATGCAAACAAGGCCAAGACAGTGAAATTTAAGCACATTATCGCTCACTGTCAGATGCTAATGACTCTCATCAAGGTGGAAGAGATTGGTTTGAAGGCAAAAATGATTATCCTTGGCAATAGAAGCACAAGAGAGATCTTAGCAATTGTTTGGGCTCTTGTTTTTCCTGACAATACTCCTCATTAGTTTTTGGCTCCGGTGTATATGTAAGAATGGTGATTCATGTGCCCTTCTAGAGAACTGCAGCTCAAACCACATTCTCAGCCAAAGCATACTATTTCGCAGTATACATGAATACAAACAATGTGGGAGGGGATACATTGTGTAAACTTCCTGACTGTGGAAACGTACACATCCAAACACCCACCATGAAGTAGGAGAGGAGTTAACTCATCTATGAATGATTTCCCAGAAATCTCTCATATATAAAATCTTATCGTATTTGAGCAACCAGAAGATCCAGATGGGGAGGGGGAGTTTTCATGCCATTGATTAGTCCACGTTTTTTCTTTGGAAAAAAAAAAGATAAAGAAGGTTAAACTAATGTACTCCTAGTATTTCTCATCTATGGACTTGTTCACATAATGAGTGCAATAAAATTGAATGCACTGTCATCTTTATTGGGATGAAGGTTACATTCATAAGCTCTGCTTGTTTTAATAGGTTTATTGTACAGTTGTAGACGTGCTATTGCACTGGGATGGATATGCTTTGAATATTTCTATAATTGTGGATGGTATAAAAGTCATTTTCTGTTAGATTGCACAAATCCATTACATTAGGAGAAGGATACATTATTGTAACAGGATTAATGTGCAACACATAAACATAATCAGTAATATTCTGTTTGATAAATTATCTCATTTTAATCGGAATGTAAAGAGATTTCGGGATACTTCCTCCTTTGATTTGCATAATTGTGTTACAGACAGGCAAATTGCATTATATTCTTCATTAACAATAGATGACTTGTATAACTATTGTATTTTTGAAGGCACTGCTCTTAGATTCATCCTGCAATTTGTCATTTTCTGACATTGCTGGGGAGCTGCGTTGGGAGAGAATAGAACCTAAAAAAGATTACTTGATTTTCGCTGAGTCCAGTAATATCTTGGCATCCGATTGCACTGTGGTTATGCTATTGTTTGTTTTAATAAATTGCAACCCAGTGGTAAAGAACTTCTTTTAAAAATCTTTTAATTCGAGGACAATTCAGCCCTTATAGATTTTCACAGCGAAATGTCAGCCCTTCTAACGAACTCCACGTATAAAAATGTGAATTAAAATTGAATTAGAACCACATGATTGATTTTATGTTTTTACTGCGGCAAATGCTCTCCCTGACAGAGCTCTCTTTTCCTCTCCCCAGCCCAGACAAAAGCTAACAAGTTGCCTGATGCTCTGAATATTCTTTGGGGACATGCGATGTTTACAGTCACTCAGGGGTGATTACTGCAGCTCCCTTCCTAATGCTCAGCTAATGACAGCTGTCAGCAACCCTTAAAAAGTGCAGTGCAGGGACCGGCCTAGTGGCACAGCAGTTAAGTTCGTACCTTCCACTTTGGAGGCCCAGGGTTTGCCGGTTGGGATCCTGGGTGCGGACCTACACACCTCTTGGCAAACGCCATGCTGTGGTAGGCGTCCCACATATAAAGTAGAGGAAGATGGGCATGGATGTTAGCTCAGGGCCAGTCTTCCTCAACAAAAAGAGGAGGATTGGTGGCAGATGTTAGCTCAGAGCTAATCTTCCTCAAAAAAAAAGCACACCACGTGGCATTTCAGTGAGTCTGAAATCCTTGGTTCTCAGGGCCTGAAATAGATGCCCTTTCTATGATACCCTCTTGGGCTGGGGTCCTGCCCTCCACATGTCCCCCACTGCGATGCTGAGAGGAGATCCCTATGGGGCAGGCACACCCAGCCCAGGGCCTGTGGCTCAGCAGGAAGTGTTGACTCAATCGACGAATGAATGGAGACATGGGTCCCATCAAATTTCCAGTGTTTCTGGATCAAAAATTGAAAAAGAAAAACTTTCATACTCAAAGCAAATGGTATTTCCTACAGTTTTCTCCACGAAATTGAAAATATGACACCCTATTACAGTCTCTTAATAATTCCCATTGCTTTACACATGCTTAGCACTTGAAAGTTTCAAAAGCACCTTGATCTTTATTTCATTTGAATCTCAACAGCCCCTTGACACATGTAGAACCAAATAACCCCCATTTAAGAAATAAGGGTTGCCTGGGGAGGGTGCGGGGTGCAGGGAGGGAATAGGGTGAGAGATTATGAAGGCTCCTTTCCCCTCACCATCCCTCCTGCCCCCCTGGGAACTGTGGTCTGCCCACAAGCCGCCTCCACCTTTCCGCCACCTCTCCCACCTTCCACCCTGCCTTGGACCCACGCCTGCTAACTGGAGTCCACCAGTCCAGCCTTCCAGCACCCCTCTCTCCTGCCTCTCCTCCCCTATGCTCTGCGCTTTTACAGGGGATCCTCCATCTAGTTGTTTGGGTCCCTTGACACTATTTCTTTATTAGCTTATTTATTTTAATTTGTAGGCCTTCTACTCCTCTACAGAACAAACACCCTCAAGGTGAGTGGCTCAAGGGTGAGTTCGAGACAGGTACCCACCGTTCCAGGAACCACTGCTCCCCTCTAGCTCCCAGATTCTGAGGCTCAGAGAGCTCACGAATCAGACTCCTCCTTCCCCCGTGGTGGGTTCTAACCCAAGACCCTGCAGTCTCTGCTGAAATCTAGCTTCTGGGTGTGTTCCCGCCCTCTCCTCTCTGACGTGGATGCACTGTCCTAGTTATTTCCAGGGGGCTCCTAACCCCCATGCAATTAATTCAGCAGATAAAACAATGCTGGAGGGAAGAGATGTGTCACTCCACAAGCCCAGTGTCGTATACTTGCTTCAGCTCAGCCTTTGCCTTCCTCAAGCCTCATTGTCAGATATTCATGATCTCTATAGAAACTTTGCCTGTGTGCTTTTCAAAGGAGTCATTTCACAAAACCCGCTGATCTGAGCTCTCAGCTACATACAGGCTGAGCTGTCTGCAGGGAGTAAGGCAGTAACGGGCATGCATGGGGTACCTGGAGGCATGCTCCAGAGGAACCAATGCCAAGGGAACTTAGTGCACAGGCATGCCTGGAAGGATAGAGAGACAGAAATGGTGTCCATCTCCTAACTAGTTAAATGGGGAGAAGAGCTGGAGGCAGAACGTGAGAAGATGCTTTCATGAGCAGCAAGGCCCAGGAAGGCTGGATGAGGCCCAGTGGTCCAGAGGTGAAACAGGAGCATTCTATGCATGGACCACAGGAGCTTTGCAGCTCTGGGGACAGGAGGGCACTCAGATGGGTCCTGACACCTCTGGGGTTTTAAAGCTTGGAAGCAACATTCTAGGCAGGTGATCAGTGTTCCCATGGCGGCCCCAGAGGAAAGATTTCATCCTGAAGGGGTTATGCAGGCACTGGACCCCTGTGAAAACTACCAGAGGCTCTTTACTTAACGCTGTGAGGTGGTGAGGTGTTTGGAGATGCCCCGTAGTGCTGAGAAGGGAGCAGTGAAGGCCTGCCTTCTGCATGTAGGAGCAGAGACTAGAGCTGGGCCTCTGCTAATACTGTAACAGCTTCCACACCCAGAGGCCAATGAGAGGGCCTGGGGAGGATCATGTCTCCATCGCTGATCCTTTTGTTGAATTTTGGAAATTGTACACACTGCATTAGGGGTCCTCTTGGCCATTTCTGGCCCTCCAAAGTCAAGAAACATTGGAAATCCTTTCAAACAGCCTCAAAAAACCACCTCCTCCCAGGTGGAATAAAACCAAAAGTTAAGTCACAAGCTCTCCCAACACCCATCCAACATGTGGACGAGGATGGAACTTTTGACATGTCCATTTTCTTTGCCCACTAATTAACTTTGCCTTAAGGGCCTTGCCTTCCAGTGGCACAAGCAGAGAGAGAGAAACTAGTTCACAAAACCATTAAAGAATGGATGCGAAGGTAGATGTATTCAGGTGCTGAAGTGTGTGGCAGATAGCAGCTTAAATATAGCTGGTGTCCCCTCCATGCCGAGCTCTCTGCACTGGCCCTGTTTTATGGACGTGCACACAAGACATAGTGAAGTCAGCAGACTTTCAGCCCCAGGCTCCAGAGACTGTGACCCTAACCCCACATCTGCCCTCTGCTCAAATGCTCAGTGTGTTGCTAATTCAGAGAGAGATCAGGGCCAGCTCGAGAGCCAAGGAAGGCTTGGGCTGGGAGGCATAAAGGCACCATATAGGGAAGATAATCCAGAGAGCAAAGGCCCAGAGGGAGGAAAAGGGCTTGTGCCCCTTGTGACCCTCCCACAAGTGCCCGGGTCAAGGACTGAAGCCTGTCTGTCCCACTTGACTTTTCTAAGGTGACACAGCAAGTTGGCAGAGAAGCCCTGACTCCTGTGCAGTTTGGGACATACCCCAAATCAGACCAAAGCCATTTCCTGCCCGCAGCCCCATCTGATCATCCAGATATCACCTGCGTTAGAGAATCACAGAAACTCAGTTATCTAGAAGTTCCATATCCAGACACCTGGATGATCTCACCCAGCTCTCATTTTTGAGGTCCCCGGTACAGCTGTGTTGACACAGGAGTCCCCGCTCTTTCCTTTGCTTCGATTGCCATCTCCCTGCATGCTACCTGCCTGGAAAACTCCTCATCCACTAAGAACCAACTCAGGGGACTCACCGCTCAGTGACCCCTTCCCTCATCTGTCACCAGTAGTGATGGCCTCTCCTCTGTTCCTTGCAGGCATCTCCTGAGGCATTTGTCCCACACTATACATTTTCTCCACTGGCCACCCCTTCTAGAGCAGTGTACAAGGTTGTGCCTGTGTCTGTACTTCCAGTGCCAGCCAAAGGACCTGGTACAGGGCAGGTGCCAGCAAACGTGGGCCATCTGAAGGCGTGAAGCAAAGAGGTGTCCTCCATCTAACTCTTGGGCCGGGAGAACAAAGATAACACATCATGGCACATATTTATGGTAGGCTGGAGAGTGGTCCCCAAGGGTACCCAGGCCCCAATCCCTGGAGCCTGCAAATGTCACCTTGTACAGTAACAGAAACTTTGCAGGTGGACTTATGTTAAGGATCTGGAGATGGGGAGATGATCCTGGATTATCCAAGTGGGCCCTAAATACAATCACAAGTGTCCTTATAAGAAGGAGGCAGAGGGACATTTGGATCAGAAGAGGAGAAGGGAGATGTGCTGATGGAAGCAGGTAGAGAAGAGGCCATGCGATATGCGGCAGCGAGTCCGGGAATGAACAGCCCCCAGAAGCTGGAAAAGTCAAGGAAACAGCTTCTCCCCAGAACCTCCAGAGGGAGCACAGCCTGCTGATACCTTGATTTTGGCCCACTGCAACCCATTTCAGACTTCCGGCCTCCAGAGTTACAAGAGAATAAATGTGGCTGCTTTAAGCTACCGGATTTGTGGTCATTTGTTACAGCAGCAATGGGAAGCTGATACAATATTTTGAAATGTTGCACCCCACACAATCAGTTCTGGGCTTCCTCTGCACGCATGTGCTCGTTCCTACATCTTGCATCCTCCACCTGGCCTGAAAACCCCAGGAGCTGCATTGTTCTGGCCTCTCCCTTGCACACACACATTCTCTGTGGCCAACTCTGGATCACCTGTGCTGTATTTGCACACAGCCATCTGCTCCAGTAAAGCAAGTCCTAAAAGGGCCAGTTTTCTAGAGCCCGCACAGGAGCTACATTGCCAACGAAAATGTTATTTTATTGCAGGACTAGCCCTATACAAAACTCGGGTAGGAGAGGTGTGAAGGCCCCAGAAAGCCCTGACGTTTCCTGTTCTCTCAGCTGTCCACCTCTCACTGTGTCTGAAATGCCACCATTTGTTCATTCATGCAACAGGTAGATATTAGCACCTCCTAGGTACTAGCCATCATGCTAGGAATTAGGGGTAATAGAAAAATAAATTGAAGTCCACTAGAAGTCCAAAGTCTAGAAGGGGAGATATATATGGAAGCAAAATGCTAACACACACCCACACACACACACTATAGGCTAAATGTCATAGAGAACAAAAGCACAAGTGACACGGAGCACAAAATAGGAAGAGGCTGCTTTTGACCATAGAGCAGAGGCCACTGAAGTCAGCTATTAAAGGGTGAACAGTGCTTTCCAGGTGAAGAGTGGAGACGCCCATTCATTGAGGGAAAGAGCATGTGCAAAGGCCCCGGGCATGGGGTGTGTGAAAGGGCTTGGCGTATTAGGGAAAGGCCCTGTAGTTCCAAGTGCTCAGGAGCAAAGAGGCCTGAGGGAAAAGATGGGACCCATGTCAAAGTTTCAATTCCAAGCTTTGCAGTTTACTAGTGGTTTAACTTTCAGAAAGTTTCTTAATCTGTCTGTGCATCACTTTTCTCATCTATTAAGTAAACGAAATAATATCATCTCCCTCACACACTGTCATGAGGCTAACATGAATTAATTCATGCAAGGGCTGAGCACAGGGCCTGGGGGTTAGAAAGTGAGCACTCGTTAAACGTTTGCTGTTCTCCTCGTAAAGGGTCTTGTGCTTTGTCACAGCAGAAATGGCAGTTCCTGATCTAGAGCTCTATTACAGAGCAGTTTCTCTCCTGGCTTCCCCACCAAGGACGTCCCATCTAATCTCCAGGATGACTCCAGGAGATTGGTATCATTTTTCCTAGGTAAGGAAATTAAAACTGAGATCAAGGGACTTGGTCAAGGTCACACAGATATTGCCTTGAAGACTGGGGCTAGAAAACCTTTCTCTGTGTGTGCAAATATGCGTGCTCACACCGTTTGTGTTCTGCAGAACTTTGTCCTGTGGGTGGGCACTTTGGGCACAAAGGGGCTTTCTAAGTAGGAAAGCAAAGTATCAGATTTGTTTTTTAGAAAAACCATCCTAAAAGTCCAACCAGAGAACAAATATGAAAATATTCAAATTCACTGACAACCAAACAAACAAGATGCTATTTTTTAAAATAAAAATACTAAGTGCTGGTGAAGATAGGATATAACAGGCAGTTTCATAAATGGCTTGTGGGTAAGTGAACTGGTCCAACCCTTTTACAAAATAATTTAGTGTTATACTTCAAAAGTCTTTGAATACCCAGATGTTTTACACCTATAATGCTGAGACTTGATCTTTAAAAAAATCCATACTTTGGGAGAGCTTTATATATGAAGTTGTTTATAACAGTAATAGTAATAATAGTAAAAACAATAGATAAGTAGAAATGTCCATATCCCAGATGCTTTTGAAATCTTCTCAAGTAAAAAGTAACCGCGAAGGAAAATTGGTTAACGCAGTACCATCTGAACCACGTAAAAATAGGCACAGGAGAAAAAGTTAGAAAAACATTAAAAATGGTAGTCATTTTTGAGTGGTCGGATTTTTTTCTTCTTTCTATTCTTCAATGTTTTTCAAATATGCCATGTCTTACATATATTACCTTTATAGTTAGAAAGAACAACTTTACATCAAAATTGAGAAAACTTTCATAACACATATTTACTTATTTGAGTGAAGAGAATGATTTCCAAAAATTTTTACCAAAACCTTATGCAGAATCCCAGAGTGTAAAACAGATAAAAAGAAAGCCGTTCTGGATCAAGGGGCGGTGGGGCAGGGCCCAGACGTGCTGTCCTCCTGCTCAACCATCTCTGCAGAAGCCAGATGCATCCCAGGGCAGCATATAAAAGCCAGCAAGGAAGACAGGTCCCCAGATTTATAGCTAGCTCATGCTCCCTCCTGGAAGGCCCAGGTGTCTGTCTCTGTGTCCGGGGTCTTTGGGTAAGGTGAGTCAGTTCCTCAGACGTGAGCACGCCCTGGGCAGACAGACAGGGGCCTGATGCAGAAGCTGCAGAGCTAAGAACCAGCCTGAGTACTGCAGGAACTTCCCCAGCAAGCCGCAGCTCATGAGGTCTTCCAGAACCACCCTGCCAGCCCCACCCACCACTTGATCCCTCCGAGTTAGACTGTGAAGCCGCCTCTGATGATCCAAAAATCACTGGCTGCAACCTGTAGACAACAGGCATCTAACAGCACAATCCCTGGACCCCACCGTGGACAGTGAGCACTGACTGCCGGAAGCCTCTGGCTGTGCAGCTGGCATTCAGTGACATCCCAAGACTCACATCAGCCAGGCTTTTGAAAAACCTTCATTTTATCCAGATAGCTGTTTGTTCTCTTTTTATCTCCGTTCCCTGACCGGCTGAATCCTACCCCATCCCTCTCTCTGAATGCGAGAGAAACATTTTTAGTCCTGGGTTGCTACTTAAGTAAGGGACAAAATAAGATTGCCTGGGGCTTTTATAGCCACCCGCTTCCCTCATCTTAGAGAAATGGCTCTTGGAAAGAGAATTCGCCCAGATAACAGTTTCCTTCAGCGTTCGCATTTCCATAGCGAGCCACGCGGGCGGCAGGAGGCGCGCTCAGCCTTGTGAATTTTCTATCAGTTCTGGGAGTTACACATTTTAACCCAAATAAATATATTTGGCTCAGTATCAAGTGAAAAAAAAATCATTCTGAAGCTTTTCCTTTCTTTTTTTCTTTTTTCTGCAAGAGCAGATGAACCTCACACACAGAAAAATGGCATCAGTTCCATGCGAAATTCCCAATTCCCTGCACTTTAGGTGAATTTAATTTTAGGGACCTCAAATAATTAAACATAAATGGAGGTATTAACTTTGAGGGAAGTAGAAAGTTCGAAAATCTGGATGTTGCAGAGGCCTCCACATGACACAAAGGTGCAGCCTACACCCCCAAATCCATCCATTCTGCCCTTACCAAACCTTACCCAACAAGCAGCCCTAAAGCCAGTCTGTCTTTTCCTGTCAGGGATCACAGTGACTCCATGACACCAAAGGGCTCAGGGCAAACCCTTCCTCAGGACAAGAGAAATAAACACATCTTTCTCAGGAAGCCCAGTTAAGTGAAACTCTATGTAGGACTGACTATGAATTTTCCTCCTCTCACGCCCTCAGTTGCATCCTTACTGCACCAAGCACCAGATGTATGACTAAACCCCGCCCCCCCACGCTGGGGCTCCTTGCTGGAAAAGCCTCAGGGACTTCCCACCACTCACACCTTCAGTCTAAACTTCTTAGCTTGGTATGTGAGTCTCTAGTTGACAATAACTTTTAAAATGACAATAAAGTGGCGTGCACTTACTAAAACATCTCCCCTGTGCCAGGCACTTTATGCATATTATCTTTTGTGACATTATCCTCACGACAACCCCAGGAAGAAGGGTTTGGGATCCCTATTTCACAAAGGAAAGAGCAAACCTAATGTGGTAAGCAGCCTGACCTCTGGTAAGTGGTGGGGACAGAGATCGTACCCGGGATACTCTGACTCCAGAATCTTCCCTCTCAATCTACTGGCTATCCACTTGGAGTTTACAGAGGGGCAGTTCAGACAAGGGGAGAGGCAGGGGGAGGAGGAGCAAGAATCAAGATATGCCTTTCTTCTCCATCAGCCCTGAGCGAGAACAATGCTGCGAAATGGAGTCTTTCATTTTATCATGCAATGAGCATAATTAGGAAACAATGAGGAATGACAACTAATAATGAACCTCTTTTCTTCCTAATTAAAATTTAACGACTGTATTTCTGCCATTATTGCCCAGAGCAGCAGTGTAGGCTGTGTGTTAACAAGGCCAACTCTAAAACGACAAGGCCTGACTTCCCAGATGGCTCAGCACTGCCCTGCCCGGGCATGCCGAGAACGGGCCACTTCACAGGTGGCCGCCTCCACCCTTGTGGCCCAGTGGCGCGGGGCAAAATAAACTGGATGGGTAAGAAAGGGTCAGACTGAGAAGAGTTTCTAGTAAGAAACAATTGGTAAGTATTGTAATTCCATGGACACAATGGGGAAAGGGCGGGCTTAGGTGAGAAAGCCGGATTCAAACACAGACTTGGCCAACTGCTTGCTGTGTGATCTTGAGCAAGCTCATTAGTCTTTCTGAGTCAGTTTCTTCATCTGTGAATGAGACAGAAATGCCTCTAGTGTCACTGCTGGGAGCCATAAACAATGTAAGAGACACAGGGCGCCAGACTCAGCATGGCGGCCACTGTCATTTGTAGCTGCCGCAAACCTTTTGAACACTCTCTTTGCATTCTAATTGTTCTCTGTAGTGAAAACTGACCTTCCCATCAGAGATGCCCCAAAACAACATTTCCCAGCTTCCAGTGCCATTAGGAGACAAATGTGTGATTTAATTTTACTGCTCAGATGTCCCCGCACTAGGCTTTGATTAGAGCACAGTTATGGGGTGGAGGACGTGGGGCCCGGGTCATCTGTTTTGCTGGTACAGAGTGTGGCAGTGTGGCTACGGAAGGGATGGCTGAGGTGGCAACTTCTTGATGCTGGCAGAGTGGCAGCTCCTTTGGCAGAGAGTTCTGCAGCAGGATGCTGGGAGTTCCTCCAGAAAAGCCAACCTAGAATCTGTTTCTTCAGTCCTCTCAGGGATTCTGTGCATTTTCTCGATTCATAAATATATTACTTTCTGCTTAACCTGGCCAGAGATTGTATTATCTGCAATTTTGAGCCCTGACCCATAGAAGGGGTGACATGAAGACACCACCAAAGTCTGCTGGCAGAAGTGGAGGAAGTGATTACAAGAAGGCTGCAAGAGCCTGCCCTGATAATCTAAGTTGGAGTGACCAAGGCCCAGACCAGGGAAATCAACAGGAACTTCTAAGGGGTCTGCCATTTACATGCCTCTTGAATATTCCCACTTCTGTCCATCCTATTGCAAGCACCTTAGGCTGTGGTGCATGGTCTCTCACCAAGATGACCACAATAGCCTCCAACTGATCTGCCTGCCTCCAGGATCATGGCCTCACTCACTGCCAGGGCGGTCTTTCAAAGTGGCACTCATCTCTCTTCCCCTGCTGAAAGGTTTTCCATAGCATCCTTTGTCTTGAGGACAAGGTCAGAATTTTTCATCATGGCCTAGAAGAACCTTTATGAGCTGCAACCTCCTCCCCTCCCACTCTCCCGTCCAATCCTCCCTCTGACACAGTGCGCTTGACCCTCGTTTAACTTCTCTGTCCTCTTCCTCTACCCTATGGTCTTTAAAGATGCTCAGCCAGTGCCTCCACCTTCCCACTCCCCACCTTCTTGTACCTTGTTAACTCCTATTTGCTCCGTCAGGAGGCCTTCGCTGCCCTGCGGGTGAGGCTGGGTCTGCTACAGCATTCAGACTCTCCTCTTTCATCGTTCTCAAAGCTACATATGGGAAGTACTTATTTAACGTCTCTGTCTACTGAAGATTTGTGCTCCCCTTCCATCCTGTACTTGGTTCTCAGCACCCCTGAGTCTGGATGAGGACGTGAAGTTGTGTTAGCACAAGAGATGAGAGTCACATTTCGGAGTTTAAATGATTCAGATGTCGATGGGCCTTCTCTGTGCTCACACGCTACCCATCTACAAATGGAAGTAAGGAACACTGCAGCCCTTAGGCCTGACAGGGCCATGACGTGGGAGGAGCTTAGGTCCCTGAATGACCGCATTGAAGACTGCCTGGCAAAGAGTCACATTGAATGGATATTACATAAGCCAAGAATAAACTTTCTTATAGTAACAGGCTGAGATTTTTGGTAGCCAGCTTTATTCTGACTAACACAGCCTTGCTAGAGTGCAGAGGGAGAACGGTGGGGCTGTCCCACTCACCCCTGCATCCCCAGCACTTCTCACACTTCCTGACACAAGAAGCATTTAGTTGTAAGGGCCCAAGAAGCATCTGCTGCATGAATGACAGAGAAAGAAATCGACAGGCCAACGAAACAGATAGTAGCTGTAGACATAGGAGCAGTCAAACCAAGTCAAATACCAGGAGAGTTTAAGAACAGCTGTAATTGGGGTGGGGAGGGGCACAGATGGCTGGACAGACAGATGGACATCCTTTTAGTGAGGCCTGTCAAACATTCTGAGAGGACAAGCCCAGTTGGTAAATGGAAATACAAGACCAGAGGGGAGACAATTTATCTCATTTTCCACACAGCCATCGCTAACTCATTAAATCTCCTTTCTTGCTCCCAACATGAGTCTTACATCCAGGCTGAGTTCCTACCGTGGTCCTCCGGAGAGAGGAAAACAGTGCACAGATTTTTCTCTCCATCATAAATACCCGAGTGAAACGATGGCTCAATTGAAAGCACTGAGGTATAGGGACAATTTCCTCTTTCAAGGCCTGTGTATACACATGCTGGTGTGTATATTTGTAGTATGCATATATATGTCTAGAATGAAGCTTGGCTCAGTAAAACTAAACTCCTCTCAAATATACAATGTGGGCACATTTCCTGGAAGGGAAAAAAGAATCCTTCTCAGGATGCTAAAACTTTAATAGCTGGAAGAGACCTTAGAAATTATCCAATGTAAACCCCTCATTTTACAGTTGGAGAAACTGAGGCCAGAACAGATAAGAAACTTGCTCCAGGTCCAACAGCTTCTTGGTACAGAGTCAAGCTGGTCTCTAGAGCCTCAGGCCAGTGTCCTTGAGGCTTTTTCAGTGTTATTATTTTATTTGTGGGCTAAGGGAATGAAAAATACGGTCCAGTGTTCCTTTGCCCGCTGGCCAAGGCATCAGACTCTATGGGATGCCTTGTGAGTGACCTCAGGACCTGGTCGTACAAGGGCCGGGGCCCATGGTCAGCAGGACATCCAGCAGCCACGGCAGCCTCTCATTCTGACGTAGGACTCATGCTCTGTGCTCCTTTGCTCTACGTTCTCTCCCTGAGCCTATCTGAATGTAACTTAACCCCACTGGAAAACTACATGTAAAATAATTATAGCTATCATTTCATGAGCATTGGAATGTGTTCCGGAAACTGTGGTAAGCACTTTACCTAAGTTTTCCACATAGTCCTAACCACTACATTACACAGCAGGTATGTCTAGCTCTGTTTTGCAGCTGAGAGTACTCAGGCTCAGAGAGGCTAGGGAACTTACACAAGATCACACAATCAAAGTGACAGAGCTGGGCTTTGAACTCAGTTCTGTCAAGTTCCAGGGCCCGTATCGCCAGCTCGCCACAGTGACTCTGCCTCTCTACAGAAGAATTAAGAATAAAGTGAGATTTAAAGATAGACACAAGAGTTGCCCAAGAGATGCCAGGAGTAGAAGAGGTGTTCTTTGATAAGATGTCCTGCTTGGTGTGCTGACACAGCACACACTCACATCTGCACTTCCCTCCACAGGTGGTAGTGGGGCTCCAAAAGCTGGCTCCTCCTCCTACCTGCTCTTCCTTCCCCAAACCTGGTGGGACTCTATCCCCTTGACCAACCCACCCAGCCCAGGCTGGCCACAAAGCCCGTAATCTCTGTGTGAAATGCTGAGACTGGAAATTTTCCCACAGAGTTTATACTTAGCAATTCCCCAGCCCTGGAAACCATCTGTACATCTGTACCTTCCACCCAGGCCCTTCCTTCACATCCTTCATGCCACTTGAATGTGAAACAGGACCGGACTCCTTCTAATTTCCTGCCGCAGAGTGCATAGCACAGTGCCTGGCAGGCCAAGTGGAATATGGGTATATATATTCCAATGCTGTGCAGAAAAAATTAATTTTATAAAGTATCTGTAGGCTGAAGAAGTGTTTGCTCTCTTTCTGCCATAATTTCTGGTTCCCTGCTGCAGAGTGTGGTTGAGTCAGACGGAAGCTTTGTCTTCTCGAGCATCATAAGGCTTGTTGTCCTGAAAACTTTGGTCCCTTAAGCAATGTCTTTTCTGCTGTGGGCTCCTCATATACCAAAAACCTTTGGGTAAGGCCAATGTTCTCATCCAATTTTCTGGCCTCCCAACTAAACCAATTCTTCTGGTTTCCCAGATTTTTGGTAACTGATGTCTGCACCTGCCAGGACTGGGATTTTGGCAGCCTTCCAAATAGCTTTCAGAGATCCCTAAGTTGAAAATATCATTTGGCCTGTCAACTGCTCATACAACTAGTTGCATTTCCCAGAGTCTTCTCCACCACCCTTACTCCACCCTCTACTCACCCCTACCTCCCTCACTAGACCCAGTGACGCCCAGCATCAGCCTGAAGAAGGAGTCTTTCTGTGTGAATATGCAGAGTTTTCTCACACACTGATTTCCCTGCCAATCCTGTGACCGATGGAGAAGAGCATAAATGGCATGCATTGCTGGAAGGTAGATGTCTGTGTTTCCCTCATTTCCTTTTTCAGGTCCAGGGAGGAGACTAGATGGTACGGGACATTCTTTAAGCACAGTCAAGTTCTTGGCATGTCATAGCTGTGTATCGCACTGGTGAGAACATGTGTCGGGATACCCAGAAGGTTGTTTGGAGCAATGAACGAAGGACCAGGTGGAAAGCAGCCGGCCCACACAGGCGCTGCATAAAGATTAGCTCCTGCAGTCACGCCACATGTGCATTGCAAACAGGCTCTGGACCCTGTTTGACTCGTCCAGAGGGGTACATAATGCAGGGCAACCTATCTCCATGCTGGAGAAACAACTCCGTGACAGGAGCTCCACGGTTCACATGCTGAAAGCACCTTTAATGCCTGATGCTCATACAAAACAGCCCCATTTACTGAGCACTCTCCACCTCTTGCAGGGCAGGTGCCGGGAGCTTTGTTTACGTGAATATTTTTGTCTCTAAGCTTCACAACACTCTAAGGTAAGCATTACTGTCCTCAGATCACATTAGTAGTGAGGAGACTGAGGCTTAAAGAGATTAAAAAAAGAAGTGCTCAGGGTCTTGAAGGCGGGATTCAAATCTAGGTGGTCAGGCTCTGAAATCTCATTCTTTCCCTCCCCCTAATGATAACATGGAATCCAACCTACCATAAACGTTAAAGACTCTCAGTGGCATCGGCAGCTAGAGAGAAAAGCTGTACTTTCCTGTACTCAACCAGTATTTGTTGGGCACTATAGGAATTTAAAGAAGGAGTCCTTTCCCACAAGGAAATTATCATCATTTCGATGACCCTAAAATATTGTTGAAACTTAAATAACAAGTGCCACCATGTCACCAATTGCATGCATTCCTAGACCCACCTAGAGGTCATCTCCAAGGCCTTGTTTTTAAGGATGAAGAACTTGGGGTCCAGAGTGAGAAAGCGTCTGTCCAAAGTTGCACAGAGTGTTGAAGGCAGTTTCCAAACAGAGCTCTGGCGTCTGATACTCCATGCTCCCTCCACGCTCCATGTCCCGTGCTTTCTCTGCCATGAAGGCTTCAAGGAAGCCAGCCTCACAGAGCAGTGGAAAATGATTAAGCTGTTCTGCTGAGAGATAAACGCCCAGTTACCTCTGGTTTTTAATGTGGACTGTGGTCTCCTAGCTGCTGTGAACAGGAATGACCTATGAGGGCAGAGAGCACAGTGTATGGTCACACAAACCTTCTTGACCACAGCACAGCCTATGAGGGAGGTTGCCAAGGAATCTAGGGAAAGGTAGATATTGCCATGTTAAAGAGAAAATAAAAAAGCAGAGACCCCCTCACATTGTAAATGTCATATCACGTTGGCACCTAATCAACACTTTGAAGCATTAGCATTGTTTTAATCATTTTCCTATTGGAGAACAAATGTTGCATGTATAATTACACTGCTGCATTGTACTGTACAAATAACCATGTAATGACATCGTTGGAATTTCTTGGTTCTTCATGGTAATGCCAAGTATAATTACCATGTAATCTGCTGAGAGCAAACAAGGTTGTAATTATTCCATAATCCAATCTAATTATGGGGCAACTGGATTGTTATTTGTGTTCAAGAGGAAAACACACACTCAAAGAGAGGAAAAAGAAATGCATTCTCCCCAACTGTGGGTATGACAAGTCAGGGAGGTTGGAGATAGCCTCAGTAATGCTACCATCTGCTTAGATGATGAAACACATGCTCATTGGTTGGTCAAGGTTTGGGGCCCATCACCTTCAATGCTGATTATGGATCGGCCGGGTGAAGAACTGACTACAAGGGCAAGTAGGAGAGGGAGTACAAGAGACAGGAGTCGGCAGAGACTCTGGAGGTAAGCGCCTGTGCAATGGGAGGATGCAGAGAGGCCAGCTCTCATAAAACATCTCCTCCACCAGCCTTTCCTGTACCTCTGACACACACGTGGGACAGCAACATGTGGATTTCTGTGAATATGTTCCCATTGGATTCAGAAGACTTAACCAACCATGTATTGTTGCTCCTACTATGGGACTTTTATGGTGGATGAAAGATTGGGTCTGGGTCTTACAGAGGAGCAGGCAAAGACCAAGAAGAATGGAATAAATGAAAAAGAGAGCAGACATTGGCATGAAGTGCTCTGTGTGTAGGTTGGGGGGCTTATATTAGTTTCCTAGGGCTGCTGTTACAAAGTACCACAAATTGGGTTGTTTAGAACAACAGAAACTTATTGTCACACAGTTTGGGAAGCCAGAAGTCCAGAATCAAGGTGTCGGCAGAGCCATGCTCCCTCTGAAGGCCTTAATGAAGAGTCCCTCCTTGCCTCTTCCTATCTCCTGGTGGTTGCTGGCATCTTTGGCTTCCTCGTCTTGGAGCTGCATCCCTCCAGTGTCTGCCTCTGTCTTCATGTGGTGTTCTCCCTGTGTCTCTGTCTCTTCACATGGCGTTCTTTTTATAAAGACATCAGTCATTGCATTAGGGGCCCATCCCATTCCAGTATGACCTCATCTTAACTGATTACATTTGCAACCTATTGGCCTATTTCCAAATAAGGTCACATTCCAAGGTACCCAAAGTTAGGACTTCAGCATATCTTTTTTGGGGGGACACAATTCAACCCATAACAGGGACCTTTTATTCATACACATACTTGGCACACATTTATTTAGCATCTGCTATGTGCCTGGTGTGTGAAAATTGCCCAGCTTTTCTTTTCTTTTCTTAATTGAATGCTTACTATGTGTGTCAAATGCATTATCCCATTTAAATCTTATGCAGTTTTATGAAGTTGGTACTCTTATTATCCTCATTTTACATATGAGGAGACTGAGGTTAGACAGGTTGGTTGACTAAAGGTTGAGCTGGGATGCGAGCCCAGACACTCAGACCCCAGGACCCGCACTCTGAGCCCCATGCCTACGAGCTTTGCCAAGCCCAACATGGTACTGAGCATAGGAGACAGGAGCCAGGGGACCTGAGGGGAGCCCTCTGACTGAGGTAAGGCCACCATCCCAGAATGGCCCTTAACAGGGGGTCAAGAGGAAGCACTGCACTGTGGACAAGGAGGTTTCTGAAACTGGGCATCCGGGAAGGGAGTCAAAACTGGAAGATGGAAGACGTGGGTAAGTGTTAGGATGGAGGAACAGGGCATAGGCATAGTTTCGTCATGAGGGAGCTCATCAGCTCCCACCAAATGCTTCCATGGCCATCCAGGACCCTTTGTTGGGTTGCTTCTACGGCTGGTGGCTTTTGCCATCTTGCCAGGTCTCCTTTATGGACTGGGTTCACCACTTCATTGTCCCTCCACAGATGTGGTGCCCAACTGTGGCCCCCTCCTGATGGCACCTATGGAGGGGAAGGGCCGCCCATCCGACTGCCATTCCTTCCTCACTTGAAGGCCAGCCTGTGAGCCATATGGCCCCCCGGCCCGGGGACCTTGCTTCCTTTCTCAAGGTACTGAAAGCTTTCCGAGGAAATTGCAGTTACACAGTCTTAAAACAGATTGTAAATTCTTTATTTGGGGACTAATCTTGTCAGGCTGGTCGACCCTGGTGTTGACTGCTTTTCTAACTTGACATCAGTTAATCCCCACTGCTCAGAAGTTAATCCCTTTGAGAACAAGATGAAAAGTGGTTTTGTGAGGCAATATTTAAAGGCCTGCAAACAATAACACGCCTCTGCCTCTGCTTCTGCAATTTCTATTTCTGGACAGGGTTCAAAAACCTGTTTGTGTGAATGAATGTGAAGAACTTTTTATGGCTGATCTTGCGAGATGATACTTTTGATGAATAATGTAGAAGTGTTTATACTTTAAGGCAGAAGGCACATGGCGTAAGTATGTGTGTTTATCAAATATGACACAGGCAAAGGACAGCTTGCAGCTAGGACGGGAACTTCAAAGGCTGTGGAAATGCTGGAAGAGATCCTCCAATTGTGAAATGTTGGGGTAGGGGCTGGAAAGAGGCCTTCATGGGAGTCTTCAGGAGAAACTGATGTACATCTTAGTAGCTATTACCTTCTGGGCACTTGACCTGTTGGAACTGTACTGTGAGGTTTGATAAGAAAGATACCCCCTCACCTCCTCACACTCAGCAATCTATCATGGTATCAACGGCTCTATTTTGCAGAAAAGAAAACTGAGGTTCCAAGAGGTTAAGCAACTTACTGAGAGTCACATAGTTCCTAAGCAGCGGAGACTGAGATGTAAACCCATGTGTGATTCCCAAGCACGTGGTCTTCCACCGCCTGCCAGAGGCCACGTCCTTTGAGAGCAGAGACAAAGACTGTACATCTCATGGCTGGAAGGACTGTTTTGTTTTTGGTCGCCAGGTGGCCTGTGTTTATTTCATCTGTCAGATTTCAGCTCAGAACCCTCCACTTCCAGGAAGGCTTCCTAGACTAGATAAAACAAAAGAATAGACTCGTAAAATTAAAATGTCAGAGCTCACACAAATCTCATAGATCACCTTGTTCACTTGTTTTCAACTATGTTTTGGGGAGTCCTAAAGGTTCTACTAAATGTCCTTGGGAGCCAGTGGGGGAGGTGGCCGTGAATGAGTAAAGAAGTACCAAGGGGCAGGGGATTCAGACTCCCACCAATGCTACAGCACTTTACAGGTACTTGTTACACATTTACACTTTACATGTTAGGCTTCTTTCATAAAATTCCACTTGAAAAAGGGCTCTATATCTAACACAAAAATAATAATAATGAATATACATTAAAGTTTGAAATGCACTATTATTGTCCAATGTTCTCTTTTTATAGAAAAGAAAGCAGAAACAGAGAGGGTAAGTTCCTTGCTCCAGGTCACAGGGCTAGATAGTAGCAAAACTAGCAGAACAAAAAACAGAAACCAGGTCTCTCTGTTCCGATCCAGTATTCTTGCTAATAATCCAATTTTTTCCCTGACTCTCAGATCCATCCAGATCCTGACACTTCCTGACATAAGCAGATACATGCACATGTATATAGGTATATGGCATGAAAAAATACATATCTAGATCATGGAGTTGTACACATATAACCAGCTCCTGTGAACTAAGCTATAAATGCATTGAGACCTTACACCACATCATTTCTAGAGCTTATGACTCTCATCACCCATAAGCTCCCTGGTTTTTCTAGAACAGGAATATCTCTTATGAATCTTTATATTCCCAATGCCTAGCAGGATACCAGGCACACAGTAGATCCTCGATAAATGTTTAGAGAATGAATAAGCAACTCTGACAACCAATTTTAAATTCTCTGCTTAAATAATTCCAGTGACAACAAACTTATTACCCATGAAACAACCCATGCTTTCCTTGGGTAGCTCCAGGTGTCATGTTGAGCCAAAATTTATCCCCTCATATAGTGAACACCAGCTGGGCTTGGTCTTCCCCTTTGGATCCAAGCTGAATTGCTTTTCCACTGAAAACCTTGGCATATATTTTAAAAGAGGTATAAGGAAACTTCCAGACTGAATCTTCTCTCATATGCACACACACAAAGAAGGGGTACTTGTGTTAAGTGTGTGTGTGTGTGTGTGTGTGTGCGCGTGTGTATCCTATATATCCCTTATCCATTCTTCTTGTCTAGCACTCATATATAGCCATAATGTAATGGTTAAGTATTCTGGCTCTAGATTCAGACTGTCTGGATTCAAACCACACCGGTATCACACATGTGTGCATATGTGCGTACACATACACGCATGTCTTCTATTTCCTTCTCCTGATAAGTTCTGTGATTCGTCTATCCCAAGATCCTGTTTTGGACAGGGACACTGTTAAACCCCTCATTCAGGAACTTCCCAGTAGGTCTTAAAGGAAACAATATTTTCCCTACTTAATAGCAACTTTAGAAACAAGAGATGGAAACATAAGCAGAGTTAAAGCACTAATTAAAAGACATGAGGATCATATCATAAATGAACTAACTTATGCCAATATATTTGAAAAAATTAGAAGAAATGGACGTATTTCTAGAAAAATAGAATTTTCCAAACCTGACTCACATAGAATGTTGGAATAGTCTGATAATGAGTATAGACACAGAACCAGTGGTTAACTGCCTCACACACAGTTTCCCACATGGAAAACACCACAAAGTTTACCACTATTTACCACATAAATCCCAAGAAATACATCATTCCGTTCATACACAAATTCTCCCAGAGAATTTCCCAGGTCATTCTATGAGGTTATTACAATCTTTATATAAAGGGAAAAGAAGGATAGCACAAGAAAGAAAAATTACAGCTTCATTTTATTCAAAATATAGGTGCAAATATTTTTTTAACTATTAACAAACCAAATTCAACACCGCATAAAATGATAATGCATTATGATCAAATTGGATTTATTGCTTAAATGCAAAGTTGGTTTAATATTTTAAAATCTATATCATTCATTTTATTGATAAACTAAAGGGGAAAAAACATATTAGCATCCCCTGGTCCAGAAGAGCATTGAAAAAAAAATAATAATTCCCGTTATTGATACAAATCAGTAAATTAAGAATAGAATCAAACAACATTAAAAAGGCAAAGATTAGCTACAAAAGGAGAGCCCTACAATGAATGTTATGCTACATGGGAAACATTAGAAACATCCCGTTGAAAGTCAGGAACAATACAAGGGGGTCCATGTTCAATTCTATTCAGTATTGTTGCAAGACAGAGAGCCAGCATATTATAGGACTTGAAAGGCATTAAGATTGCAAGGAAAAGTGCAAAACTGCCTTTATTTGAGGACGTAATTAACAACATAGAAAACTCTAAGGAGTTAATGAAAAATTTGGAACCAACAAGTTAATTTAGCAAGGTTGTTGGATATAAAGGTGATACACAAAAACCAATTACATTTCTATGTACTAACAATGAACATTTAGAAGATTAAATTTAAAAAACATCACCATTTACAATAGTATAAAAATATACTTAGAAATAAAATTTATTAAAAATATATAAGACCTCTAGACCAACATCTGTAAAACATTGATGAGAAAAATCAAAGGAGAATATACTATACTCATGGATTGGAAGCCTCAATATTGTCAATATGTCAATTCCCCCTGAACTGATCTACAATTCACAACCGCAATCAAAATTTCAGCAGGTGTGTTTTTAGAAATTGATGGGCTGATTCTAAAACTTATATAAAAATACAAAGGAGCTAGAATAGCCAAAACAATTTTGAAAAAGAAGACAAATATTCCAATTTAAAACAGGCAAAATACTTGAACCCTTCCACAGAAGATAGACAAATGTCCAATAAGTACAAAAAAAGATGGTCAGCATCATGAGTCATCAGGGAAATGCAAATTAAAACTATAACTAGATATGATTTCACATCCGCTGAAATGACTAAAAGTAAAAAGACAGATAAAAGGCAAAACTCATCTATAGTGACAGAAAGCAAACTAGTAATTGCTTAGAGCTGGGGATGAGGGGATTAGCTGGAAGGGGGCACGTGACAACTTTTTGGAGTGATGAAAACGCTCTGCATCTTGATTAAGGTGCTGGTTGCACAGGTGTGTACATTTGTGAAAACTCATCAAACTGTCCACCTAAATGGATGCATTTTATTGTACATAATACACTGCATTAAAATTGTTTTTTAAAAAAACCCCAAACTGACCACACCAAGTGTTGCATGTGGAAGAACTGAAACACTCACATTTGTTGGTGGAAGTGTAAAATGGCACGGCATAACCGCTTTGGAAATCTCTTTGTTTGTTGCTGTTGTTTTTGTATTCTATAAAACTAAATAAAAATGTACCCTCTGACCTGGCAATACCACCTCCAGGTACTTTTCTACAAGAGCTGAAAATAGACGTCCTCAAAAACACTTGCTCCGAACTAGAAACAACTCAAAAGTTCGCCAGCTGATGGATGGATAAACAGATAGTAATACATTCATTAGATAGAACACAACTCAGCCACAAAAATGTGCCAGCAGCAAATACATAATTCATCTCACAGACATAACGTTGAGAAGTCAAACTCAGAGGAGTACATATGATATGACTCCATTCATATGAAGTTTTAGAACTGGCAAAGATTTATGGTGATAGAAATCAGACTAGTAGTTGCCTGAAGCAGGAGCAAAGGATAGTAGATGCAAATGGGCAGAGAACTTTCTAGGGTGATAGAAATGTTCTATGTCTTGATTGGAGTGGGGATTACACAGCTATCTTCATTTGTCCAACTATACATCTAAAGTATGTGCATTTCATTATGTGTAAATTATATCTCAAAAACAGTTGAATAAAAATATATTGGAAAGTAGGAAAAATACCACATTATTTGAAAATGTTATAAAGAAATCTGTGGGCAAATAACCAGAAATAACAGAAAATATTAGCAAGATGACTGGATATTAGATCAATTTTCAAAGATAACTCCATTTCTATACAACAGCAACAAATAATTGGAAAACATAGTTTTTTAAAAAAATCTTTTATAATAGTAATAAGGTCTTTAAGATACCTGGGAATTATCTTAACCAAAGATGTGCAAGACCTGTACACAGAAAATTCTCAAACTTTACACCAAGGTGACACTAAAGAAGATCTAAATAAATGGAGAAAGATGTCATTTATGAGTAGGAAGACCGAATGCTGTAAAAACGTCACATCTTCCCGAACTGATCAATAATTCAATGTAATTCCAACCAAAATCCGACAAGAAATTTTTATGGAACTTGACAAAGTTGTTATAAAATGGAAGTGCAACAGGAGAAGAAAAAGAATAAGAAGGAGGAGGTACTTACCATAACAAATATCAGGACTCCTTGTAAAGCCAGGGTAATCAAAACATTGTGGTACTGGCAGAGGATAGACTAGCCGACCAATGGGACAAAAAGAGAGCCCTGGAACAGATCCATGCACACACGGGGCTTTGATATATGATGGAGTGGCAGCACACATCCACAGGGAATGGTGGGCCTATTCAATAAACGGAACTAGGAAAAGTGGCCATTCATATTGCAAACAAAGAAACTGAATCCTGACCCCACACCACTCACAAAAATTGGCTCCAGGTGATTGAGGGCTTAAATGTCAAAGGCAAAATATAAAAGTTTTAGATAGGTCAATATCTTCCTGACATTGGGGGTGGAAGAAGGATTTCTTAGGCGAGACACAAAAATCACAAACTTCAAAAGGAAACATAGAAATATTTGACCACATTCAAATAAAACATTTACAAAAGAGATTTTTTCAAAAGCGGAAAGACAAGCCATCAAATGAGCGAAGATATTTGTAACATATTTAACTAACAAAAGATTACTGCCTGAATATACAGAATTAGAAAATATTTAGAAAAAGACAAATCACCCAATAGAAAAATGGGCAAAATACAGATATTTCATAGAAAAAAATACAGGTGGAAATTCAATATATGAAGAAATAGTCAACCTCATTGGCAACCAGGGATTCAGAAATCAAGACCACAATTGACATTTTTGTGACAAGAAGACTGAAACTTGTTGGATGAACAGGATCTCTGAAACACTGAAGATGGGAGCTGGAGGGGGCACTGCCTCCTAAAACTGAATTTCACATCCTTATGAACCAGTAGCTCCTTTCCTGGATGTATAAAAGAACAATTTGCACATGTGCACACACAAGAAAATGGGCAATAATGTTCATAGAAGCATCTGTTCATAATAGCAAAAAACTGAAAACAACCTACATGATAGATAAATAAATTGTATATTCACAATCGCATATGATGTAGCAAGAGAAATGAGTGAACTATAGCTACATGTGACAATATGGATGAATATTTCTAACCAATGTTGAGGATAAAAGCAAGTCTGAAAATACTCGATTAAGTAGGACACTCTTCTTACATACTGCAAAAACAAGCATAATGAAGCAATTTTTTGTTTGGTGTACATACACATGTGGTATATATACAAACATTTATGTACATATCCACACATATCTATCCATATATATGTGTATATTGTTATTGTTATGTGCCATCAAGTCCGCTCCGACTCCTGACGACCCTATGAATGAGTGATGTCCACAATGTTCTGCCCTCAACAGCCCTACTCAGCTCCTATTGACTCATGTGCATGGCGTCCCTTATGGAGTCAATCCATCTCATATTTGATCTTCCTCTTTTCCTGCTGTCTTCTACTTTTCCCAACATTATTGTCTTTTCCAAAGAATTCTGCCCTCTCTTGATGTAGCCAAAGTAAGATAACCTCAGTTTTATCATTTTTGCCTCCAGCAACAGAGTGTACATACATACATGTATATATACACATATATACGTATGCATGTATGTATGTATATTTATATATGATAAAACTGTATAGAATAAAGCAAAGGAATGATAAATTATTTGGAATAGTTACTTTGATTAGAGGAGGCAGGAAGTTGCAGAGGGCATGAGCACATAGCTTATGTTCTAGTTCTTGGGTTGGATAATTGTGGTAGCCAGAATAACGGCCCCTCAAAGACGTCCACGTCCTAATTCCCAGAAGCCATGAATTTGCTAACTTATACGACAAAAAGAGACTCTGCAGATGTGATTAAGTTAAGGACCTAGAGACGATCCTGGATGAGGCATGTGGGCCCAATGTAATCACCAGGGTCCCTAAACGTGAAAGAAAGAGGCGGCAGAGTCAGTGTCAGAGTGATGTGGCATGAGAAGGACACAACCAGCCTTTGCGGGCTTTGAGGACGGAAGAGGACACGCCCCGAGGAATGTGGCCAGGCTGTAGAAGCTGGAAAAGATGAGGAAGCGGAGTATTTCCTAGAGCCTGCAGAAAGGAGGGCAGCCCTGCCAACACCTTGATGTTAGCCCAGTAAGACTCACTTCACATCTCAAAGTCTGACCTCCAGAACCGTAAAAGAAAAACTCCTGTTTCTTAAGCCACTAAGTTTGTGGTAATTTACTACAACAACAATAGGAAGTGAATACAATGATCATTATATAGCTAAATTAAACAACCAAATAAATAAGAGAGCCCCCAAGGTACCAGTGATGACAGTGTTATATACCAAGGATTACGATTACTCCAATTCTGTCTACACTAAAGTCCAAAAATCATTTAATATTGGCATATTTAATTTTAAACTTACAAAAGTGGTGTGTACCCAACGCCCCTAACTTCTCTAAGGAGCCCTTCACAGAGATGTCAGCTGAGAGCATCTGAACCCTCAGGAGCTGGGGCAGCTGCCCCAGGAAGAGCCAGGAGGGCCAGGCAGGAAGGGCGAGAAGTGGAGACTGGATTTTTAGTTCTGGCTCAACCACCAGCGTCAGGCAAGTCTCTAGGTCCCAGTGTCAAGACGATTAAACTGGATTGGTGGTTTTCAAACTTGCTGAGCAGCAAAACCCTTTTCTCACAAGTAATCACAGGTGGAACCCCAGTAATAAAAGCCCAGCTGTTCATCTTGCAATGTAGGCGGAGGGGGTGGACCCACCTGGGAGTCATAGGCTCTCTGCTGCCTGAAAGAGGAGCTGTGGTTACAGCCAGCAGAGAAGGGGAGCGAACCCCAAAGGGAAAGGGCTAGGAGAGCAGATCAGCCTTCAGGCCTGACCCTTGTGGGGCAGGCCAGCTTCTATCATCACTGTCAGTATCAGTCAGTTTTTGCTGAGCAACAAAGAACTTCACAATCTCAGTGGCTTATAACAGCTCACATTTATTTTTCTCTCACATGGGTCTGTATATCAGCTGGACTAGCTCTGCTTCAGGCTGCTCGTCAGGTACAAATCTGCCCCATGTGTCTTCATTCTGGAACCATACTCTTTTCTCAGCAGATCACAGGAGGCACAAAACAGCCAGCCAAGTCAGGTCTATGCAACATCATGCCCGTTCCTCTGGCATGTCACCTGGCCAGGCCAGACATCAATAGAGCAGCGAAATGTACCCCATGGACTCTAACAGGAGGTACTGCCAACCCAAGGGGCCACAGGCCTGGGTATGCTGTTCTGTAACAGGGAGGGCGTGAAGAATTTGGAGCAGTCATACAATCTTTGACACTGTCCTGAGGGCTTTGATCAAGAGGGGTCCAGTCTGCACCATGGGGCAGGGCAGACTTTCCTGGCAGTGGCCTCCCCACCACTGCCTGCCTGCTGACAACTAGAAGAAATGTCAAGACAGATGGTGTCTAGGAAAATTAGTGTCTTTAGAGTGTGCCTCCCAAACCGAAATCCACTGAAATGGTTTTTTTCTCACTTCTTGCAGGAAATGAGTTCCTTGCTGGGTATAGTAGCTGCCTCAGAAAAAATGCTTGCCATCTGAGCCATTGCCTTCCTGAAGGTCAGCATCCACTTCGGGCAAAACGTCCTTTGAGGCCTAATTCCTCTCAGCTCACAGCAGAGCTAAACTTGGGGACTATTATAGGCTAAACTGTGTCCCCCCACCAAAATTCATGTACTGAAATCCTAACCCTCACTACCCCAGAACGTGACTGTATTTGGAGACTGGGCCTGTAAAGACGTGATTAAGTTGAAATGAGACCATTAGGGTGAATCCCAATCCAATCGGACTGGTATGCTTATAAGAAGAGAAAATTTGGGCACACAAAGATACACCAGGGGAGCACATATACAGAGAAAAGACCAGGTGAGGACACAGCCAGAAAGCAGCCTTCTGCAAGTGAAGGAGAGAGGCCCCAGGAGAAACCAAACCTGCTAACACCTTGATCTTGGACCTCCAGCCTCCAGAACTGTGAGAAATGAATTTCTGCTAAGGCACCTGTTCTGTAGTATTTGTTACAGGCCTAGCAGACAAATACAGTCATGACTGAGAGTTTATAGAGGGAGCATCCTTGCTCCTCCCACTTCGCTAGCTAGGTGGAATCATGTTATCATGCACACAATTGCAGACACACTATGGTCAGGGTCAGGAGATGCAGCAAGTGGGCACTGAAGCTCCCTCTGGTCCTTGCTGTCCCCTCGCCATCTTGTCTTTAGTCTCTCATTCCCTGAGTGTCTCCAGCTACTTGGCCCCAATGCTCTCGTTCTCTTCCCTCCCTACCCCACCAGCCAGGCATGCAAAATTTGGTGTTAGATGTGTCAACACTTTCTGTCTTGGACTGGGCTGGCTCCCTGGATGATATCATCACAGGTTCCAACATCAGTCTCAGGCACTATATTTGCTCAGCCTCCCACCTGTGTGGCTGTGGACTTGCCATTCTGGTTAAGTCATCACTATCCAACAAGACTAAAGCTGACCCTAAAGAGGAAAAAGCCAGATGGGGTCTCGACTATCCCCCTTGACAAGTAAATGTCCCCTGTTCTCCAAAGGGCAGATCTACGCAAGCCTTTGTTCCCCACCCGCAGCCATGTGTGTGCTACCCAGACAGGGAGCAATGCAGTCAGATAATCACAGCCTTGCCTTACACCCAGAAAACAAGGACATGGCTGAGAGCAGCTCGCCCTGCTCCCTGTGCCAGTTGGGTTTAAAGGATTAGAAGCTTCTGACGTTTCTGTCCTCTGAGCTAAACTCTTCACAAATAACAATTCTAGTACAAAGAGGGTATAAAGTGGTGATGAGAGAGAAGAAAGCAATTGGGTTGCCTCTGATTTCTCTTGATCTGAATTGCTTTTCAGTCCCTCACGCTGAGATTACTCTTTTGTTTTTTGAGGTTTTGGGTTTGAATGGAGCTCTCTCTGGCATCTCACAAGGGACTGGAGAGGGAAGAATGAAGCAAACGTCAATGGCAGGGTTGATAATCCCACAACCATTGACTTGAAGAGCCAACCAACAGGGCCTGCATCTGGCTAATCTGTCGTGTCAATGCATATTATTAGCAGCCCTTAATTGATGGATTATTGACAGAGCAAGCAGGGGGAGTGCTGATAGTCTGCATTGTGAGGGCCTATTTAGGGAGATTTAATCTGCAAAGGAGAGACAGGGTAGAATGTAATGGCTGCTCCAAAGCCCTTACCTGGCATTGGGTCAGAGCCAGGAAAGCCAGCCTCAGAAGGGCCCCAAACCCAGCTTTCCTCCTACTCAACTGGTCCAGTCCTTTCAAGGCTGAGTGCCTTCACACTCTCTCAGACCGTCCTCAGGCCTCCAGCTCAATCTGCTCTTATGCCTACAGCCTGCACAGTGGCTCTTAGCCCTTTAAATCTTAAATTCCGCCATAATTGGACACAATGGGGAGGGAGAAGAAGGGGTAATGGAGAGGAAATCTAACCACTGGTATTATAATTACTATTTTTCAATCTGTTGAGGCTCAGGAACCGGTCCCCAGCTAAGGGCCAGGAGCAGGTAGGGAATTACAAGTGGATTTTCCTTTTGGCCCCCGTCTGCTGTGTGGCTTCCTGGAGTCTCTCTGGGTGAGTTCTGCCCCACTGCAGTACGAGGCCCCCACAATTATATGGCCAGGCTCTGAGAAGCAAGCAAGAGCAAGGAAGCGGGGGAGGCAGATTCTGAAGGAAAAGACGCAGCAAGGAACCCACGTAATGATGGGTCGAGGAGCACATGCCTCAGATAACTCTCAGTACCTGTCTCAGATGGAAAGTCCAAAGAGGAAGGGCTGATGGGATAACGTGGCACATTTACAAGGGGACATGGGGACTGAGGGAGAGTAAAATCTGTGTAATTCTTTTTTGAGAGACCCCCCAGGTCTTTGTTGAACTCTTTGCTCAGGATGCTTTTTACTTGTTTAAATACTCAGGTCTTCCTCTTCCATTCCTAAACTGTACGTGGGCAGAGATCTGACACTTCTGCATCCCTCGGAGTACAGTTTAGCAGGGACCTGGATCCACAGGAGCTGTTATCCCTCATGAGAGACTGTTCTTCTAGTTCCAGGGTCAGCAAAGCAGATTCTTTGTCCTCCAGCTGGGTGGACCATCACACAGAGATAGAGTAAAACATAAATAAGCTTGAAAGCTGTCTCCCTTCCTCTTGAGACCCAGGGGGCAAGAAAGCAGAAGAGCCTGGCCAAGGAAGGCAGTTAAAGGTTAGAGTTCCTCCCCACTGCAGGCAGAGCACATCTCACGCTGACCTTGGACTGAGGAGACAGCACTGCCCCAAGAGCCACGGTTCTTAGAGAGAGAGGTCCTTTCACAGACAGCAAGGAAAGGCGGCACAAAGATCAGTGGGTCCCTGCAGGACAACAGCAGCACAGGCCAGGTGAGTCTTGTCGCCTCAGGCTATCCCACTGGGTCTTTTTTCTTATAGAGTCGGCAGGTCCTGACTCTTTGGTGTAGAGGGGAATGGAGGGGCAGGCAGCCTAATTGCATCAAGGGTGACCATGTTTAAGAGTGTCTCAGTCCTTGAACAAGAGAGTGCCCTTCTTTCAACTTTCAGGCTTCCCAGGCGGCCAGACCAGAACTAGAGAAAATCATCACCTGGTTTGCTGACAGTAAATTGAGAGGCAGGGTTCAAGTCTCCCTCAGGTACTGATATCACGGTGGTCAGGCATTCAAGGGTTGGAGCATCCAAGCAAATAAATCACATCAACCCATTTAAAATCCATAGCTAAAGTCAACTTCCATTTCGAACAACACTGGCAGCTAAAGTCAGTCTACTGTATGGTCTGGTTTTGTATTAGCCAATTTTGTAGTGAGAGACTACCAGCTTTAACTGCCCTGAGAAGACAGTGTGGTGGCCAAGGAGGGTCTTGTTAGAAAGTGATGCTGACTTAGAAAGACCAAGGATGGGGATTGTTCCAGCTATATGCAACTGGACACATGTTAGCTTGCAAGGGGATCTTCGCTGAGTTATGTAACTCTCTTGAGATTGCTAGTGGGGAAACAACATGCTAGCCCTTTCTTAAGACTAGCCAGGACACCTGCACTAATTTTCCAGTTTAGGGGAAACTTACTCCAAGAGATGGGGACTGAGAACAAACTACTGTATAATTTAGGGCAAGACATTTAACTTTACTCAACTCAGGTTTCCTCTACAATAAATTGGGAATTCAAATATATTCATGGGGTTGTCAGTAATATAGTTTATCAATGGTTAATAAGTTGTAAAGTGTTTTACAAAATAGTAAAGAAATTTCTTACTGTGCAACCCTGAGACTCTAATAAACACATTTAGGAAAAGGGAAGGACAGCAGAGGCTCCATAACGACAGTTGTCAATTCTGGTTTGTGCCCTGGAGTATCCTTAGTGTCCGATACAGAAAAGGTGCACAATAAAATATTTGTTGAATAAATGAATAAATTCAACAGAAGCAGCAGCTGGCCCATGGTACATGGACCACCTTCCCATTTGCTTCCTTTGGTGCCAAATGTTTCTCTTTTCTTTGCTTTGAGCCATTCAAAGCCACATTCAGTCCCTACAGATACACCTGCTGCCAAGATCTTTCTGGAAACTTCCATTCAACCAAATGATTTCTTTAAATGCCACCATTTTTCTGAAGATCCTGGAGCTTCAAGAAGACAGAAGACAAGCTCAGAAGGTTGGTCTTTGGTGTGAACAAACAGAATACTCTTCCAGGAAATGTAGTAGAGCTCGATGACCAGTGCGCTTGCCTGAACCATGTGTCACCAAGTCCCTGCTTTGGCCTCCCTTCCTGTCTGTTATACCCCCCCAAGGGGACCCCATCTCAGTCTCACCTCTCATATCCTAGAAATGGTCAGGACAAACCTAAAAGGAAGAGGGCCTACCAAGGCCACTGTCACATGCAGCTGGGCCTGGTTTCTGCTGCTCTCAGCTCAGCGCTGCACCTGAGGACTCAGACCCAACTCCTCAGTTCATTCCCAGCAAACCAGGGGATGCCTGGTCTCTAGCTTTGCCCTGGCTGCTTAGGAAGCCTGGAAGCTGGAAGAAAGGCACGTTCTTATTCAGGACTGAGAAACTCTCAAAAGTGGGTATCAAATTGGTAGGCTATGGTACTTAGGGGCAAAAGTTTGGTAAAGAACAACTTCTAAGAGAAAACCACTATCTTCCCTGAAACTCAATGGAAGTTCTAGGATTGACGCACACTCAGCAGCAGACGCAAACAGAGAGTTGAAGGAATTAAGAATATTTGTGATTAGTGTGGGGCTGGGGATAGGGGGTCAAGAGAGAGAGGGGCTGAATTCAGTCACCTGGAATAAGATGAACTGGATGAGGAATGCTTCCCCACAAGCAACAGTCAGTCAGTCAAATCAAGTACATTAGGTCATAGGTATAGCTCCGCTGCAGGAATTGGGATTCATGCTTCTGGTCCTTTCTATAATCAGTCAGCCACCTAACCTTGAGCAAGTCACTTCACTTCTCATGAGCAAAATTAATGGGAAAAGGGGCCGGCCTGGTAGCGTAGCAGTTAAGTTCACACGTTCTGCTTCGGTAGCCTGGGGTTCACCAGTTCAGATCCCTGGTGCGGACGTGGCACCACTTGTCAAGCCATGCTGTGGCAGGCGTCCCTCATATAAAGTAGAGGAAGATGGGCACGGATGTTAGCTCAGGGCCAGTCTTGCTCAGCAAAAAGAGGAAGATTGGTGGCAGGTGTTAGCTCAGGGCTAATCTTCCTCAAAAAAAAAAATTAATGGGAAAAAAAGGTGATCTCAGTAGTCCCTTAAAGTTCCATGATTTACGCCAAAGTCAAATAATGAGATTAATTTTCCACCTGGTAGGAAAGAAGGAAACTAGTGTCTACTGGCATTAGTAGGCATCATTATTGTCTACTAATAGTAGGAAAATATAGACGAAATATTAGGTGAAATTGGCACCTACTATTTGTTAAGCCCTGTGCTGGAGTGTTCATGACATTGCCTTATATAACTGTAAAAACTCTAAGAAGCTGGCACCATTCTCCCCACGTAACAGATGAGATAACCAAGTCTCAAGTAAGTCACGCAATTTGTCCAAGGCTGTGAGATGGAGGGTGGTAGGATGAAGATTCAGACTCTGTTTCCAATACCTCCCATTCCCGCATGGTATTGGGCTCCGTCACAAGCCTCATAAATAACGCCAGTGTCATTGCTTTGTAGTCATGCCATGGCATTCCTCAGTAGAAAGCGCTGTGCTGGACAACACTGCTTGCGTGCAAGCACTGAGCAAGAGATGTAGGGGATGCCAACGCTATGATCCGTGCTCCTGCCCTCCAGCTTGGGTGACAGGCTGGTGGTAAACGACATCTACTGAAAGTGGCTGCTGGGATAAGAGCGAGCGGTCACCCTGACATGTCCCATGTTCCATTTTTCATTCTTAAAGGGACCGCAATGAGACAGAACAGGGACGGGACTCTACACCTCACCCTTAACCATCACGTCCTGCACCTCCCAGCCCACCTATTTTTGGAATCAATATAAGCAACCTTCCAACCGCAAAGCTACCCCCGGGCAGTGGACCCACTCCCGCATGCGCAGAAAGCCTCGAGAGGACCATTATACTATCTTCCTGGGGTGGCGGTAGTGAGCAACACTGCCATGCTGGACCTACTGGGCGGGCACAGGGACCACAACCTGGATGGGGTGTGAGAAGATGACGCCTCCAGGCAGAGGGAGGCAGAACGCCTCTTTCAAGGAGGAGAATCCAGACACCAGTCTGCTCCCTTCAGCCCATGAAAGACTCAGGAGGGCTCCCTACAGAGAGCCAACCAGAGAGCCACTTCTCCTGTGCTGTCTCCTTTGCCTGGAGCATAAGCCCCACTAACACCTTGTCTGAGACTTTGGTTGGGCCTCTTGTCAATTTCTATGACACAGAGAGCCTAAGAACCTAGGGTCCTATCATCTTCAGCCAGAAGACCCCAGGGCCTTTTCACTGTGCCGTGAGGTTATTTGTGGTGCTGCCGTAACCCCCACTTTTCATCATCTCTTTTCTTTCATCCTTGTAAATTCAGTTCTGGCTGGGGGTTGGGTGGAGGGGTGGAATTAAAACCTTTCCATGTCTGCGTGTTGAAGTCCAATGCAAAAATAATTAAATCTCCAACCATTTATCTTCCATCTCCAATTCCAATCCATTGTTCTGAGAACGATTTGAATGGTGTGCTTCCCCCGCTGTGTAATTTAAAATTGAGTTCACACTTAGCTAACTTTTTACTGTTAGGAATGTTTCTGCAGCACGCATTTCAGCCTCCTCACAAGAACAGTCCTAATTTGGAGCTCAAACGGAGAGAGGGAGCTGGTATTGCAGGAATGTCAGCCGAGTTCCTGCGTTAATGGCTGTGTGGTGGCTGAAACTTGCAGATGTTCAGTGTGAGCAGCAGCGCTAAGATGCGGAGGCCTCAAAGCCCTGGTGTTTCAAAGTGGGTAAATTTAAACAGAATTGTGACTTAGAATTCCTTTTTAGACGCTACTTTTTGATGTCAAAGCCACCACTTGATACACAATATGGTAGCTCTAATGAATCTATTCAATCTACTCTTCATAATCATGGCATCTCTAAGGTAGAAAATTAATTGGATGAAGTTAAATATCCCCTTTTCATGTCAACAAAATTGGTTTCTCTGGGGATTAAGGGATTAACGTGGTGTTAAGTCCCTAAAGAGGTTAAAATACTTTATTATTCATTACAAAACACAAAGATTGGGCTGTTATTTTTTTCTTATGTCACTGCCACTCCTTTCATTAAAGTGGAGCGCCAAGGAGAGCTGCTAATGACAACTGCAGAAGCTCTTAATGCTCTTCAGAATACATGTCTTCCCTGCTTACAAACTCTTTCTGGGTGGAATAGCCTGAAATACATGGAATTGAAGCCTTTTACAGCCTATTCTCAGAGCCAAATGACCAGCGGGCAGGGATGAGCTTTCAGCAAAGTCTTTGAAGCTGTAAAATGTGGCATTTCATGTTGATGTTCTCTCAGCTTCTGACCAACAGAGCACAATTTCCTGTCAACAACTGAGAAGATATTTCCAGTTTGGGTCAAACAATGGAGACAGCTGGGCTATGCCATGTCACCACAGGGATAGCCACTCTCCAAATTCAGATTCACACACTTTCTCTACTTCATGTAAAGATGAATGATTTCAGCTCTGTTTCCATCATAGTTTGTATAATTTTGAGTTGGAAAAATCCCTGAGTCCACTGCCAACCTATTGCACATGGGGAAACTGAGGTGCACTTCTACGATGTGACTCACTCTTGGTCGCTCCACTGTGAGTGGCAAGGTGGTACTGGAACCCTGGGTTCCTGCTTCTGAGGCTTCTTTGCTCCCCTATGAAGTGCTTCCCCAGCTTCGGCCTCTCCTGCAGATGGATGGCCTGGTGAACAAGGGCCCAAACCTGAAAGATGGATGTTGGAAGTCCGAACTCAGAACAAGATCAGAATACAAGTCCAAGGTCACTGGGCCACACAGTGACCATCTGTGACCTCAGCCTGATGAGGCCCAGGTTCTGAGCTAACGGGACACACTATTCAGCAGGCTCAGCAAACCTGGCTCCACGTTTCATTCAAACCCACTCTGGGCAGCTCCTGGTCCTCTCTTGGGGACACAACGGCAAAGCAATGAATTCAAACATCACCAGGACAGTCCTATAAGCTCTATGCTGAGGAAAGAATAATGAGTCAAACAGAGTTGGGAATGTCAGGTGACTATAACAAAAGTGAATGAGACAAGATACAGAGCTGTGAGACACAATGTACAAAAACATCATCGGGGCCACTTCTGATGAGGGAAGTCTTTTCAAGTTGGGGAATCCGGAAACGATTCATGGGTGAGGAAGTGGCATTTGAGTGAGTCTTGAAAGAAGGATGCATTTCAGGAGATGTAGATAAGGCAAGGACATTCAGTCTAAAAGCAAACACAAACACGAAGAAGATGACAGGGTGCACTGTTTGGGAGATAGGAAATGACAATTTCTTCAAGATCAACTGATGTCTTCTCCTCCAAGAAGCCCTCCCTGATTGCTTTGGGCTGATTAAATACTCCCTCCTCAGTGCTCTCCCAGCACCCTATGCATACTCCCACGGTAGCATTAGCCAAAACTTAGGTCACATGTTTGCCCCACTAGACCCTAACCCAGTTGAAGTCAGTTCAGGTCACTTTTTAACTTGTTTTGTATGTGACCCCAGCACAATGCCTGACATAGTAAACTTCCCCAAAATAGTTGTTAAATGTGTCAAGGGCTCAGTTTGGATCACTGAAGAGAAATCATGGAGAGAAGTCTTAAAAGGAAATTTGGCCTATTTGGGCAGGGCCTTGGTGTCTGGGGTAGGAGCCTGTGCCTTATTCAGCGTGTGGTGAGGAGCCGGGGAAGGTGATGGAGCAGGAACTGACATGAACCAAGCGGCCCTTTGAGGAGAGCACTCTGATTCAGGAGCGCAGGATGGATTTGAGCTGTAAGACTCTGAGCGGTAAGTTGGATGAGCCTTGCAGGACACCAGTGCCGGGGCGAAGGGGCCTGGATCTGGGCAAGGGCAGTGAGGTAGAGGAGGGGGAGATGAGCAGGAGAACTTGCAAGGAAAGGAGGGGGTTGCATTTCCACCCACATCTCTGTGTTCCTCGGTGGGCAAGGATGGGGAGGGAGCTTGCTAACGTTTATTTCTTGAAAAGATGTTTCATAAAATATCTACTGCCTGTAAAGTGCTTTTAATTTTTCATGTGCAATAACCACAAGAAGGGGAAAGAAGTATTATTTCTGCATCTTCACTGGCGAAAGCTAAGACACGCAGACCTGGAAGGACTGGCCCAGAGAGACACGGGAAACCAAACTCGCAACTACATATTGGAAAATTGTTGTCAATACAAAATCTGAGCTTTAGACGTTGTCCATATTCACACACACACACACACACACACTCACTCACACACGCCCCAACTCTCCTCTTTTTCAACTGACATTCAACTATTTTGTTACAACAGGTAACATTTGCAATTAGATGCTAATGTGTCTTTTGCCATCTTTTTGAAATGCTGCATATTCCATATTGGCCTCCAACAGAGTCAACAGCCAAACTTTTAAAAAGCGGCAGAAGGACCCTGAGGATCAGCAGACAGGACAGCAGAGAGCTGCAGGTGCAGGATGGTCAGGCCTTATTTCCGTGGCCGCTCCTGCAGGTTCTCTGACACTGTTTCATCAGGTATCGTCGGCCAGGATGTCCGGCCTCACAGCGCACACGTGGCCTTTAGGGAGTTCTCAGCCTAATGTCGGAGACTTGGCCCCTGCCTTCAAAAAACTGAAAGATACTTAGATTGAGAAGTCAACCCATGTGTGTGTGCAGGCACATGCACACACACACACCGGATACACACGCATACACAACATGCATTCACATACACCACACATTACGTATATACACATATACACCACTCACACACAAATGCACACACCACATACATACACTCCCCACACACACACAGCTTGACACAAACATCTCACCACCAGACCGTAGCAGCACCAGTGCAAACAAACCACTACAGAAGTGTGTAATCTAGCATTACAGAATGACAGGAATCAGCAGGGAAGACGAGTTGCTAAAAGAGAAGTCTCCAACGCAAGATCATGGCTTTGTGATTTATTAACTGAATAGCTTTGGGCAAATTACTCAGACCACTCTGACCCTCAGTTTCCTCATCTGCAAAAGAGCGGTAACAACACCTCAGTGGGTTTTTCTGAGAATTGAGTAAGAAATTATACTGTAATATATTGTATGGTATTATAATATATAATATAAACTAACTTGTATATGGTATACATAGTATACATGCATAATATAAACATAGCATATGATATATACTATATATTATTATACACTACTATATTATTAATATTTTATTATAGTATAATAATTTTAGTGTTGAGTATAAAAGGGAATATGGTGTGTACTGAAATGAGAAGGAGAGCCGCATGGAGCTGAGACACGTGGGATTTCTCTGACCGAAAGCAGCAGGGAGCTGGGCAGCGTCTATGGGGAAGACGAACAGGAGGAAGGAGCTCCAACCTCTGACATGTGCAGAAGCAGTAGCAAGCCCCCGGCAAGAAGGCAGGGGTTCAGATGACTTGCCTGGTATGTGCCTGAACAAATTGCGTGTGAAAGTCTAGAGAGGCATAAAGGGAAGGACGATGGAGCACAGGCATTGTCTACAGGGCCTGCTGAGGAGGAAGGCAGGCAAATCCTCGCTTCACTCTGAGCCCGCTTCCATGGCCAGCCTGGCATTGCTGATCAGTGGTAACTTTGGAAACCAAAGCAGATTAATTTCACAGGTAATATTTTTAAATCAATAATTGTTATGTTAATAATAAAACCATCTTGCATTTCCATCTGGCCTTTCTTTACATTCTCAATGCACTTCCATACTATGGTCTTCCTTTTTCGCTTACTTGAATTTGGTAAAGCTGCTGACACTGCTTTTTCTGCTTTATAAAGATGAGAAACCTAAGAGCAAAGGGTGTCTATGATTCGTCTAAAGTCACATGTGTCTGAGGCACACTGCTGTGCACTCGTAATTAGGTGTTGGGTTGTATCATGCTGGATGTTCTCTAGACCCCTTTGAACAATCCTGAAGGCCCTGGTGCACCTCTTTCATTTCTTTTGCATCTTTCATGTTCCTTCTCCTCCCAGCTGCACTCCTTGAAACACGCTCCAGCCCCTCTGAGTGCTTTATCTAGGAGGTGCTCAATGAATCCTCATGGAACGATGGACCAAATGGCCTTCACATTGGGGGCACTTGCTTCACTATTCATAATTCCAGGTGTCCCTCAGTGCTGACTTCACATCCCCAAGGATTTGTTTGCCCACTCAGGGGGATGGGTTCTGGGGACCAGCACAGCTAATGCTCTGACACACTGAACATGGTGGAGCTGCTGACCAAACTGAGTCAGACACCAACCTGGTAACTGGCCATGTCCTGGACCAGCCCCACTGCACACAAGCTGCTGGTGGTGCGGACTGTGTCAGCCCTGGACACTGTATGCCGAAGTACCATTCCCCAAGAGGCTCCCAAGTCTTTCTGCGGCCAGGTGAAGGTTGTGCTTGTCCAAATTCTTTTTAAGCCAAGGGACCTTCTCTACATGATGTTTTGGCTTCTGGCTTTGGGAGACGGAGGATGGCAGGCTGGCCAAGGGTCCAGCTCTCTTACCCCTGGAACAGAGCAAGTTCTGAGTGGATTACAATGTATTTTAGAGATGAAGAGACCCTTCTGTATGGAGACTAAGGTCCCTAAGCCAAAGGCTCTCTGGAGACAAATGAAATTTGAAAGACAGTCTAACAGCCAGCTAACTAGCCCTTCCTCTCAGTTCTCCAGGCTCCATCCCTGTTCTGAGTTCCATCATCAGAATGTAATGTAGCTGAACGTTATTATCTTAGTTTACCGCTGAAAAGCCTGTGCTGAAGTAAGATTTAATGTTACGCCCTTAGCCTTTAAAGAGGGTCGATAGGAGAAACATTTGAGGAGCGTTTCTCTGCTTTCGTGGAACCGCAGCGGAGGATGGTGTCCATTATGCTACCTGGTGTCCTCACACAGCTCTGACACACAGTGCAGGGAGAAGTCTCTCTCTTCCAGCTTGGATTTCCTCTCTCTTCAGTTATTACTGACTGGATAACCAAGTGTACAGCATTTTTCTTTTTTTTTTTTTTTGCCCAAATTTCTAATAAACCTGACACTAAATTCAATATCTGATTCAGCCTCTGTCACTGCCAACATCTGTTTCTCTCTACTTTCATTTTGTCTGCTTTTATCTTTGAATTATCATTTCATGTATGGCTAGTTTTGTAGGCTGTTTAAACCCTGCCCCCCATTTAAGAAAAGGAGAAATAATAATTGATTGATTGATAGAGATAGATGAGTCATAGGAAGGTAGGTAAGTCAAGCCAGCTAGCTTTGGGTGAATGGATGGAAGGGATGGATGGGTGGATAAATTGACTTGAGTTTCATCATTTTATCCACACAAGTAGCTCCAAATGGAATCAGGACTCTGGAGTCAACCCTGTCATTGGCACAAGATTTCCTTTCAATCCAATTTGACAAAAATATATTGAATGTTTATAACCTGAACACAAATTTTTCCAGGATTCAGGTCATTATTCATATTTATATCCAGCACAGTGCTGCCATATAGTAGATGCTCACAAAATGTTTGAGGCAAGTTGAATTTAATTAAACTAGAAATTTACTCTGCCAGATGCAATACACAATAGCCAGAGCCCACCACATCCTTGGGGAGATATAATTCACAAACCTGAATAGATCACAATGGCCATATAATCAATACACCCCTCCTAGACCATTCAGGCTGATCGCCTCAGACCCTGCTACGGGCCTTTCTTATGCTATTTCCCATCCACAATGCCCTCCTCCCTGCCATTCCTTTAACCAACTCCTACCAGCCTTTGAAACTTAAATCAAGTCTCACCACCATAAAACTTGTTTCCAATTCCAGCTGGCCCACATCAATTTTCCTCTCCCTGATCATCTGCTGAACACAAGACTTCTCAGGTACCTCCAACTGCCCATGCGTCTCCCACCCAAATACCCCACAGACACCTCAATTTAATGCTGTCCAAAGCGGAACCCCTCCCGCCACCCCCACCCACTCCATCCCCGCCCCCCACCCCTTCAGCCCCACCCTCCCAACTCCCCCCCCAACCCCGGCCATGTAATCTGAGTCCTTGAGTGTGTGCAGGTCCTGTGGTGAAACTACCTAAAATCAGATCCTGGCTGCACCACTGTGTTAGCACTGATCATGAGTCAGGGTTTAATCAGAGAAGCAGAACCACTGGGAGATAAATATATATATATATATATATATCTCCTCTTTATATATATATGATACGCATGTTTGTGTTTGTATACACATACACATATAGGCATGTCCATATATGTATATACATCCCTATATATTTATATAAAGACATTTTTTACAGGGATTTGACCTTACACAACTAGGGGAGCTGGTCTCTCTAAGATGTGTCTTTGCCTCTGATGCTGGAGCTTGAAGTCTGCAGGGCAGGGAGCTGGGAAGGAAGATGGAGAGGAACATAAGGTGCTCCCACAAGTACAAGCTAGAGCCCACAGGAGGAGCTAAAACCCCTGTCAGCTCTACTTTTCCTCCCACTCTAGGGGCCCATGTGTCCTGCAGAAGCCAGAGACTTTGTGACAGATCTAAGCACACACCTGGCGCAGGAGGCCAGAAACTGGAAAGCGAATTCAGGGGAAGGTAAAGTGGCCGCAGGCCTAAGAACTGCCTCACACCAAAGAGGTGAACCAGCAGGTCAGCCACAATGTGTGCGAGCTGCACAACGGCTGCTGTTTCCTCCCGCCCTCTAAATCCTCCTCATCTCCCACAGGAATCTCCCTTGTGGCCCAGCTTAACCCCAAATACACAAGAAGAGGATTTTGAGAAACTCCCTTAGCCTAGCCAAGTTGACACATTTCGAAGCCACCACAACCATGTACAGTCTTTGTGGCCTGGACAAGCAACTTAACTTTCAGAGCCTCAGTTTTCCCATCTGTTAAATGGCAATAATATAGAAAAGCATTCTCACCAGAATTAAATATAATTATCCCTGCTGAGCTCTTTGCATAGTGCCTGGCACAGAGTCAGTGCTCAATAAACGTTATCTATTATGATTAATCTGGCCTCTCCTCCTACTCTCCCAGCTCAGTTGGTGGCCTTAAAATCCACCCCTTCACTCAAGCTGGAGCACGACTCCTAGTGGCAGACAAATTGGCTGAAATGTCACGAGGAGGTTCTGTCTTTGCCCGGGGCCTTCTGGGGGCCAGGTGTACTCGAAGGCACCTGCCTGGTCCTCAGTGTGCCACAGTCTTGGCAGCTGCCCACTCACCTGTCTTTTCATCCATGGCCAGTACCAGCTCCTCCACCCGTCCTCAGCCTGAGCCTCTGGCAGCAACATCTGTACCTTCTCCCCAGCTTCCCAGACCACAGGCTCAGGTAGGGGACTCCATGGGCCCCAGGAGAACAGTGGAGACTGGGCTTCCTTCCAGAACACATGGTGCTGGTTCTAGCTGGGATAGGAAGCCCAGGAAGCCTGATCTGGGGAGTAGACAGCTTGCATCTGGGCCCCTGGCCTGGAGCACAAAAACCCTAGTCTTTCTCTTTCCATCAGGGCAAAGGCAGCTCTTCAGGGCAGAGAAAGAAACCCAAATTACCATAAAACCCTAGAGCTCGTGTACGATACGGAAACTCTGGTCTCTGCACCAGGCCCCTGGTTACTCAGGAGTCTCAAGTTCCTTCCAGAAGAGGGAGGTACAGGTTTGCAGGTGGCTGAGTTCCTCTAACGTGGGCCATATTTGAAGTGAAAATTCAGAATTTTATACTTTCCCCACCCCCTAGAGAAACAAGATCTTTTTTTGTTTTGGTTAACACTGTTTATATGAAACTAGAGCCTTTATTTGTTGATATGTCCTGTTAGAACAGTGAATAAAAACTCAAGGAGCAACTGAATAAAAACCGAAAAACCTTAGGAGTCAGTCTTGAATTCCACCCTCTATTTGACTTCTTACAGCCAATCGATTACAAGGCCCTGCCCACAGTCCTCCTTCCGGGCTCACCTCACCACACTAGTTTAGAGCCTGCTACAAAGGCTGCCCAACTTCAGCGTGCTCCTCCAGTCATTCTCCTACATGCCATCACAAAGACCTGTCAAAAAAAGGAAGAAAGAAAAAGAAAAGAGAAAAACAGGCAAGTCTACGCCCTAGTTTACAAGGGCTCCTTGCTGCTTCCGAGGCCCCATTCCTTTATCCACCACGGGGGCTCTCCGTGACCTACACCCTGACCTTGTCCAGCCTCAATGCACAGACTTAGATTAATGATGATATTTGGTTCATGTCACCATCACAGCATTGGTCTATGCATGACCTTTTTCTGTTTTCATTTATTCATTTTTAGTAATAACTCACACCCATACAAGAGCTGACACTGACAACACTGTGTCTATATGCTCCTCATTGTTCCTTCCCCAACCACAGGGGACCATTCATAAAGCTACTTAGATGACGTGATTCTACACCTATGCCAGGCCTCCCTTGCCCACCCTTACTGCCAGCCCCTCATTTTTGAGGAACAGCCCTCCAGAGGGAAGGTTTGGAACTGCAGAAGAGACACACACACACACACACACAGCATTGCTACTTCAAACTACCCAGTGTGAAGAGAGAAGGAAGAGGTCAAATTCCCCATGCTTCCAGCCTTTGACTAAATTGGCTCCATTCAACAAGAAGTGTAGGTCAGCAGGAGCCATCCATTGGTGGGGCAACTCATTTGTCCTCCACGAGCAGAGTGCAAGGCCGAGAGGATTATTTTAGCACAAGCGTTTGCAACCAGGGGCAGTGATCTCTGGAAAAGGTTCAACTGATGGACTCCAGGTGGATAAATCCTTTGACATTTCACACAAGCTTATTGAGTGAATGTACCTTTTGCAGGGGAGGGGAGTTCCAAATTTTTCATCAGATTCTCAAAACAATTTGTCACCCAAAAATATTTTAGAACCACTCTCATGGAAACATGAAGGATTAGAAAGGCAGGTGCCCCCAACATATGCCCAAGACTAGGAGTAGAGGCTGGAGAGCCCAGCTCTGTCTCTCAAGGTTGCGGAGGTTAGCTAAGTAGTATGGCTGATGGCCAGCGTCTTGTGAATTCACACAGAACATCTGAGTCCCCCTGCTAGTGTGCACAGTTCTGTGAAAGGATCACGGGCTGGACTGCAGCCTCCATTATCCACTTGGCTGGACAGTATGTGCAGTGAACAACCTGTTCCACCATCCACAGTAGCCCTGGGAAGCTGCCATTCCACTTCCAATCTAACCAAAGAGAGGATACTTCTCTCCCAGAATGATACTGCCTGGAGGGTATCGTCAGTATCTTCCATCTCAGATACTTCCATCTCAGATACTGCTGTAATCTGCATTTCTAATTACTTACGTTCTGCCACGCGGCCTCTCTTGTACTGTTGCTTTCTACAACAGAGAGCTCTTCTAGTGTATTTCACTCTTTGTGCCTGAATTGCTTTGGAGGAGAAGGCATCTAACATTTTTCTGTCCCTTGCCCCAAGGTGCCTAGCATACCTGGGGTGCTGAGGATATGGTTGCTGAGTGATTATGTGGCCCTCTGGCTGGAGTTTCCACACTTTCATCCAGCCACAACACACTGGTGAGCATGCAGGACACACTCAGTGGACTACCCCACCACGCTCTTTTAGCAGCATCCCATATAACTGCACGAAATCTGCACAGCCCATCGCTCTCCCCACCAACCCCATGCTTCTTTCATTCACAAAACAATCACACCTTCAGTGGAGAGAAAGAAAATGCTGCACGGGTGAGAGAGAGAGAGAAGGTGTGTTTTGAATGAGGGTTAAGAAGAGAGAATGAGAATTACTGAGAAAAGGATGAAGCAACAGTACTAACGAGTACAAGAGGCAGTTCTCAAAGCGGAAAAGCAGGGAATTACTCCTATACTAAGCAGTGGCTTAAGAGCACCCCTAAACCTGCGTCTCTTGGGACTTTGAATGTCCCAACATGCTGGACACTGCACACTATGGGTTAAATTCAGTCCTTGCCTTGTGGAGCTCACTGTCTTGGCTCATAGAAAATACAACACTTGTTCTAGATTGTGAGGCTAGCAAGAGACAAGCCAAAATCAAGTCCTTGGTCTTTTAAGTCCTATCCCTGTTTCTTTTCAGCAACAGCCACTGCAGAACATGATCCAAAACCTAGCCAATCACCACCACTCCTCTGCAGCTTCAGGACCCACCATCACCTGGGCAGGAGTGTGCCTTCTTTTATGGCCCAGTCGCTTGTCAGCTCCACCTCTATCTCGCTCCATTTGTTGGTCATTTCAGCTGTCAACCCAGCCTCCCAGCACGATGGATTGTGGTACCTGAGAGAATTCCTTTCCAGACTGGTTTGGATTCCTGTGATGCCCAGGAAAGCTCTGATGAGTGACCTGGCCCCACAGGAAGGCAACCATAAGGCGATTTCATGAATATTTCTCCAGGACACAAATGTGTAAGATTGTTTTCATTTTGGCTTATCAGATTGAGGACACAGTGACACACAAGTATATTCAGACCAGGTGTCCTTCCCTTCTTCACACTCATGTCTGCAGAGCTGTGGCGTCTACTCTAGGTTATTCTGGAATGGAACTGAGGCCCAACAGAACTGCAGCAAGAGCCCCACACAGGCACCAGACCAGGTTCTGGCGCTGACTCAGGCTGCACAGCATTGAACAACTCGGGCAAGAGACTTCCCCTGAGATTCACTGTGCCCATTTGCAACATGAAGGGTTCAATGAGACCAGCGGCTATCAAACTGTTCTTTTAGACCCAGGACACTTTCTCCAAAAGAAAACAATACCAAGAAGGATAAACGAAGCAAGTCATAGTAGAGTTCCTCTGGTTGGAAGGAGCCATGGGCAATGAGGAAGGCCTGAAACTCTACCCTGCTCAGAAAAATACTGATACTGCCAGAGATACGATACTGCCAGAGAAGCCTCATGGCAGCTCTGTGGCACCCCAGGGCTCCGCAGAACAGAGCTTGGAGAACAGCAGGCTGGACAATCCCTAACAGTCCTTTCCCTTTGACCTTCTCAAGGCCGACTGTAAAGCCCCTATAGATTATTAGGTCTTGATTCTCAATGGCGTTTATTAACTTGTTACCCATCTTCTTAATTAACGAAAGCCCACTTATTCAGGAAGATAGAGAGGATATCCTGCACTTATTTCTTCCCTACAGGATTTTAATCCAGGGATATTTAGTGTCCCTAGTTGCAACATACCTTGCTGTGGTGCACAACTCTATCTAGCACAGGTCACATTGCTTCCCTCCCAAAATATGGCTTCATGCAGCTGAACAGCCCAGGTACCCTGCTGCGGGTATTGATTGGGTTCCCGGCACGTTAGCCTTGAACATGAGCCTCTTGCACTCCCGGCCCCTAGGGCATCTGCTGTTGGGCAGCCTTCTCTGGCAGTATCGTGTTCTTTGTCTTAGCCTCCATATTTGGCTTCTGAATGTCCTGGGTCATATTCTCTACGTGTAAGTCACTAATCATACCACCTGTCAAAAACTCTTCCAGATGTTGAATTCTTTGTTTAAATTTGCCAAATATCGCCTATTTTAATAATGAGATGAGCTTGCTAAAACCAGTAGTTTGTTCTCTAACAAGTAATGTTATAGACTGAATGTCTGTGTCCCCCTCAAAATTCACATGCTGAAATCCTACCCTGTGAAGTGGCAGTATTAGGACGTGGGGTCTTTGGGAATTAATTAGATGAAGTCATGAGGGTGCACCCTCATCAGAGTCATGAGACAGCCTGCTTCCTCTCTCTGTTTTCTGCCATGTGAAGATACAACTAGAAGTCACTAGAAGTTGGCAGTCTGCAGACCAAAGAAGGCCTTCACCAGAACTTGACCATGCTGGCACCCTGATCTTGGACTTCCAGCCTCCAGAACTGTGAGAAATAAATGTCTGTTGTTTATAAGCCACCCAGTCTACAGCTCTTTGTTATGGTAGCCCCAACTGACTAAGACAAGTATCAAGACAAAACTTGGCACTCCCTGCTGGCCTTGAACACAAATACATGTAGGAACCAGGCAAGCTGGAAACAAACAAAACAGAGGATTGGGCGCCATCCCTCAGCACTCTGAATCAGCAGCCTAAATTTTTGACAAGCTCCCCAAGTGATTGTAACACACACCAAGTTTGAGAATCCCAGCAGATTAGTAAGAGCCCAGCTTAAGTGTCTCTTCCTCTGGAAACCTTTCTGAGCTCCTCCCCACCCTCACCCTAAGCCCCAAACTAGATCCTCCTCCTCCACGGTTCCAAACCACACTTAGTTTACCTCTGCCTCACGACAGTACTATCAGTCTACCTTACTTCCTTCCTCCCTCCAGGAAAACCAGCAGTTCCTGTAGAATAAAAATGTGCCACTCATTTCCGTACCCTCAACGCCTTAGTATTTACCTCCAAAGTGCTAATGTCCCTCCACTTAAAGAGTTTGCAATACAGGAATTAAGACTTCAAAAGGTTTAAATAAGAGTATAAAACCAAGGGTCAGCCTATCATACAAATACTACATAAATTGTAAGTAATATGGATTAAATATCAACAAAAATAAACCTAATAGTTAACATTTATTGAGATGTATAAGGGTAAGTAATTTTCCCAAAGTCACACAGCTAAGAAGTAGTAAAGTCTGAACTTGAACCCAAGTATCTTCCCCAAAGCTGGAGCTCTTAACCACCACTCCTGTCTGGTCGCCTATCTATTAAGAAAAGTCAGTGCCATTGGAGATTAGAAGATGGAGAAATACACAGGAGCTCGGAGAGTGCAGGCAGAAAGGACTGGAGTTGCATCTGGAAGAATGATTTGGACAGAAATAGTGGAGGTGTGTAGTAAAGAATTTGGCCTTGCCAAAGATAGGTCTGGCCTGCCTCCAACTCCTCCTAGGTAATCTCTAAACTCTTGGCATTTCTTGAGTAATAGGAGTGTCTTTATTATTCACGGGGGGCCCCTCAAACCAAACCTGATAGTTTTTTCCTACAAGGTAACTCAGAGTGGACTCCTCCAACCACCTGATATCAGCTGGACCTCTGGGAAAGGGGAGCTGGAGATTGAGTTCAACCACATGTGCAATTAATCAATCAATCATGTCTATGTAATGAAGCCCCAATAAAAACTCTGGACTTGAAGGCTTGGGTGATTTTTCAAGGTTGTTAGTAATCTTTGTGTATTGTTACACACTGATACTGGGATGGTGATGGGTCCTGAAGACATGGAAGCTTTGAGTCTGGAAGCCTCCTAGACTCTACCTGAAGTGCCTTGTCCTTCTGCTGATTCTGACTTGTGTCTTTCCCTGTAATAAACGGTAACCACAAGTATGACAGGTTTCTGTGAGTTCTCTGAGTCTGTAGTAAACCAAAGCTGAGATGGTTTTGGGAAACCCCTGAGCCTGCAGTTGGTCAGAATTGAGAGTGGTCTTGTGTGGACTCCTCCCTCTAAATTTGTAAGTTGGATCCTTGTATTCGGGGCAGAAGGCTTGGGTAGACTTGGCAGTCTGGATAACTGTGTCCTTAACCTTGCAGTTTGGCTAAGTCCAGGTAGGAGGCATAAGGAAAAGCATCTAAGCCCCCACCCAGGTCTTCTAGAGAGAAGGAGGCCTCCTCACCCGTCAAGGTTCCAGTCAACTGGGTCTATGAGGGTTTTCCAGCACTGACTGTGGGCTGAGGATTGGGCTAACAATAACACCACTGAGAACATGAGCTAAGGTCAGATGTTTAAGATCATAAATGCCTGTTTTTGTGTTTTTCCCTTCCAAGCACGGTCGTCATGTTATTAAAATAACACTTTGTGCTTTTTTAATCCTTTTTACTTCTCAGAGCATTCTCCCACCTGTGACCTCATTTTGCCCTCAATCGGTGCCTAGGAAAGAAAGACAGTCTTATTATCTTGACTGTTTAGGTGGGAGGCAGGACATGACTTGCTCAGGATCACATCCACCATTAGAGTGACAGTCAGCACTGAACCCAGAACTCGCAGCCCAGGGTTCCTTGGAAGTTCCAAGCAGCCAGGAGGAAAGCCTGAAATTCCTCACTCCATTCCCCCATAAGGTGTCCTAAAGTCACCAGTACCTCTGAGAAATGCTGCAAAGGAGTTGAATGTTGATAGAGCAAGAGCAGAATTAGACAATGTCAGGCCAAACCCATATTTGCAATACCTCCCCTGTATGCTCTGATGACCCGAGAAGCTTACTCCCCCTCTGTGGTGGACACTGTCAGTGCCCTGCCCAGATCCTCATGGGCTCCTTTTCTGTGCATCTGTCCCCTGAGATTCAGCGTGCATCTCTGACAGCCTGTACCCTTAGGGGACTCTCCTGGGGACCAGAGCCACATTGTCTGAACACCCAGAGAGCTGGTAGTGTTTCTCCCCCTGGGGCAGCTCTGAGCCAGTGACTGATGGGTGCAGAGTATGAAAGGCCAGCGCTCCTGCCTTGATCTGGGATGACTCTGCGGCATGACATACTCCAGAGGTCCCCTGTGGGACCGGGCTGCAGCTATTCTGTGTGGAACTTTTCCTGAAGTCATATCCTTACTTAATTTCTTCCCCTTCCCTGGCCTGTTTCCCAAACTTTCTTTCCAGTTTCTCGTGGGAGCACTTCTTTAATAAATTACTAATACACAAATGTTCATCTCAGGGTCTGCTTCTTGGGAAGTCAACCCAAGACCCTCCCTAGCACCTATGTGACACACAGCAAGAGTCAAGATCATGTGTCACTGGAGTCAGGAGAGTGCCAACATTTGTCCCTCCAGGGAGGGTACCACCAAACACTGAGGGGTCTGATGGAAAAACACCACTGAGCCTGGCAGATCTGGGTGTGAAATGGGAGCTCAGACATTTCCCAGCCATGGCACCTTAGGAAGGTTACTGAACTTCTCTGAGATTCAATTGTCCAATCTACTATTTGTAGGGGGAGGGTAGAGTTATGGACTGAATTGTGTCCCCAACATTCATACGCTGAAGTCTTAACTCCCAGTACCTCAGGCTGTGAAAGTATTAGGAGAGAGGGCCTTTAAAGAGGTAACTCAGGTAAAATGAGGTCCTATGGGTGGTCCCTGATCCAATATGACTGATGTCCTCATAAGAAGAGGCGATTAGGAGACACACACACAGAGGGAAGACCATATGAAGACACAGGGAGGAGACAGCCATCCACAAGCCAGAGAGAGGGGCCTCAGAAAAAACCAACCCTGCCAACATCTTGATCTTGGACTTCTAGCCTCCAGAACTGTAAAGAGATAAACTTCTGTTTCTTAAGCTACCCAGTCTGTGGGGTTTTGGTATGGCAGCCCTAGCAAACGAACAAGCTTGGGAACAGCACTATCTCCCTGGCAGGTTCATCGTGAGGCTCGAGTAAGAATAATGTGTTAAGAGTATTTGAGGAAGTCAGGGCTGGTTCATGGCGGGAGCTCAGCAAATGGTATGAACTCCCTCTCAACCCCTCAAATAGGCTGCATTTCTCTTACAGGATTTATCATATGTGAGCCTGGTACTCCAGCTCACGTGCATGAGTGTGTGTGTGCACACTCCCTATACAGGAATGTGAGCTCCTTGATGGCAGGGACTGTCTTTTAAAAACTGTTTAATCTTCATTTCCACAGTGCCAAGCTCATACATACCTTATAATAAATGCTTGTAGGATGAATGAATGAATGAGTGAGTGAGTGACAAACCCCATACTTTTACAAATGAGAAACCTAAGGCTGGGGAAGTGAAGTGACATGGCCAGGGACGCTCAGTCAGTCAGTGACTGAGCCAAGGTACCACATCCCGGGCCTCCTGACTCCCTGTCCAGTGCTCTCCTCTCTCTTTGCTGTATCTCTCAGCACCAAGAGCAGGACTATTCGGAAACAAACTCTCTTAGTTCACAGGCTGCTGTAAGCTCTGTTCTCCTTTGCTCTGCTGACACTCAGCATCACTTCTTTGGGTTCTGGAAACCCAGAGTCTCCTGTGGGCCTCACTGAAGACAGCTGAAAAACAGCAGCTCCGGCTACTGTCCTCCAACAGCTTATAGTCAAGCCAAAGCCCGTGTCACGCACACTAACAACCACTAGGATCATTCTGGCAAAGCAAATATCCTGCTAAAATTCAGTGCCAGAGTACCCGGCCCTGACCACCTGGGGCACAGAGACACTCCACGAATGTGCCCTCGTACCCTCCCTCAGGCTCAAGTCCTCGTGGCAGTGATGTTGGCAAAGGGAGGGTCTGACAAGGCAGCCAGTCAACCAAGAACCATCATTTGGAAATGATCCCTGGCATGGGGCTGGGGCGGAGCCTGCAAACTGGCAGCTCGCACTCCAGATCACTTTTGAAGAGTCCTTATCACTTAGAGGTACCTGCTGAAGTCTTAAGGAAGGTGATGTCTGGGGTTTGCATCACATTAATTCAGGGCAGGATGGGAAGTGTGTGGGGACACGGATGAGCCAACATAGACATGCGTTAACCGCGGCAGCTGGGTGATGGATACGTGCAGGTTCATGATATGATCTTATTTGTGCGTATATGTTGGGAATGTCCCATAATAAAAAGCTTAACATTTTTCACTTGGGAATTGTGCGAGTTAATGCAGCAGGGCTGAAACTGCTATCCTTAGAAGGCCGGCCTGCACGGTTGGCCCTTGGCTGGCGTCTGGGAAGTTGGCTGGTAGACGGTTCCTTGCCTGGATAGGAAACATTCCCTCACTGAGAAGAGCAGCTTGCTGCGCGTAGACCGTGGAACAAGGTGGTGTATGCTGGACACTTGCTTTCCCCCGGGAGTCTGGAATTTTAGTACCTGCTCTCAGAGTGACCAGCCCCCAGTCAAAACCTTGGGGGCACTGAGTCCCTAATGGCTGCCCTGCACAGAAACACTGAACACATGTCACTGCATTTTGTTGCTGGGGGAAGAGGGGGCTCTGGGTGTCTCCTCCTAGGAGGGAAAGAGCAGAGGAAGCCGGGGCATGGATTCCCCCAGACTCAGCCTGTGTCTTTCCCCTTCGGATCCATCTGCGTCTCCTGCAGCCTCACTGCAGTAAAGCTCAACCATGAACACAACCACGTGCTGAGTCCCGTGAGCCCTTCTAGTGAGTCTCCAAATGTGGAGTGGCCTTGAGGACCCCCGAAGCAGTAACCACCATTTTTCAATAAGGAGATTTTACTTAAGAATATGCATTTCCAGTTTCTCTTAAAAAAGCCAACAGTCCCATAACCCTGGAGCTACCGGGGGTCGAGCATGGTCTCTGCAGGTCAACAGCTCCCACCCAGACTGTCTCAAGTCTCGGTTCCAGGCTCCTGCAAGCACTGGAGTTTTGCACTCCTGAGCACGAGGAGGTTTTGACAGCTGCCTCAGATACACAGGTTCCGAGGCTGAGTTCATTAAGAGGAATTGACTCACTGTCCATTAAAGGTCCTTCGGGGCCCTTCAAGTCCAACCAATTCAGCAAATACTCACAAAAAACTTGAGTTTACTAGGCTTGTGCTAATAATATTAACAACAGTAACAATACTTAGCATTTACTTGCTCTGTGCCAGGCTTTACCTATCATTCCCAATTCTGACAACACCTGCAAGGTCGATCTTATGATTGCCATATCCCATGGTCATTCATTCTGTGACCACTGGATGTCTATACCAGGTGCTGGTAGAGTCCTAGGCAGTGGAAACACAGGTGCGAATGAGACAAAACCCCTGCTTGATGGTTTTACATTTTTATCAGCAAAGGTAGACAACAAATTAATCAATGAATGAATAAATATTGTATGTGTCAGACAATGCTAAGTCCTGTGGAATAAAATTAAGCCAGCAGTCAGGCCAAAGAGGGAGGGACTTGAGGCTGTGTAGCCAGGAAGGACCTCTCTGAGGACATAACATTCTAGCAAAGACCTGAATGAAGGCAGAGGGGGAGCCACACAGAGGCTAGGGGGAATAGCTTCCCAGATCAGAAGGGGCATGTGCAAAGGTCCTGGAGCAGAAGTGAGCTTGGCTTATGTGAGTTGTAAGAGCTTAGCGAGTAAGAGATCAAAGAGATCAGCAGTCGCCAGATTATGAGAGTCCTGCAGGCCATGACGAGGTCTTTGGATGTTATGCTGGGTGACACAGGAAAATACTGGAATATTTTGACCATGGGTGGAAACTGAGGCTCAGAGACAGGAAATAACATTGCTCATAAGTCGCAGAGTTGGAATTCAATCCCATGTCTATCTGACTCCAAAGAGAGTCCAGATCCAAACTGAGGAAACTCTCGGTTTCCCTTTGCTCTGGGACCTGCCATCGTAATATCATGGTAAATGAGTATGTCCTAGCCTGAGAAGGGGACATCTATTACATTCAGCTTTTTGGCCAATGTGAAGTGTAGGCGGATGTTTCTTAACGATCATTAAAAATTAGTAATGCAGGGGCTGGCCCCGTGGCCGAGTGGTTAAGTTCGCGCGCTCCGCTGCAGGCGGCCCAGTGTTTCGTTGGTTCGAATCCTGGACGCGGACATGGCACTGCTCATCAAACCACGCTGAGGCAGCATCCCACACGCCACAACTAGAAGGATCCACAACAAAGAATATGCAGCTATGTACCAGGGGGGCTTTGGGGAGAAAAAGGAAAAAATAAAATCTTTAAAAAAAATAAAATTAGTAACGCAGGAGCATGTTCCACATGAACCCATTCATGACAACTTGTGGTCAAAAGCAGTTTTTGTCAATTAAAGCACTGATAAGCTTGCTACTTAAAAGAACCCGAGAGAAAGCCCTAGTTAAGAAAAACAGAATTATCCTGTAATACAAATAATGACTTTCTATCTTTTTTCTTCCCCCATTCCATACACGGGGTTTTCTCAAAGCAGTGGAGGTCTGATTTACTAGTGTCATTATCCCTGCACTATATCGCCATTATTAAGATACATAACACGAGATATGGCATCATGAGGTTTACGTATGATTAAACCCCCTCTTCTGGCAGAGAAGTCTCTACACTCACTGGGACTGGCCCATCAAATCTAGCGAATTACACAACTTTTTAGTTTTTCAATCCTCTCCTCACTGTCCTGTTAAATCAGTCCCCCTGGGACACTGGGACACTGGATTTTTTTAGCCCTATATCTGAATTTTATTTAGCCAAACAGAAGCAGCCTTTAATTCCCCAGAGGACTCCCACTGCAAGCAGGCGTAGGTGTGTTCTGCGCGTACTGATGATCAAAGAGAGGAACCAACTTTTGTGCCAGCGACTCTTGATTATTCAGGGGCGGATGATCCAATTTGTGGATTAGCTGGGCCTCTTGGTCTGGGCCGATTTCGCTGATCATTAGCCCATGGCCCCCTGGGGCCAGGGAGATAAAAGGAGTGCCAGGCAAAGCGGTCCAGTGGCTTCCTGGCAGATCCGTAAAAGGGGGCAGGGCAGAGAGGCAGTCATATGCAGTGGGGAAAATGAGGTTTAGGGATTATCTGGGTCTCAATGAGCTGGTTTCTCTATAGCTCCCTGGCCCCCTACTTGAGTCCCTCACACTGGGTAATGGACAGTTTACCTTGGATGGAGTGGGGCATAGAAACAGAGCCCGTGATTCCAAATGTGATATTTCAGTGCCTGCGGGGCAGGGCTGTGAAGCTGCCCTTTCCCAGGTGGGAGGTCCTCAGAGCATCAGGCTCCTTAGCATTTCTGTGCTGAGTGTGTCAGGGCGGGCACAGGGAGGGGGACGCGGGGGGTGTGGGCTTTTACACAGAACATCTCTGCACCAGGAACAGCAATGTTTTTAACCCTAGAAGAGGGAGATTTCATCCTTTTTCAAAGCACTTTCTGGGATACCAAAAGCTTCTAAGGAGGAGACAGAGGGAGGGAGAGAGAGAAAGAAGGAGGAGGAAGAAGGGAGGAAGAAATGGAAGAAAGAGGGAAGGATGGAAGAAGGGAGGGAGGGAAGGAAGACGGGGGAAGGAAATGGGAGAGGGACCTGCAGTCCAGCCAGAAGGGGCTCTGATTTCAAAGACAGTCCTAGAACAGGCCTTCTCGATGACCTGATCAGAGTGATGAACAGGCACTGCAGGGATCGTAAATCTAGCCCCTCAGCAAAGTCAAGCCATCAGGAAAGAGGGCCAGAGGGATTTGGCAGAAGCAGCAAGGCAGGTCTGCAAAGACAAGATCTGCCACTTACACTGCGTCTTTGAGTGAGTTACCCCGGAAGCCTCAATTTCCCCCTCTGAACAGTCAGGATAATAGGAATGCTGATTTCTTTACACCGTCGAAAGAAAGAGCTGAGATCCCCAAGTACAGGTACCAGCCCAGTGGGGGTACATGGAAAGCACTGGATGGATGAATAGAGTTCCAGAAGGTGGGGGTGAGCCTCCGCCCCTGCAGAGATGCTCACATCCACATCCATTCTGTTCCTGACACCTGAGTGTTTGCCGGCTCCACCACCCCATGATGTTGCAGCTGTTCACGGTAGTAAGGCATCCAGGATACCACTGCACTCATTTATGGCCTTTCCTAGATGCACAGTCTAGCGACAAGGACTCTAGTCTAGGCATTTTGAGACCCAGGTCCCAGATGACACCAGCGCATTCTGCGATATTGGAAAGTCATATACCTCCTAATCTGTGCTGCTTTTCTTTAAATGAGAACAGGAGTTCCTTCTCTACCCCTGGGGAGTTGAACAGTGTGAACTGAAGGGTGAAAAGTGCCATAAATGAAAGGATGATGCAGGGGATCGAATCTAAATTCTTTTTTAGTTACTCTATACTCTGAGGCTCTGTGTTTATTAGCTGAACAAAGGAACTCCATAGAGCCAGGTGCCTGGGAGTAACCCTGGGAGCCTCTCCTGGCCTCAGGGACAAGGAGGCACACACAAGCAGGTACACTCACTAACCCAGCGCCTCCAGCCAGCCAGGCTCAGCGCTGGAAGCTGGAGATACGGAGGTAAAGTCAACACTTTCCCTGCTCAGAAGGATCAACAGCCGGAGTCCTCGAACTTTCTGGTCTCAGAATCCCTTTATATTCTTAAAAATTATAACGCGAGTTATGTTTATTTATTGCTATCACATCAGAAATTAAAACAAAATTTTAAAACACAAGAACACTCAAGTATACATTCCAACACCTGTCAGAAAGATTGCATTCTCACAGGTCACGTAGCTTCTGGAAAACTCCCCGGGCCACTCATAGGAGAATGAGAGAACAAAAAGAAATACAGTCTTACTATTAGTATGGAAACAGTTTTGACTTCTCAGATGCCCTGAAAGAATTTGGGGGATCTCCAGGTTCCCAGGACCACGCTGTGAGAACACTGCTCTGGGGCAGTGCTGCTCAAACTCTAATGTGCCTAAGAACCACCTGGGAATCAGGTGAAAAAGCAGATTCTGATCAATAAATCTGAGGGGGGAACCAAGACTCTGCATTGCCGACAATCCCCAGATGCTGCCGGCACTCCGACCACACTTTGAGTAGCAAGGCGACAAAGATCAGAGGAAGAAAAATTCGCATTTGACTAAAATGACAATAAATTGGATCTTACAAATTGGGCAATGTAATTCCAAATAGGTGGAATGGGTAGGAAGGCCACCCCAAGTGGAAGAGATAACATAAGCAAAAGTGCAGATGTAGGAAAATGCAAGTTAGGCCAACGTGTAGGGTTTACAAAACCCTCAAGCTTCCCACCACTCCATCCCCAAGGCATGGCACCCTGTGTAGCTTCTGGTCCCAGAAGAGAAGCCACTGGTCTTGGCATCTCAGTACAAGTGGTGTCAGACCTATCCCCACTCATCATTATCATTGACAAAAAGTCTATTGAGCACCAGTGACAAGCGAGGAACTCCAGTGCACATTTGATAGTCTTGCTTTCCCATCATCGATTGCTTCCCCACTTCGATTTTCTCTTGAGAATTATCATTTTCCCACACTCAGTGTAAGCAGTGTGGGTGGGGTTGGCCCAGGAGAAGCACATGACCTAAGCCTGGCTAATCAAAACACGTTCTCCCTCTAGCCACTGCGATTGGTTCAAGAATGGGCACAGGACCCCAGCAGGCCACCAAGAGCTCCTCCTGACCTTCTGCTGCTTTTAAAGAGAAACCATGTGGCTTAGCAGCATATTTTGAAGTACCATGTCTGACCAGGCAAGGGAAACAAAAGAAAAAATGAACAAATGGGACTACATCAAACTAAAAAGCTTCTGCACAGCAAAAGAAACCATCAACAAAAGGAAAAGACAACCTAACAATTCGGAGAAGATATTTGCAAACCATATATCAGATAAGGGGTTCATATCCAAAATACACAAAGAACTCATACATCTCAACAACAACAACAAAAAACAACAACCCAATTAAAAAATGGGCAAAAGATCTGAACAGAGATTTCTCCAAAGAAGATATACGGATGGCCAATAGGCGTATGAAAATATGCTCAACATCATTAGCTATCAGGGAAATGCAAATCAAAACTACAATGAGGTATCACCTCACTCCAGTCAGAATGGCTATAATTAACAAGACAGGAGACAACAAATGTTGGAGAGGGTGTGGAGAGAAGGGAACCCTTGTTCACTGCTGGTGGGAGTGCAAACTGGTGCAGCCACTATGGAAAGCAATATGGAGTATCCTCAGAAAATTAAGAATAGATCTATCATATGATCCAGCTATCCCACTGCTGGGTATTTGTCCAAAGAACTTGAAAACACAAAGACATAAAGATACCTGCACCCCTATGCTCATTGCAGCATTGTTCACAATAGCCAAGACTTGGAAGCAACCTAGGTGCCCATCAAGGGACGAATGGATAAAGAAGATGTGGTGTTTATACACGATGGACTACTACTCAGCCATAAGAAATGATGAAATCTGTCCATTTGTGACAACATGGATGGACCTTGAGGGTATTACGCTGAGTGAAATAAGTCAGAGGGAGAAAATCAAATACCATGTGATCTCAGTCATAAGTAGAAGATAAAAACAATGACAAACAAAAACATGGCAATGGAGATTGGATTGGTGCTTACCATAGGGGAAGGGGGGGGAGGGCAAAAGGGGTGATTAGGCTCACATGTGAGGGGATGGACCACAATTAGTTTTTGGGTGGTGAACATGATGCAATCTGCACAGAATTCAAAAGATATTATGATGTACATTCGAAAGCTGAAAAAAAAGAAAAAAGGAGAAACCTTGTGGGAAGACCACCTAGAAAGAGATGCCCAAGGAGCTCAGCTGTTGGAGTCTTCTCAGCCCAGACTCCAGACACACAAGGGAAGCAGCTTCCTACATGATGCCAGCCCCAGAGCCATCTGACTACAACGGTCTGAGGAACCCCAGGCGGGAGCGGCCTAGCTGAGCCCAGTCAACCCTCAGAATCATAAGCAAATAAACGAGTGCTGCTTTAAGCCCCTGTGTTAGGTGGCTTATCATGCAGCAAGAGATCGCCAGAACTGGGTCTGCTTGGCTTACCTATTATTCCGGGGCCAAAAACACTAGGAAAAGGATCAAAACCGAGGACAAGGAAGCCATTGGACAAAGAACAAATTCTCCAACTGTCTTCGCTTTGAACCAACATGCTATTTGTAGGTTTCATCAACAGGCTCTGTCCATATAGCTTCCTCGGGTAACTGCCATTTGCCTGAGCATCTGCCATGGACCAGTCATTCCATCAGACATTTCAAATGCCATATGTTAAGCCTGGACAGAGAAATATCATTGCCCTATTTACAGACAAGAAAATTGAGGTGTACAGAGATTAAGCACTGGTGGTAAATGATGGAGCCAAGACTTGAAGCCAGTCTTCAAACCCAAAGCCCATCTTCCCCAAATTCTAAGCTATCCACCCATTGATTTCTTCCCTCTCCTGCAGTCCTTTAAGGATTCGCCACAGAATTCACACTGCCCATTGTGAGGCAAGACCATAAAGAAGTGAGACCCTTTTTCTGTTCAGCATGTTGCAGGTGGACTCATTACACCTCCGGAGTCTACACTTTCAGAGGTCTGTGCACTCCACCCTGACCCACACGTGATGCTGTCGAGAATGGGAGGCCACGTGGCACACGGAGAAAGAGCAAGGCTTTGTGGTCAGAGGCCTTCATTAAAATCCTGGCTTTGCTACTTGCTGGCTGTGGGACCTCCAGGCAGTGACTGAAATACTCTATTTGGATCAACATCCTTCTCCCTAAAAGAGGTGTAGAAAGTGGCCCCCATATGGGCTTGTCAAGCTAAATAGTCCAGGCTGCAGTGGGAGCAGAATGACCATTCCACAAAGTTTGGTCGTCTCCATTATGCAGAACACTGCCCATTCACCGAAGTTTTATTGGCTCAGTTGGTTTCTTCATCTCAGATTGAAAAATCCTCATGGAATGAGACATTTCTAATATTTCTTCAGGGTCCCAAAGCTCGTGGTAGAGTGTTAGACACGTATTGAGTACTTGACAAACATCTGTTCAACAGCTTGCCTGGTTTAAATCTCGGCCCTTAAAATTCACATGGCAAGGTCACGGAAGGCCACAAAGACCATGGAAGGCCACACGGGCCAACAGTGTCCTTGGATGGTACAGATGGTAAACGCATAGGAGAAATACTGCGTAGAAGAAGGAGACAGTGGGCACCCTTGGACGACTTCCCCAGGCCTGGGAGAGCAGAGTTAGAGTTGATAGACCAGGATTCACACTCTGCCTAAGCCACAGAGGAGCAGGAAGTATTCAGTGAGTCCCAACCCTTGTAAGTCGCAGCTTTCTGATCTGTAAAGTGGGGATAACGATACCGACAAGGTATTGTGGTGATCAAACAGAGATTCACTGTAAGGCAGATGTTGGCATGTGTAGGCACTCCCTGAAAGGAATGATTATCATTAGCTGTATATTTTGGGCTAAATTCCCTGGCTTACTCACTTGACATGGCAGTTTCATGGATCAAGTGAGAATGGATGTGTTGATGCTTTCAAAATATTTATAAAGTTCAATGCAAATGAAGTTATTAAAAATCAGAATAAAGTCTAAATCACCCGACATAAATATCCTTTCTGTTTGCACATGCAAAGCAGAATACAGAATATAAGGAGGAAACCATTGGGAAAATTCAGAGAAAGAGTGACATCAATGATCCACAGGCCTAGAGCTGGAAAGGGCCTTTGAGATCAGTTGACTCACCCCAGTTTGCAGGTGGGGAAGCCAGGCCCAGAGGGTGCCACTGTGTGGATGGGATCACACAGCCTGGCCAGCATACCCAGGAAGATTACTCTGGACCCAGATGCCCATGCCAGTCCGTTTTCACCATTTTCCATCCTTCTGGCCTGCACTGGCTGCGTGATGATCCAGTTATCTGCCCTCTGGAACATTCTCAAGCAAACACTGGATGCAACTGAAAAATAAGTAAATAAACGCCAGATCAGTTTTAACACCAGAACATTTCCTCCCGCCTGGGAGGTGCAGAGAAAATGCCTCTGGATAGCTTGCTCTCACTTCCTTTCTCAATAATGGTATAAAAATTGAAATGAGTGCTAAGGAAGAATAATGTGATGGAGAAAATACACCTTCTACAGGCTGCTCCTCTGTCCACCCCACGAAGGCACAGAGCTCTGAGATCCTGGCTTTAAGTCTGGCTGCGGCTCTGCCAGGAGGCCAAGCATCTGGCTTTGACAATGAAAGCTCTTCAACGTTGGAAAAGCTCATTAACGTCTGTATGTGAGTTTCTCTGTTTTCACGAAGCTCTCTCTGTTTTAAATACTCTGCATGCAAAACTGGACTTAAATGTTATTTTAATGCCTTGCACATAACGAGGCTGCCTTTTTTCCCTGGTCACCCAGGCTTGAAAACCCAGTCACCTCTGACCTGCCTCTCTGCTTTGAGCCCTATGTCCATCCAGTTCCTGCACAACCATTTGTCCTTTCCAACCCTATGCCACTGGCCCACAGCAGCCCTCACGCCTCATGCCTCGCACAGCCTCCCACTGGGATCTCAATCCATGCCTCCTCCCCAACTCCAAACCCTGCCGGGCATCAGCCCTTGATTCACCCTCCACAAATGGCCCTGAGAGCTGTCACTCCGGGACTCCCCTTGTCCACAGGTTAAAGTCCAAACATCTCAGCCTGGCAGCAGCTGGCTCCTCTTTCACTCCTGCCTTATCTCCCTCCAGCCCCTGAAAGACTAATTTGCTGTCCCCTTGCGATTGGGAATGCACACTGTTCTCTGGAGCTCCAATGTCCTCTCCTACCTCTACTTATCAAAATCTCAGCCAGCCTGCAACTCCCAGCAACTTCAAGGCTGCTTCTTCCATGAAGTCTCTGCTGGTTACTCCGGCCAGACAGCCCGTGTTCCCTTGTCAGACCTCCCTGCCCTAACCTCAGACCAAGCCACCACGTTGCCGGATCCATGCCCTTGCTTTACCCCTCCACGACACAAAGCATTTTGTCTTCCACACCCTAGATGCTCACTTTGATTGAATGAAAGGGAAAACAAACAATAAAAATACTCACCTCTTTTTTTTTTTATTTAAACCCAGTGCCTTCCAAGACACCCAGCAGAATCCAGTAGGCTGAGGACTGAATTCACCAATTCTGATTCGTCTTTGGATATTAACTTGAAAGGTCACTGGCTGCCTCTGTGCCTCAGTTTCCCCATCTGTGACCACATGACAAAAACTCTCTTTCCTCACCTACTTTACCAGGCTACCTATGTCTGCCCGAAAGGTGGAGAATGTCATCTTTGTTTTGTTTTGTGTTTTATTTTTAAGCAGGCTAAGTACATAGAGACCTAGAGGATTCTGTTTGGAAGAGAAAGACCCTGGACTGGTTGCTTGCAGTTCACCGCCAGCCCCAGGGAGAGACAGGTTCTCTCACCAACCAGAAAGGAAACAGCTGTGGCGACAGATGTTGGTGGTGCTGATTATTCCAGCCCTGTTTGCATTCACATTTCCCAGGCAGTCTCGGTTTTTTGAAGTCAGGCTTGTTTGACGGGTTTCACCAGGTCTTGAGGGTGAAAACAAACCGTCCCCTTGTCCCATGCATTTCATTTGTTTCCTCTCTCCACTGCAAGCCCACGTAGAAAGGACACCCACGCAGGACACACACTCCCCAGCCGACATGACTTCACGTTGCGTTGTGAACACAAATAGCCTGGGGGACGGGAACCTTTTCACTCCTCCTTAGGTTGCTTTGTGTTTTCCTAGGTGTGTGTGTTGGGGGATCCAGGGGTGGGGGGTGGGGGTGGCTAAACCACATTCAAGGCCAGTTTTTCCAAAAGATGTGCAAACTTCTGATCCCACCAGGGACTTCAACCGAATACCAAAAAGGGGTGTCTTTGTTCCCTCTAAAGGGAGTATTTACTTTGAGCTGGCAAAATGAATTAATGAAAGGAAATGACACCTTCAGCTTCTGGGGGAGGGGTGGTAAGTAAAATCAAGAGGGAGGGGAGACTTCCCTCCCTCTCCCCCAAATAAAGGGGAAGATGGGTAGATGAGGACGCAGGATCGTGAGGGAGGGAGGATGCCACAAGGTTTTCTAAAATACTCTGCTAGAAAGTGGGCGACTCTTTCCTGAGATTAAAGCCGCCTCATAACACTGTAAGGCCCATGTATATGCAAGCAGTTGGGAGTTATTACGGGCCTAAAATAGGAAACCATTCGCTTGATCTTTTGCTTCAATCCTATTAGGGGCCCCCTGGAGCTCGAGAGAGATACCAGCCTGTCATGTCCCTGTTGCTGTGACGACCCTGTCTTTATAGAACAAGAAAGAGAAATGGTAGTGATTGGCAGACCTTGCTTGCCCCCGTATGTAACACAAAGGGCGACAAAACGAAGAGGAAGTGAGGCCCTTCTCCGAGGTCTGACGCTTCTTAACCCTACACCACCTTCCACCTGGCCCAAGTCCCCCCACTCCGGCCCCCTCCGAAGGGTAGGGAGGGTGCCACTGGCCCTTAAGTGCTGATGCCCAAAGATCACGAATTACTTTTTTGTTTAATTGCAAGTAATACCATAAAAAAGTAAAAGCCTGTCTTCTATCAACTTCTGCAGAAAAAATGTGAGAGGGGGTTGGAAGCGACGAAAGGAGCCGGCGAGGCGTTCCCAGCGCGCGGGCCAGGCCGGCGACATTGTCAGCCAGGCCCTGTTTGCCCGACGTTGGGGGGAGCCGGGGGCTGATAAATCCCACCATATGGTGCCAGACTCCAACTCGCCGGCCATAAATAACGGCCTCCCTTTTCGGGTTTTCTCGCCGGGCTCCTCCGATTCCCGCTAAAGTGGCGGAAAAGTGCAAAATGCTGTTGGTGCTTTTTTTTCTCCGCCGTCCGCGCGGGAAGGGGGCGACGCGGCCCGGCGGGCGGGGCGGGAGGTGGACGCAGCCCCGCGCGGACAAAGGCCGCGCCCAGCGCTTCGCGAGTCGCCGCGTCCCATCAGGGGCCGCTGCGGCCACAGTGAAGCCACTGGTGCTAGGGCGAAGGCGCTTGTCTCTGCCCGTCCCTTACAAAGGCCGGCGGGGGAGCGCGGGGACCCCGGCCCCGCACGGCCTCCCCCCGCCCCGCAGCTCGCGGTCGGCCCGGCCAGCCTGCAGCTCCCCGGAGGGAACCGAGGCCGGGGCGTCGCGAGGCCCCGGGTGGCCCCGATCCTCACCCCGCTCAGCAGTGAAATCTGATTTCCGGGGGTTGGAGAGCAGCTTTGTGAACAGGACTCTCCGCCTGACTCTTTGGGGCGGAGGAGGGGGGTGGAGGTAGAAAAGAAAAAGAGGGGAAAAAAAAGAAAAGTTTCTTTCGGGGGAAGTCGGGCAATAGGAAATGAAGATCCGCTCTGTAGTTTGGCTGAAAGGAAACGCTGTCTAATCCTGACATGTATCGCATTTAAAATAAAACTCTTTTATCTTCCTGCGTGCCGAGCCCCCCAAACATTGTTCGGACTCCTAGAGAGGGAAAGACGTCATAAAATGAGGATTTGTTTCATTGTGGGTCCCTCTGCCAGCAAGAAGCTTTTAAAGGGACCCTGAACAAAGCGGGTGCCAAGAGGGAGACTTCGCAGGTGAGCCCGGGAGGGGCATCCACGGCCCTTCAGACCCCGAAACCCGAGAATAAGTCGTTGAATAAAACCGGCCCGTCCTCCTCGTGAACCCCCCAGTTTCCTTTCCAAGACCCCGTTCCTGTCCCAAATAAATCACTCTCTTCCTACGCCAAGCGCCCTTGGCTTCACAATAAGCCCCGAAGATTTTAAGAAAAGACGTTGAGGTTTGGGAAAGCGGGACGTGTGACTGCCGCCGCTCCGGGTTCAGCCTGGTTGGTTCTTTTCCCGCCAGGCGTGATAAAGGAAAAAATGTGAACTGCAACCTACAAGCTTGTTTTTTATTCTTTTTGTTTTTCTTTCTTTCTACTTTTTTTTTTTTCTTCCAAGAAACAGATCAAGAGAAACTAATTACAAGGCACGGCACCGAAGTTAAATGAAAATGTTATCCGGCAATACGGAGAGCAAATTAATTTTTTAAAAGATAGATTTTAGTTAGGAAAAAAAAATACATTGTTCTCCCTGGTAACATTTGTTAAAACTCTGCTCGGTTTCGGGCTGAAAAATCAGGACTAACCCGGAACTCTGAGTTCACTCTCTGAGTGCGTTGTCTTTAGAAATTCTAATTTGAAAATGTTCAAGCCTTTCTTTTGGGTCTTTGTTTTGTTTTCTATATGGAAGGGTTGGGGGGGGGTTGTTTTGTTTGTTTGTTTTGTTTGTACTCAAAAATACTCCCTCTTGGAAACTGGGAGGATTTAGGAAAAGAGGTTTAGAAAGTGCCCAATTGATATTTTACTGAAATAATAAAAAATTTTTTAGGAAACTTTCTCCCTTCCGTGTGGACGTCACATCCCTAAAAATGCTCTTGACTGTGGAAAAGTGGGCACCAGCGCCCACATTCAAGTTGCTGGAAACCAGGGCTTGCTTCCAGCCGCTCCCCTCACGCCCAGTGAAAAAAGTTTTGTTATTTTTGCTGTTAATGGTGGGGTTTTGTGTTATTTTTTGTTTTTATTTGTTGTTTAAACACTCTCACTGAGTTTTCTGGTTCCTGTATTATCTTCGTTGGGGGGAGGTTTAATTTTTCTTTCACAAATACACAAGCTGCCACACAAAAGGGAAATCACAGTGCTTCATCCTAAAGATATTTGTAAGCCTTCAACCATTAAAATACTACCATAAACATTTTTAAATGGAATAAAAGGTATGTCCAATTAAACACCACTTTGCTATTTGTTAGAATCTCCGACAAGGCCGTTTCCTTAATGGAGTGTTTGTCTGAAGCGATTACAAACCTCATCTTGTTAATTTTCTTACATTAAGATTTTAAAAATTATCTTCCTCAAATCTCCATCCCATCCTAGTTTTGTTTTGTTTTGTTCGTTAGTTTGACCCACACAACTGAGTCCTGAAAGAGATAAGTTGACAGATGTTATACGAGTTGTTTTTTTAAAGATGAAATCTTTCCGTCCGTTTAATTTATTTTTAAATAGGGGAGGGTTGGTTTTTTGTTTTGTTTTGTTTTGTTTTCTGTTTTACTGTACTTGCACCGAACAGGGTTCCAGAAAAGAAAGCCGCGTCCTCCTTTACTGCATCGGCGGTGAATTTGCGCCACCTTCTGGTAGATTAGAGAATGACGAAAATATCGCTGCTTCCATCAAAGAATTCTTTTATTCACCGTGCTTCTGTGAACATTGTCCTATTTGTATCTGAACTCGGAGCACTAGTGAGCTTCTCTGAGAACTCACAGCAGATTTCCTACAGCCTGATTTTTTAAGATTCTTTTAACTAGGAAACCTTTTCTTTATCACATCCTTGAAAGAGCTCACAAATTCTCTCACTGGTCCCTGTGTGTTAATTTACCAAAATGCCTGGTGGGGAAGTAAAGGATGGCTATAGAATAGTCCCGTTCTATTTTGGCTTACCTCTGTAGAGTGCTTGAAAACAAATCGGAGGCTATAACTGTAGCAGCAGAGAAACAAACGCTTCTCTTTCTTGGGTTCATAAGACCCTCATTACCCACAATTAATCATGATGACATGCCGTATTCAGGCTTCTTGCTGGGGTCTGGTGAGGAGCACACAGATGTGGCTTTCTGTAGATTTCAGTCCCTTCTACAATATGGATTTCAGGATACAAAGCTCCTTAGTACACATCACCAGCGTCCGGAGGCTGCTGCTTCTCTCACAAGTGCTGATCATTACTCGGGTACTGAGGATTACGTGGCCGGCGAAGAGGGAGCATTTTTTCACAGCCTTCCTGCCTAGTGATAAAGATCACAGGGTCCAAAGGTTGATATTTTTTCCCCAAAGGAAAGCTAGATTTTTAAAAATAGGATATCTGTCCAATTCTATGCGCATGCATATATGGGTTTGTTATTTCTACCTTCTTATGTGAAGGTCTCTTATTCAAGGAGAAAATTAACTTGGTGATGTACTTTGAAGAGTGTGTGAAAAATTAAGACCATGTTACAGTAAAGAAAGGCCCAAATATTTTGCCTGCATAACTGAATTCTTAGAGAGAAAGGTGTGCAATTGGGTGAAATTAGTGAAATCATTTACTGAATTCTTCGTCTTATGTCAACCGACAAGCATTTACTGAGCCCATGATATGTGCCAGGTCTGGGAAGCTGCAACAGCCACGCTGGCTGTCAGGGGCTAGTTGCACAGCAGGTAAAATTGTCTTCACCTGGATTAGCAGGGCCTTTCCAGCAGAGCTGTGTTCGAGGCATCTACGCAGACAAGGCTGCTGGGTTATTTGTACAACGTTAAGACAACTTCATCAAGGAAGACCAAGAATTACTTAGCCATCAGTATAATCTAAGATCTTTATTACAAACTTAAAAAGGTTGTGAAGAAAGTATATAGAGAAAACGGCACACTTTCTTGAGGAATAGTCCAAGAGAGGATTGTTGTTGGGAAAACACAGCATCTATTTGTCAAAAGGTAACTTCATACACACCTTAACCAAAAATAAACTGCATATTGCTAAAGATTTACATGAAAAGATTAAATTATAAAAAGAAAATGAGAAAAAGACGTCTTATAGCAGAGAAAACACAGAAACCAATAAATATAATAACAGGCCAGAGACATGCAAAGCAAAGACATAATGAGACACCATTTTATAACCAACACCCATAATGATACTGTTTCACAAATACCATAACACTCTTCAATTGGAAAAAAAAAATTTAAGTGTAGCAATACCGAAGTGTTGGAGAGGATGTGGTCCCATAGGACCTCTTAAACGACGCTTCTGGAAGGAAAAGATATATAACCACCTTGGAAAACAGTCTGGCACATACCATATACCTCAGCAATTCTACTTCTGGGTGTCTATCCTACAGAAACATTTTCACCTGTACACCAAAAAAACAAAAAATGTCTAAGTGTCTTCAGAACCGTGCCAGGCATAACAGTGACCTCAATGTCCATAACTTGGGGGATGTATGAAAAACACAGTGGTATGTGGCCACTACTAAGTATATACAACAGGCAAAATGAAGTACAGTGAGACAGGTATAATGATGAATCTGAGCCGCGAAATGTTAAATGTGCACAAAGTGGTGCCAGGAGATTACATGCAGCGTGACACTCCTTCTGAGAATTAAAACAACTTAAATACAGCATATACTTCTTCAGAAAGCATACAGCTAAGATGAAACTGTGTAAAAGAAAAGGAAAACACAGACTTCTAAATGGTTTTCTCAATAGAAGGACAGGATGAGGGCAGATCACAAAGAAGAATGTAAATTATTTCAAGATCCTCGTTATAATATTGTGGTGGGTTCCTGGGTGCTTATTACGTTCTTAAAGTCAAAGGAATGACTGCGTGAAAGAGGACCATGCCTGCAGCGAAGATGAGCGTGTGTCACTAGCAAGCAATTCTTTGCGCCCCACATTCAATGAAAATTAATGCAAATAAAACAAGAAAAAAAAACAAAGGTGTTTGTACAATTTTCTTATGAGGAAAGTTCTTACAGATATAACATTGATAGCAAAAGCCATTTAAAAAATTGGTAAATATGATTACTAAAACCTTTTAAGCTTTTTGTACCAAGAAACATAATTTAAAGAGTTAAAAGCCAAGTAAGTGAGTAAAAATATTTTGCCACATATGAAAAGGCATTAATGACCTCACTATATAAAAATTCCTTCAAAACAACAAGAAGATATCCTAATTGAGAAGTGGAAAAGGAATATAAACAAGCAAGGCGCAAAATAATATATATAAACGGTCAATAAATATATGAAAAATGGGTTCCAACGCGTTAGTAATCTAAGAAATGCAAATTCAACTAGCACTGAAACATGGCCAGGATGGAAGTGGTTGGTCATGCATGGTGGTGGCAAGGATGTGAGGCGATGGGCTTCCTCCTACACACCGGTATGAATGGCTGCATCACCGCTGGGTTCCAGTCACAATCATAATCCTGATGGCAGCTAACATTTATTGAGACTTCGTACGTGCCAAGCGCTCCTCCAAATGCTTTCCATGTGCGTAATGCCCCCCAACAACCCCAGAAGGTAGGGGGTTATTATTATCCACATTTTTCAAATGAAAAAATTTTGAAATGTTTATCAAAAGCCTTTAAAATGTGCTCATTGTATCACATTAGCAATCTCCTATGCTTAAATTGCTCCAGATAAAAATACAGAGAGCATTGGCATCTTTTTAAAATTTTCTTTCTGTTCACATCTTGAGTGTTCACAGAACTTCAGTGCTTCCAAATATTGAATCTTTCTATACTTTGGATGCAAAGGGGCCCTGAAAACATGAAAAAATACATAGCCCTTGACCGGCAATTCCATTTCTAGGGGTATATTATAAGAAAATGAGTAAAGATATGCTCCAAAATTTAGCTTTAAGGACATTCATACCAGTGCTGTCTGAAATAAGAAAATTATAATAACTTCAATTTAAGACAGTAAGAAATTGGCTGAATAAATTGCGACATATTCATAGGATACAATAGTCTGCAGTCCTTTCTTTTAACCTATCAAATTGTCTTTTTAATTAAACTTTATTTCAAGATAATTATAGATTCACAAGCAGTTGTAAGAAATAATAGAGAGAGCCCATTGCCTTCACCCAGTTTCCCTCAATGGGAACATCTTGCACAACTATAGAACAGTATGCAGAACGTTTCCAGGACCACACGATGCTTCCCGTTGCCCTTTTGTAGCCATACCTGCTACCCTCCCACTTCCTTCCCCTTCTTAACCTTTGGCAACCACTAATCTCTTTCTGCATTTACATAATTTTGTCATTTCAAGAATGTTGTATAAATAGAATTTTACAGTATGTAACCTTCTAGGGTTGGCTTTTTTCACTTAGCTTAATTCTCCGGAAATTCATCCAGGTTGTTGCATGTATCAATCGTTTGTCCCTTTTTACTGCTGAATACTATTCCATGGTACAGATGTACCACAATTGGTTTAAGCATTCACTCACTGAAGAACAGATGGGTTGTATCCAGTGTGAGGCTATTACGAGTAAAGCTGCTGTAATCATTTCTCGGCGGGATTTCCTGTGAACATAGAAGTCTTCATTTCTCCAGGATAATTGCCCCGGAGTGAATTGTTAAGTTGTATAGCAGTTTCGTGTTTAGTTTTTTAAGAACTGCCAAACCGTTTTCCAGAGTGTCTGCACCATTTTACGTTCCCATCAGCAGTGTATGAAAGATTCATTTTCTCTGCATAGTTGCCAGAACTTGATGTCGTCATTAATTTTTATTCTAGCCATTCCGATAGGAGTATAGTGATGTGTCCATTGTAGTTTTAATTTGCATTCCCAAAGACTAATTTAGATGTTGAATATAATTTAGATATAATTATAAAAAGGGTAAATTTATAATTTATCCATTCACCTACTGAAGGAGGTGTTGGTTGCTTCTCTTTAAACAAACTTTATTTTTTTAGAGCAGCTTTAGGTTCACAGGAAATTGAGAAGAAAGTACAGAATTCCCATACACCCCCTGCCCCCACACACACCCAGCCTCCCCGACTCTCAACGTCCTGCACCAGAGTGGGACATTGGTTACAATCTATGAACCCACACTGACACATCGTCACCCAAAGCCTATAGTTTAAATTACATACTTTACATCCAAAGCCCACAGTTCACTCTCAGTATTGCACATTCTATGGGTTTTGACAAACATATAATTACATGTATCCACCATTTTAGTATCATAAAGAATATTTCACTGCCCTGAAAATTCTCTGTGCTCTGCCTATTCCTGGCCCTCTCCCCTCTGAACCCTGGAAACCACTAATCTTTTTTACTGTCTCCAGAGTTTTGCCTTTTCCAGAAGGCCAGATAGTTGGAATCAGCCTTTTCAGATTGACTTCACTTAGCAACACACATTTAAGTTTCCTTCATGTCTTTTCATGGCTTAATAGCTCTTTCTTTTAAGCACTGAATAATATTCTATTGTTTGGATAAACCATAATTTTATCCATTCCCCTACTGGAGAACATCTTGGTTGCTTCCGAATTTGAGCGATTATATACAAAGCTGCTATAAATGTCTGTGTGCGGGGTTTTTGTGGAATAACTTTTCAACTCATTTGGGTAAATACCAAAGAGCTTGATTGCTGGATCGTTTGCTAAGAGCATGCATAGTCTTGTAAGAAACTGCCAAACTGTCTTCCAAAGTGGCTGTACCATTTTGCATCCCACCAGCAATGAATAAGAGTTCCTGTTGCTCCACATCCTCACCAGTCCTTTGTTGAATATGTGGTTTGCCTCTCAATGTGATGGGTTATGTTGATTGATTTTTGAATATTGAACCAATCTTGCATCCCTGGAACAAAGCCAACTTGACCATGGTTAGTAAGTTTTTTAATGTATTGCTGAATTCTACTTGCCAGTATTTTGTTAAGAATTTTTGTACCTGTATTCATAAGAGATATTGGTATAGCTTTTTGGGTTTTTTTTTCTTGTAATGTGTTTGTGTGGTTTTGGTATCAAGGTAATACCAGCCTCATAAAATAAATTGGAAGTGTTCCCTCCTTTTCTATTTTGTGAAAGAGATGATGTAAAATTGTTACTAATTCTTTAAACATTTTGTAAAGTTCTCCAGTGAAGCCATATGGACATGGAGCTTTCTTTTATGGGAGTTTTTAAATTATGAGTTCAATTTCCATAATAGTTACAGGACTATTCAAATTATCTATTTCATATTGGATGAGTTGTGATCATTTGTATTTTTTGAGGAAGTGATCCATTTACTCTAAGTTGTCCAATTTGTGTGTGTAGAGCTGTGCTTAGCATTCTCTTATTATCCTTTAGATGTCTGCAGGGTCTGTAGTGATGTCTCCTGTTTTATTCTTGACATTGGTAATTTCTGCCTTCTCTCTTTTTTTTCTTGTTACAGGTTTGTCAATTTTATTAATCTTTTCAAAGAACCAACTCTTTGTTTCATTGATTTTCTCTATTTTTATGTTTTCTATTTCATTAATTTCTGCTTTTATCGTTATTATTACTTTTCTTTGCTTGTTTTGGGTTTAATTTTGCTCTTCTTTTTCTAGGTTCTCGAGGTTGGAGTTTATATATTGATTTGAGACTTTTTCTCTTCTCTATAGTATGCATTGAGAGATATAAATTTCCCTCTCAGCACTGATTTATCTGCATCTTACAAATTTAGGCATGTTATATTTTCATTTTCATTCAGTTCTATGTATTTTTTTGTCACTCTTGAGACTTTGTCTTTGATTTACAGATTGCTTAAAATTGTGTTGTTTAGCTTCCAAGTACCTGGATATTTACCTGTTATCTTTATGTCATTGATTTCTAGTGTAATTCCATTGTGATTAGAGAACATATTTTGTAAGATTTCCACTGTTTTAAATTGATTGAGATCTGTTTTGTGGTCCAGAGTACGATCCTTTTGGCATATGTACCATGGGTGCTTGAAAAGAATGTGCATTCTGCTGTTGCTGAGTAGAGCACTTTGTAAATGCTGATCTGATCCTGTTGGTGGATGGTTGTATCCTTGGCAATTTTCTGTTTAGTTGCTCTATCAGTTCTTGAGATAGGGCTCCACCTATTATTGTGGACTTATCTTTTTTCTTTTTATTTCTATCAGTTTGGGCATCATATATTTTTCATCTTGTTGATGAAATCTATGTATGTTGCATACATATGCAGAATCACTATCTTCTTGTTAGATTCATTCTTTCATCATTAGATAATGTCCCTCTCTGTCTCTGACACTTTTCTTCATTCTGAAGTTGATTTTATCTGATACTAACATGACCGCTTCTGCTTTCCTTTGATTCATGTTTGCATCATATATAATCTTTTTACTTTCAACCTGTCTGTGTCATTATATTTGAAGTGCATTTGTTCACAGCAGATAGTTGAGACAAACTTTTCAGTTCACTCTGTCAATTTCTGCCTTTTAATTGATGTTTTTAGACTATTTAAATTGAATTTACATATTGATATGTTAGTGCTTAAATCTACCATTTTAGTTTTTGTTTTCTGCTTGTTCTCTCTGTTTTTATTTGTCTGTTTTCTTTTTTCTGTCTTGCTGTGGTTTACTTGAACATTTTCTGGAATTCCAGTTTGATTTATCTATATGTTTTTGAATGTATCTGTTTGTATAGCTCTTGACTGGTTGCTCTAGGCATTAAATTATGTGCACATGACTTATCATAGCCTACTGGTGATGGCGTTTTACCAGTTTGAGTGAAGCATAGAAATCTTATCTCTATTTGCCCTCCCCATTTATAATATAAATGTCTTAAATACTTTTTCACATATATTTAGAACCACATCCGACAGTGTTATAATTTTGGTTTTAATGATCAAACGTAATTTAGAAAACTCAAGAGAAGGACAGTCTACTGAATTTACCCATATTTTGGCTTATCAAATTTTCCTTCTTTATTGATGCTCCGATGCTCTCCTTTTATCTTTCATCTTTCCCTTTCTGTTTGGAGCACTTCCTTTAGCCCTTCTTTTAGGGTAGGTCAACTGACAGTAAGTTCACTTAGTTTTTTTTCTTCTGAAAATGTCGTTATTTCCCCTTCATTCCTGAAAGATATTTTCACTGGGTTCATAGTTCACACAACTCCTTCAGCACCTGAAAAATATTGTGCCACTTCCTTCTGACCTCCATGGTTTCTGGTAAGAAATCAGCTGCCACTCTAATTATTTTCCCTTTATGGTGAAGGTGTCATGTTTGTCTGGCTGCTTTCAAGACTTTTTCTTTGTTTTTCATTTTTAGACGTTTAATTATAATGTGTCTTGGCATAGATTTCTTTGGGTTTCTTCTCTTTAGGGTTTATTCAGATTCTTGGATCTGTTGGTTTGTGTTTCTTGCCAAATTTGGGGAGTTTCAGCCATTTTCAAGGACTTTTTCAGCCTCACGTTTTTTTCTCCTCTCCTTTCAGGACTCCAGTGACATAAGTGTTAGAACTTTTGTTATATTCTCATGGTATCTGATACTCTGTTCATTTTTTTGAAGTCTATTTTCTTTTGGCTGTTCAGATTTGGCGCTCTATACTGTTCTTTCTTTAAGCTTACTGATTCTCCTCTCTGTCTTCTCCACTCTGCTGTTGAGTCCATTCACTGAGCTTTCTATTTTGGTTATTGTATTTTTTAATTCTAAAATTTTCTTTTCATATCTTCTATTTCTTGGTTGACACTTTCTGTTTCTTTTCTGAGGTTTTCTATTTTTTCATTAGTTTCCAACATGTTCCTAATTGTTCATTCAAGCATTTTTTATGATTGCTTTAAAATCTTTGTCAGATAATTCTATTTCTCTGCCATTTTGGTGTTTGTATCTATTGATGATTTCTTCATTCAGTTTGAGATCTTCTTGGTTCTTGATATTACAAGTGATTTACTCTTGAAAACTGGGCATTTTTGTATTATGTTTTAAACCTCTACATCTTATTTTGATCTTCTTTCTTATTTGCTTTTCTCTGCCATCACTCCAGCAGGAAAAGAAGGGACACTGTCTCATTATTCCCAATGATGGTAGAAGTTCAGATTCCCCACTTGGCCTCTATTTATCCCCAATAGGGAGAGTGGACTCTTCATTATTTCTGGGCAGGGTGAGTGTCCTGGCTCCCCGTGTGGTCTCCACTGACATTGTGTGGGGGTAGCCTCATTACTGCTGGGTGATGGGGAAGTTCTGGTTATCTAGGGTTCCTCTGATATCACACTGATGGGAAGAAGAAGTGCCTTATTACTGCCAAGTAAGAGTGGAAGTACAGTCCTCCCATGTGGTCTCCACTGACACTGTGATGTTGGGTTTGGGAAGAACTTGTTTCCAGCTGGGGGAGGTGAAAGTCCTGGCTCCCTACCTGGCCTTCTCTGACACCACTCCCATGTGTGTATGTTGGGTTCCCTCATTACAGCCTTGTGAAGGTGGAAATCTAGGATTCCCACTTGGCCTTTGCAGGCATGGGTAGGAGTGGGGCCACAGTTTTTTCTGTGGTGTTTGGCTGGAATAGAGTGGTTATTGTCTAAAAGTTTTCTGTCCTCCTATGCTGCCCTTTTCCTTGTCTTTTGTCTAGAAAGAGCAGTCTTTTGTTTTTTTAACTGAGGAAGATTCACCCTGAGCTAACATCTGTTGCCAATCCTCCTCTTTTTGCTGAGGAAGACTTGCCCTGAGCTAACATCTATGCCAATCTTCCTCTATTTTATATGTGGGTTGCCACCTCAGTATGGCCACTGATGAGTAGTGTAGGTCCACACACAGGAACTGAACCCAGGCCGCCAAAGCAGAGTGCATCAGACTTAAGCACTAGGCCATGGGGCCAGCCCCAAGAGCAGTCTTCTGATAGGTCTTTTTGTCTGCACCCATTGGTGTTTCCAGGTTGCCAGCTTCTCCAACTCCAATGCTGGGATATACAGGGCAAGAAGAAAACCCAGGGAGCTCATCTCTGAGTCATTCTTTGGGTCCTGAAGGTCTCTATCCAATCTATCATTTTCTCTCTACCTTTCAGAGTCTTCTTATGTATGTTTTATATATAACGTTTAGGGTTTTTAGTTGTACTTAATGGGAGGAAGAGGGAAAAGTCCATCTACTCCATCTTCCTGGAAGTAGAAGAGCTCTGCAGTCCTTTTAAATGATGTAAAAATGTAATTATTGATGGAAATTTCCTCATGCTGTTGAATCACTTAAAAAGCAAGTTGGAAAATGCTATAGCTATATTTTTACAAGTTAAATATGTATACAGAAGTCTGAGTGTCTAGAGTTGGTATCAGGGATGAACCTCCAGATGCAAAGATCACCACTGATATTTTCTTTTTATTTATCAGTATTTTCTGATCTTTGACATGAAAATTACTTAAATAAGTTTATAAAGCATTTCAAAGTATAAAGAGGAATTTTGAGGCATTTGAATGTATAAGGAATAATAATTATAATATTAGTTACTATTAACTGAGCAGCAGCTATTATGTGTGAGAAAAATTCTGGGTGCGTTCTATGCACTGTCTCAATCTTGACCTCTATGAGGTAGGCTTTGCCTGCCCCCATTTTACAGATGGGGAGACAAGTTCAGAGAGATTAAGTCACTTGGCTGTGCTTACAAAGCTGGTGAGAGCTAGGATGCTAACTCAGGCTTCACTGGCTTCCTGCTGCCTCCCAACAATCACTGATGCATTTGTGGTGCTTTATGGTTTACAAATACTATTCACACTTTTCACATTTAGTCTTCTCAATAACCCCAAGGTAAAGTTGAAAAGGGCACTGAAACTTGACTTCACAAGATTTGGTTTTAGTCTGTGCCTTCAGTGACATGTGAGATGTCACAAAATGAGAGTTTGAACCAGATGATGTCTCTTCGACATATTTTATCCAACTCTCCCTTGGGGATGCTCTCTGGAAGCTTCCCAACCAAAAGGCTACCCACAGGAACATGGACAACCTGTGGCCATGGAGCTTCTCCCAGAAAATACGTAGCAAGCTCAGCAAGTAGATGCCGAAAACATCCCCTAAGGGCCACTGGACAGCAGTGCTACTAGGGGGAAGAGAGGGGTCTGGGGCCTCTCCCTACCTATGAGTGAAAACAGGTCACTCATGATTCAGATTCAGCTATGAGCCCCCTTCCTCTTTATTTTTCCCCTCCCCAAGCTCCAGGGGGGAAATTCTGTATCAGCCCTAAGAGGAAGAGATGGAATAAGTAGATACTTCTTTGGAAGCAGTCAAGTCAGTCTTCTGAGCTCTCCCACTTGCTTTTCTTACCCACTCACCTTTCTTCTTCTGCACCAATTAGACACAGGCAGGCTTTGGATTGTCTGGTGTCCTCTCCCCAACCCTCCTCCCCACCCCAGAGCCCAGGAAAGACTTCTTTCCCCTTCCTGAATTTGTCTTCTCATAGGCCATTTGGTCTTCACACATGTTTTGTTTGGCTCACATGGTCAGTTAAATAGTTGGCTTTTAGCTGTCAGTTAATTTTATATAAATAAATTGACAACATTTGAAAATCAAAAGATTTCCTAGTTTCTGGACTCTCTTAAAAAGTTGGAAAATTTGGCAACTTGGGGGCACATTCCTCCATGGAACTAACAGGCTAGAGCTGAGGAGCACCCACTCCCTTTAATGGGCACATTCTCTCCAGTTTATGACTAGTTACAGTTCACTGATTACATTACCAAGTGGCACGCTTTTGTGTACCCTGCTATAATTTATTTTTCCTCTGTTCCTTGCTTCTATAAAATACCATTTCTCTTTCAGACTGATCCCAGGGCTGCAGAGGGAAGCATCTGATTAAACTTCTCGACGCTACAGAAACCTGCTACTGAAGGGTGCTCCCCAGACTAGGAGCATGGGTGTCACCTGGGAGCTCCCTATAAATGCAGAATCTTGGGCCAACCCAGACTTACTAAATCAAAATCTGCATTTTTAGCAAGATCCCTTGTTATCATAAGATTATTTACATTCACGTTGAAGTTTTAGACGTGCTGCTATAGAGTAATCGTCCCATGCCACCCTTTGCCCCTCGCCTCACCCAGGAGTACTGTATATACATTGTAAACGAGAAAGGTTTATAAAACTAATCAAGGAAACTTTAATGTGAATAAGTGAAACTGAAGTTATTGCATGGATTTTCAGATTCACTGCCTTTTACATCTAGAAGATCTAAGTCCTGAAATTAGATCTGGAAATCGTCCAATGGTTTATACTGCAACTCTCATTTTGTGGGTAAAAACTTGGAAGCTCAGAGAAGGGAACTGTCTTATGCAAAGTCAAAGCTAGTGGTGGAACTAAGAGGAGAAAAGAGAGGAGGCTTCCTTGCAATGCTGCCAGAGGAAGAGAGGTGACATGGTCCCTGGGTTACTGATATCATATTATTTTGGAGGATTTCCAAGCAACTTGTACTTACCTCTGGTCCTGCTTCATCTAGAGCAGTGGCTCTCAGCCTAAGTGTGTAGAAGTATCACCTGGAAGGCTTGGTGGACAGATTGCAGGACCTTGTGTCTATGTGTGAGGACACCTCAGGCCTCATGTCACGTGCCTTCTGTATCTCTCATAAATACCTCAGCTGATGCTTGGGCCTAAGGGTGAGCCTCTGGGTGGCACAGTCTACCCTTGAGAGAATGATCTAGGAAAGAGGACCATGCAAGTCCTGAATGAGGGCCTGGAGCCATTGAAGAAGATAATCTCAGGGTCCCAGAACCCAGAGTATAGCCGAGAAGGGGCATGACCACCACATGGGCCCTACCCTTTGACCTCCCAAGATTCCTCGCTCCGTGGGGAGAGGTACAGCCAGAAGGAGGCCATGGCAGGGTCTCTGAGCTTTGCTACTCAAAATGTAACCTGACCCAGCTGCATCAGCATCACTCTGGAGCTTGTTAGACATGCAGACTCTCAGGCCTCACCATAGACCCCCTGAATCAGAATCAGCACTTTAACAAGATTCCCTGGGACATCTGTGTGCACATGAAGCCAAAGCAGCATTGCTCTTGGCACAGGACCAGGGCAGGGCCCCTTCCCCTGAGTCTGAGGACAGTGCTAGTCCTGGAGGACGGACACCGTGCTTTAACTCATCTTTGGGTCCTGTGTAGAATCCACTATCCAGTAACAAGCGATTAATATTTGTTAAATTTGACCAAGTTAATTGTGTGTAATACGCATTGCTTCTAATTTTATTTAAAGTTAACCTCCCAAATGATCATTTCACAAGAAAGAAAGTCATTCCAGAGCGACTCATGAATGTAGCACAAGAGAAGGAAATTATTTGATAATGTAACATTCCTACAACAAAATAAAGTGTTTTTGAAGGCGAGAAAGAGACAGAGCGAAAGAGGGAGCAGTCAAACTGCCCACTGCACTAGACTATTCCATGCACAGGATTGATCGTTTGGTTATTCAGAGAGGAGCTCCAGACGGGAGAGTTCTCAAGCTGGTGGCCTGCAGACCTAATCCAGCCAGACACTTTCACATTTAAATTTACATTTTCCAGCTTCTTTTGAAGAATGGAACGATCTAGAAAAACTGAATCCATATTCACAAATGTCCACATTGTCTGGAGCTGAGTGGTGCTGCCCGTTAGCATCAATGAGCATGCTCTGCGCCCCAGAACCCAGTGCTCTCTGCTGCCTTTCGCCACCTTCCTCACTGAGGCTCATTTGCCACCCTACTGGCTCTTGCGGATACTTATTTAGCATTTTCTGCTACAGAAATCCCCAAAATTTGGCTACTGTAAAAGATAAAATATAAAAACCTCAGAACAAGAAAATTTCAACCAAAGCATGCATTCAACAAGTTTTTTCTTGAGTGTTGGGTGCCAAATCCTCAGACTAGAGAAACAGACGTAAGTCAATGTGAAGCTTCCAATTTAGTAGGAAAGAAAAGATAAATGGATAAACCATCACGATGAAGGTTCAGAATGATCAGGGACGCACAAGATGCACAGAGGAATAACCACACTCTTCAGGGCATGATTGGTCCTGCAGTAGCCCAAACATTTTAAGTCCTCCTCTGGGTGACACATCACTGGGATGCTCGGACATCTGTTTAAAACCCATAGCTTTGGGTAGAGATGTTCCCTTTCCCATCCTGATGTTTGCCAAAAGCTACATCCAGCCGTCATTGCCTTATCAATTGATGGGACTAAGAATAAGAATCACAAAGGAAAACCAGGCCAGTTCTCCACATCCAGAATATCATAATGAACTCTTCCCACTCGTATCACTCTCCTTTGAGTATTGGAAAACCAATAGCATTAAATTCCACTTTACACAGAGGCGATTAGGGTAAAGTTATAGAATGCGTTATTCTAAACGGGTCATACAGGACCCATACACACTTGTACAAACACACATATGCACATCTTTTACATATGTATGCATTTCTACAGATGTATATATGTTTGTATAAAGAATCCTATCCATCTATCTATCTACCTATTTTTCTACCTAAAGAAATTGACTAAGCAACATTGGTTTCTTCAAGATAGATTAGGGTATTCGGGCATGTTCAGAAACACAGGTGAGGACCTACCCCCTCACAAATATCCAGGAACACACTGGTCTGGGTGTCCCATGGGACCGACAATCACATCTTCCCTGGTTCTTTTCCTAAGTTAGGGTTTGTATTTCTTTTCTGACACTGATTTAACCTAGAAGGAAAAGGTTAAACCTCCAAATCTCTCTCGACACAGAACTGAAGGGGTTGGGCCCTCTGAACATAAGGGCTGTGACTTCCTTTGGATTTATTGCAGTGCATGATTACAATCAGGAAAAAGAAAGGTATGAGTACTTGGGATATGAATAGTTTGAATAGAAAGTAAGACATGAATAATAATGGGATTAAGAGAAAAGAGTACCTACATTTATTTTAATGTGCCCCTTGCAGCTCATGGGCGCTTTAAAAATCCTCCAGACTTTAAGGATGCCTCACCTCTGTGGAAAGTAGCACCAGCTTTTCATGTATTGGTTCAACTCCCAAAGTCCTGAAATAATTATTGACAACATGTCTGACTTTTAGGGTGAAAATACAACTGCTGAACCTTTTGTCTGGCATTTTAGATATGACTGCTGAGGACACATTGCAAAAAATGTCCCAGAGCCACAGGGCACCTGAGAGAAGAAGCTGTTGTGGACACGGCAATGACCTGAAATGTAATCTTGGCCTTGCTCTTAACCGGCAAATGAGCATGGGCAAGTCACTTCCTCTCCATGACTTTCACTTGCCTGTGTCTGTAGTAAGAAGATTGGCCCAGAAGAATCTTAGGTTCCTCTTAGCTCCAACTTTCCCTCTGACTCTGCTCAGACATGGCATGGTGGACTGAAGAATGATCCCCGGAGATATCTTAGTCTTGATCCCAGAACCTTGGAATGTCACCTTACATGGCAAAAGGACTTTGAAGATATAATTAATGATACTGAGATGGGAGATTATCCTAGACAATCTGAGTAGGCACTAATTGTAATCCCAAGGGTCCTTATGAGGGAGAGACTAAGGGAGATTTGACAGAAGAGGAGAAGGCCGTGTGACCACAGAGACAGAGATTAGAGGGATGTGGCCACAAGCCAAAGGACACCAGCAACCTCCAGAGGCTGGAATAGAGAAGGCACAATTCTACCCTGCAGCCTCAAGAGGAAACCAGCCCTGCTGGTGCCTTGATTTTAGTCCTGAAGACTCGGTTCAGACATCTTGTCTCCAGAACTGTAAGAGAATAAATTTCTGTTGTTTTAAGTCATTAAGTTTGTAGTGATTTGTTACAGCAGCAACAGGAAAGTAGTATATAGACAGACACTGGCCTTCCAAGGGGTTTCTTGAATGAGAGGCCTGTCACCTCCTACATGGCCTGCTTCATGCAGGAATGTTACGTGCCTGACCCCTGAGGGCATCTGAGTTAGCAATTCCTGGAACTCTGTGCTGAGCAGGACTCTAATGATAGTCACCCACTTACTTATTCACTCCTTCATTTATTCAGCCAATGTTCATTGTGTACCTGTAAGCCAGGCACTCTGCAAGTACTGAGGATATAAGAACAGACAAAATACATCCCTCCTGAACTCACAGTCTTGGGTGACAAACAGGTGCAATAGTGCTAGGAGAGTGGAATGAGGGACACAGATGTGGAGAGGTAGAGAGGAAAGGCTTTGCCACTGTTGGTCATCAAAGGGGCCTTCCAGGGGGCAGCAGGAGCGTGCTGGGTGCCAGACACAGAACAGAATGGGAGGTGGAAATATGCCAGGACATTTGCCCACATCACTGCTCATGGCCCTGGAAGGACACTGAATCCGACTTCAGGTCCAGACACCTCCTCAATGACTCCAGCCTCCACCACTCCCTCCCATGCCTATCCAAGAACAGAACTCAGGCTAGCCCACTGGCCAATGCTTTCTCAGAATCCTGCCTCTTGGTGGTTTCAATTAGTGTTTTTCAAAATGAGTGACCCATTAGTGGGTTGTGAAATCAATTTAATCGGTTACAACCAGCATTTTAAAAGCAGAAGGGAATTGAATAGGAAGTATTAGAGTGTGTTAGTTTAAGAAAAAAATATAGAGACAAGAACATGATGCAAAATGTATTTGATATGATGGGTCTTGGATGAAATCATTTGAAAGCCACTGATACAACCACTTCAAAATGAGGTAAGCTGCTTTAACTCTTTCTGGAAAAAAAGTGGGCTAGAAGTGGTAAATAAATACTTAAATGAAAGGACACGTGAGTATAACCAAGCTTATACAAGCAATCTCCAACCCAGGAAGCACATGTCGCGCATCTTCTTGGGCAGATGGCACTATTCTCAGTGGTCCAAAAGACTCAGTAACAAACAAGGCCCAGAACTTAGTGCTTCCAGCTCTCAGAAGAATGAGACATCAGCACGCTGACTACTGATTCTGGGCAAAACACAGTACAAAATGCAGACTTAAGGGCCCAGAGATTGTAGACATACTCATGGAGAAGATGGTATCGGAACTGGCCCTTAAACTTGGGTTAGTTTTTACGTGGGATGTGGGACAAGTATTCAGAAAGCAGATACAGCATAGGCAAAGGCAGAGGGGCAGGACTGTACAGAGCCTCTCCAAGAAGCAGGAAGTACTCTTACTTGACTGAGCACATTCTGAATAAGGTAGGTAGGGTTCCTGCAGGAGACGACAGTGCAGAGCTAGATTGGGACCTCCAGCAGGCAGGCCACTGACCCTCTTTGACCAGCAGTTTCTTTCCTACCCAAGGAAGTTAATGATACTTACCCTACTCACCTCTCTGATGGCAGAGAATGTAAAGAGAGAAGACATGGGAAGATGCATGCAATTCACCCACTCACTCAACAGGCTTTCCTGAGCCCCCGCTAGGTGGCCAGGACTGGTGTGGGATGTGTTGGTGGATAAGCAGTGCCCAGCCCTGTGGTGCATGCAGGAGCTCAAAGAACAGATCACCCCCTCTGCCTCAAAAAGTCTGAAAGTGTCACCAACAGCAGGACACTTGGGCTGAGTCTAGAGGGATGAGTTGGAATTTGCAAAGAGGAAGACAGGAACTCCAGGTGGAAGGAACAGCACGTGTCGAGGTTATACAGTTGTGAGAGAGGCTGATGCACCTAGAGGGCTCATAAAGCTGGGACTCAAGGGACGTAGATAAGGCTGTCCTACATGAAGATGCCTTGCTGAAGGTGCCAAGGGAATCTAAAATCCAGTCAGTTCTGGGCTGACCAAGCCATATGCCATTGCTTTTCCAATTCACACAGAGGCGCGATCTGCTGGCCAAACTGTTTGCCTGCAGGGCCAGGTCCGCCTAGATGGAGCTTGTTTTTCTAAGTTGCGCAAAGGTTCTATACCACCTAGAGGAGGCTTGCATAGGCAGGACTCACTGGGATGGCAGATGAGATCCAGAGAGCAAAGGAAACTCACTTGGGCAGCAAAGTGAACATAAGCAGCTTCGTCATCAGTTCTCCTCAGTGTGGACTTCAAGACCCTTCTGCCCATCTCCAAACTTGGCTCCCTGCCGAGACTCTTTGCTCTAGAGCCAATACTTAACCTGCTCCCTTCTTAGACCACTCCCGACTATTCTCTTCTTCCAGATGTGGTCTGCCCCTCTGCCACTTCCTCCAGACAGTCTTCCCAGATTCCCCTACCAGGACTAATCGCTGCCTTCCATTCAGTCCTGCTCCCCACAGGTCTGCCCTTACTCATGTCTCCTGCCTGCAGGTGGCAGGTGCCTCCGTGTATTTCAGTCATTTGTGTTCCTCATGTCTGTTCAGCCCATCAGTTTCATGGATGCACCTTCAGGTCAGGAGCCACATCATTCACCCCTTTACAATTCCACACGGCCAGAAGAGCAAACAGTGGCCCACAAAAGCCCACTTCTGATTCACTAGTAAAGGGAATACATCTCTGGATGAGCAGCTGCAGAGTAGGTGCCAAGAGCTGGATATGGATGAGCTCTCTCCAGGGAGGGTTTCCAGCTGCAGGGGTAGACCCTCCTTCCGCTCCTATACCAGGCTCCTCACCCCAGACACTTCCACAGGGAACAAGTCGCCCAGTCCCTAATCAGAAAGCAGACTGAGAAAGTAGAATCCTGTGACTTCTACTTGCATTCGGGGCGAAAGAACTGGTAGTGTCTTCTCTCTCCAGAGAGGTTTAGTTACAGGCCAGGGAGCATGAGGACACCAAAGTACTTGAGAAGTGTAAGGGGCACCACTGGCAAGGGAAGGGATTTAAAAACAAAAAAGAGCGTAGAGCCTAAACACACCACGTAAGGAGGTGGAATTGGGATGGCAGCCTCACAGTGTGGTGGCTGCTGCTCCTCCCAGCCACTGTCCTTCCAGCGTGGAACTTCATGCTCCTCTTCCTCCAGACCTCAGCTGCTCCTGCCAGTTCATTTCCTCACTATCCACAAACAACTTCAGGCTTTGGCTGGGAGAGAAGGAGGTTCTGGGAAAAGATAGAATGGAAACCAGCTGGGCCCAGAGTTGAAAAAGGAGCCCAGGAGCAGGGTCCAGAGGGACATAGGTCGACTTGCCAGATAAAGAGCAGAGGTGGGACATAAAGGCAAGAGCAAAGCTGTGCAGGGCAGTTGCCATGGACTGAATGTTTGTGTCTCCTCACAAGCCATGTGTTGAAGCCCTGATCCCCAGTGTGATGGTATTAGGAGGTGGGGCCTTTGGGAGGTAAGTGGGTCATGAGCATGGAGCCCCCATGAATGGAATTAGTGCTTTCATAGGAAGAGACATGAGAGAGATGATCTCTCTCTCTCTCTGCCACGTGAGTACACAAGAAGAAGGTGGCCATCCGCAAGAGAGCTCTGCCCAGGAGCCCAATCAGCTAACCCCTTGATCTTGGACTTCCCAGACTCTAGAACGGTGAGAAATAAATGTTTGCTCCTTAAGCCACCCAGTCTATGGTATTCTGTTACAGCAGCCCAAGCAGCCCAGACAGCAGACAGACGACTCTACTGCAAGATGCTGACCTTCCCAGGAGAATGTCTAGGCAGGAAGACATGCTCTCTCTCACACACAAACAGACACACACACTCATACCCCAACATGGAGCACTTAGTCACCACCGCACAAAATCTGGAGGAAGCCTGGCACTGTTGTAGATATGGGAGCTTCAAAAATGAATGGAAATAGATTTATATTTGAGAACAGATTAAACAATAATGATCCTTGCCCTAAAGAGCTCACCTGGGAGGCTGCCAGCGTTCACAGCCAATCACAGTGCAAAGCAGATTATAAATTACATGATAAAACTATAAATTATGTGATGTGGAAGTATGCAGAAGAGCTGGATTAATTTGTGCCAGATCATATAGAAGCTTGAACTGCGTGGTAAGGTCTGTGGTCTGAGCAGGGACATAATGAGATCAATTTGTATTGACTGATCTACCATTTCAGCTACGTTGGAGGGCAGGGATTAGAGCTGGAGACCAGTTAGGAAGAAATTACAATTAAAAATAATAGTTCCTAATTCTGAGCACTTCCTTTGTGCCGGGTCCTGTTCTAAGAGCTTTATATATATAACACATTTGAACCCACAGTGGTGTGTGACCAATGTTATGGGACGAATTGTGTCCCTCAAAATTCATGCGTTGGAGTCCTAACTCCCAGAACTTCAGAATGTGCCCTTATTTGGACTTAAGGTCTTTGCAGATGTAATTAGTTAAGATGAGGTCATACTGCAGTAGACAAGGACCTTAATCCAGTGTGACTGGTATCTTTATAAAAAGGGGAAATTTGGACAGAGGCATGCCTGTAGGGAGAACACCATGTGAAGATGAAGGCAGAGATAGAAATGATGCTTCTACAAGTCAAGGAATGCCAAAGATCACCAGCAAAGCACCAGGAGCTAGGGGAGAGGCATGGAACAGAGTCTCACTCATGGTTCTTGCAAGGAACCAACCCTGCTGACACCATCATCTCAGATTTCTAGCCACCAGAACTAGAGACAATAAATTTCTCTTGTTTAAACCATCCTCTTTGAGGTACTTTGTTCCAGAAGCTCTAGAAAACAAATAAAGTCCATCTGTTATCATCCCACTTTAAAGAAGAGGAAGCTGAGACCAAGAGGTCAAATAACCCCAAGGTTACACCAACCCAGTAGGTGGGGGCCCTGGAGTGCTGGTAGCCTCCCTCCAGAGCCTGCGCACTTGACCTCCACATGAGCCCAGCAGTCGTAAGAGGTCATGAGGGCGGGAGCCAGAGCAGCAATAGGGAGAGGTGAGAGGGGACACATCATGTAAGACCCGTTTCCAGGAAAGAAGTCCAGGACCTGGTCCCTGATCACCTACAGGTGAGAAGGAAGCAGGTATTAAAAATGGCTACCCAGTTACTAAGAGTGATTAAATCTAGATATTATTGTAGTTAGAGAATGATTTGGGTAATCATGTGTTTAATATTTGTCTTCCCAACTGCTGGAAACTCCATGGGCTCAGGGGCAACATGTGTACCCCCACAATGTGTACATGCCCACACTTATGGCTTACCCATTGGCTGGCATAGAGTAACCTGGGTAAATATTGGTAAAAATGGTTCACTACTCCCTGTCTTTATGCCCCAGAACACAAAAGAAGGAGGAGTTGGGGTATCATTTAAACATGTCTTTCTTCTTGAAAGAACTACAGGCTGGGACCAGCTGCCTCTGCAGTGTGAGATGCCGGGGTTCTGCTCCCCTCACAACATTCCTTGTGATATACGACGGTGGCTGTCTAACTCACTGAGCTGCTCCTGACTTTGTAGGAAACATGCACTAACCCAGTCAACTTACAAGCAAGCAACCTATGCTCATCAAACATTCACCAGTTCCTTTGCAAGAAGACAGTAAAAGGAATTTCTCCTGCTACGAATTCTTCAGGTGGTAAATTTAGAAAACAGTACCAGGAGTGGCGGGTGCTGGTGGCAGCCACACTGAACTGAAAACCCATACCCACATCCTTCTCAGAATGTGCATTGCAACTAGTACAAAGAGGGAAGGATTTGCCATTTAGCCAAGCACAATGCTAAGTGCTTCATAAATCAGGACAGAATTGATTGACCCCCAAAATCTATACTCCTCCTTCTTTCATAAGTAATAAATGGTCAGATGGCCATCCAGATAAAGACTACATTTCCCAGGCTCCCTTGCAGCAGGAAGTGGCCATGTGACTCAGTTCTGGCCAATTGGATGTAAGTGGGAGTGTGTGAAAGTGTCTGGGTACCTTCCTTCAAGGATGACTGGTCCATGCCCTTTGTTCTCTCTTTTTCAGACCTTCCTCCAGTGTCCTGCTGGAACATGGATGTGGATGCAATCATGCTGGACCATGAGGATAAGAACAAACTTTAGGAATGGTGGAGAAGTGAACAAAAAGAAAATAGAAAGCTAAGAACTTTACAGAGAGGAGCCTCTAGGCCAGCCCAGCCTGCATACCTGTAGACTGAAGGGAGAGAGCAGGACTGCTGTCTGTCTAAGCACTGCTATTTGGGGTCTGTGTTACTCATAGCAAACGTAATACTAACTGTCACACGTGTATTGGCTTACTTATTTTTCCCAACAATGAAATGACTGAGGACTTAATATCCTAGTTTATGAATGAAGTAGCTAAGGCTAAGAGAGTAATTCACCCACCATCACGCTGCTTGTAAGATATGAACTCTGGTCTGTCTGGGTCCAAATCCTTTGTCTTTTCTCCTATATTAATTCTGCCTCCACACTTGGGAAGCTCTAGAACAATGTGGGCCTTGTGAATTTATGCAGTTGTGTGCTTTGGGCAATTTCCCAATGTGGTTCACACTCCAGGTCAATAAGGCGTCAGATTGGTTCCCCACGAAGGCCAGGTGCCTTAGCTCTAATCCATGGTCAAAGCTGGCCAGCTACCAGCAGCCAGGAGCTTCACCAATGTGTGCTTGTGGTCTCAAAGGGAAACCAGGCTGAGAGTGTGGGTGGATCTATAAAAGCCATCCCGACTTCCCGCAAAGTAAACCCAGGCCTTCATCCCACTATCATGGCTTACAAAGAGTACTGCTCCTGTGCCTGAATATGCATAGACCAGGAACCCATTCGCATGTTCCTCATAGTTTGTAAATGCTCCATTACTCAGGATGTTCCCTCCTCAAGGGGCAGACTGACTCAACAGTCTCCTGCGGGGGGTGGAGAGGAGCAGATGCTTTGGCCAGAAGGCAGGGCTGGATCAAGAGGTGGGGCCATGGTGAGTGCAATACAAATCCTGTAAAATTTGAGGGTTTTTTAAAGCCAATATATGCAACTCAGTAGTCAAATCGGAGAGTTCAGGGGAAGAAAACCCTCTGAAGCTCCCACAGAGAGTGACTTAAACACAGCTACCCTTCAGAGAGTCTAAGCTTCTTACGACCCCAGGGATTCTTTAGGGAGAAGAAAGCTTGTTTTTTCATTTGTTTGTTGGATAGGACGTTTTTTGTTTGTAATTTTGGTTAGTTGATGGATTTTGTTTTTTCTTATCTCTAGGGCTAAATTTAGTCATTGCACTAACTACTGAACATGACCTTTTAGGGTTATAAGTCACAAATGTAAACATTCTCAAGATCCAGAACTTATTTCTGGGGACATATGCACAGACCTAGAGCAACCATTCTTCTCTTCCTGCACCCCTGGCAGACATCACTAATCAATCATGATTTCCCATAGGCTCCCAATAGAGCCTCAGATCTCTCATACAGAGCTAAGGCTGCACTGCCAAGCAAGTGGGGTCGCATTCTTATATTGAAATACCTTCTCCACTCCTGCTCTTTGAGGACAGAGACAGAGAGTCTCCCTCAGTCCTGTGTTTCCAACACTTAACATGAGACCTTGCACACAGTAGGCCCTTGGGATACACTTGAGGAAGAAGGAAGGAGAAGGAGGGAAGAGACAGGAAGAGCCATTACAGGGGACCAGTGACAGAGGTTGGATTTCATCCTTGACCAGACAGAACCCAAGTTTCCTTTTATCTACTTTGCTTCATTTGGCCTCGCAATATAGCCGCCCACAGGCACTAGGGAGCTCCTTGTGTGCTGGGGTGTTTTATGCAGATGCACTACTGCTGAGGTGGAAGGAGCACCAGCTCAGGAGCCAGAAGAGGCGGTCCCTGTCCCAGCACAACCACTCATCTGCTGAGTGACCTTGAGAAAGAACTAGATGGCCACGACCCTCTGCCCTGCTCCCTGTGTGCACAATGAGGGCCTTGGGCCAAAAGGCTGCTGTTGATCCTTCTCTCCTCAAATCTGTAGGGTTCCACTGCTGTTGTCCTCCTTCTGCGTGACTGGAGGACACTTCTGCCCTCTCACTCACGTTCCCACCTTAATAGCATCTCTCCTGAGAAGCCTTTCCCAGGTGTCTCAGCCCATGGAGAGCACGTTCTTCCTCAGAGCCCCTCAACAAGGATGGGCCTGAGCCTGTAGTTAGCTTCTGTTGTTAGTGACCCATCTCCCAGGGGTGTGGACTCTTTCTCCAACTAGTCAGAAAATTTCTTGAGAGCTGAGAATGTGTTTTGAATTTCTTCTGTATTTCTCACAAGAATGAAAACAAAGTTAAGGGTAATAACGATGATGAGGATGATAATTGCTATCCTTTACTGAGCATTTCACACGCATATGTTATCATTCTCATTTTGCAATGTGGAAGCTGAGGTACAAAGCCATTACAGGACTTGCCCAAGGTAGCCCAGGAGGAAGAGTTTGGAGTCTGGATGTCTCAGGCTCAGAACCCGTGTATTTAAGAACTAACTGTTACAGCTTGCCAAAACTTGGCAAGGCGCTGAGTATGCTGTCTTTGCTGCACCCATCACATCCATGCTTGTGGCTGCTCAAATGCCTTCATTTCGTGACACATGTTTACATTTCTATCTGGCTCATCTCTATATTCCCATCTCCTGGCATAATATTCAGTATATGAACGTCTGAACGAATGAAGATGTTCTAAGAGAGAGGTCACCCTCCTCAGACCTTGTCAGCTATTCACTGGTCCAATACCATCTATCCATCCATGGCCGCATGCTCCCAGCCCCAAGCACATTACATACCCATAAGGCTATTAGAACAAGCTAAGGAAGACCCCATTCGCTTTAAATTATCTACTCAAATGGTGTTTACCCAGCATCCTCTCCGAGCACAGCCCTGCATAAGTAATTTATCTTTCACATTGTCTTTTAGTACATTTTAGAACTTCTTAATAAACTCTGGGCAGCTAACTAATTTACATATCTGATGGCACAAAATGCACGTTTACACAGCAGCTTCGAGAGAGAACTTGCCAAAAAATTTTTCCATTACTCCCTGCTAAGTCATTCCACTTTTCAGTGGAATCAGAGTCTTAGACAAGATTCAAATTCGTCCCCCTCTATCTCCAATGCCCATGCCCCACACTAGTTCAGTCCCGAAATTTTCAAGAGTTTTCCAATGCAGCATGGATACAAACCACCCGGGGGCCTTGTAAAAATGCTGATTCTGATTCAGTTGGTCTAGAGTGGAGATAGAGTCTGTATTTCTGGTACAACCAGAAGGACCTCCAACTAGGATATACAACTATGTGCTGGGGGAGCTTTGGGGAGAAGGAAAAAAAAGGGAGTCTACATTTCTAACAAGCTCCCAGGTGATGCAGATACTGCTGGCCCCTGGACCATATTTTGAGAAGCAATCCTCTAACTTTCTCCCTGCTTCAGCAGAACCTCACCTCCGCCTCCCTGAGGTCCATCCTCCATCCTCCCAGAAATCTAACACAGACAACTTATCACATCATTTCCCCCCTTGCAGTTCGTGGGATCCTCTCTACACTTCTGGGCCTGACTCTGGTCATGGCGACCATCTTGGAGCTCAACCTGTCTCTTTGCCTCTCCTCCCTTCACTTCTCCATCGTGCTACTTACTCTTCCCCAATACGCCCAGTGTGTTTCTGCCTCCTCTCTGAAACTGCTCGCGCAGTTATCTCTGTTGTTCCACAAAGCCTTTCCTGACCTCCCTTGGCTTCCTCCACCACTCGTCAAGCCTGATGGAAAGCTCCTTCCCCCTGCCTCCCTTGCACCCTCCATATACTTCTCCCAGAGCACAGGGATATTGATCCAGGTTGGTGTCCTCGCTGAGACATCTCTGAGGGCAGGGATCAACCATGTCATGCTCATCTCCATATCCCCTGCGACTCAACAAATACTTATAGAGTGAACAGATGAGAACCTCTTTGAAATATTCCTTGACACAACAAAGGAAGACAGTGAATAGAATTCCTAAAAGGAACAATAGCTACTTTGGTTTTTAAGAATTCAAATTATTGCTACGTGTATAAACTAACTTTTTCAGGATAATTAGATGTTTGCTTTATTAATATATTTGATGCTGTCATTTGCTTTTCAAAGTGCAGACAAAAATTCTAAATGTCAACAGGCATTAAATAATTTCTTTTAAGGGTCAAGTGAGCAAATTAAATGCATTTAGTCCACAATCTGCACAGAGGATGATGCTCCTTGAAGTGGCTGCAGCACAATTTTTATTCAGTCTTGAGCCATTGTTTTGTGAAGAATCGTTTCTTAAGAGGTTATAATGGATATCACTGCGAATATTTGACACAATAGACAGATGTAGATAGATAGATAGATAGATAGACAGATAGCTTTCACACAACATTAAGAATAAAAATAACAACCACAAATAATAATAGCTATAGTTTATTAGACACTTGCTGTGTACCAGGCATAGGGCTCCCTCTTTGCATATATGATTTCATGTAATCCTCAAGCTAATCCTGGGAGATAGTCTTCATTATCCCCATTTCACCAGTGGGAATATTGAGGCTCAGAGGGACTGAGTGATTCATCAGTGGGTACGCACTTAGTGTCAGAGGCTTCTTTCACTGCTCACGACCAGTAAGCAAAATTGCCTCTGTCAAACGTTTATAGTGGTTATATGTGACTCAAAGACAAGTGTGTCAAGTGGTCATATGGCCTGAGCTACAAAGAAAGTAGAACTGAGCCTCCATTCTCTGTAAGCTGCCAGCTTAATGACTGATGCAACAGTCAAGATGCCCACGTTAATGGGAGAGACACAAAGCAAATTTATCCTTCATAGAACCCCACTTGTAGTGGGGAGTATGAGACAAACCAATCTAAACGAAAATTTAATAATTAGCTCTATGGAGCTAAATCAAACAAGTGTTGCATAGGAGAGGCCTGTAGTGAGAATCAAGGGGGCTAGAATGACTGGGAGGGAAAGTGTGAACACCTAGGGAGAGCCCGATATGGGCCAGATCTTGTCCCATGCTTCACATGGCATGGCATCCATTCCTCGGGGTCCCCGGGATGCAGTTATAGTTGTCACCATTTTACAGATGCAAAAACGGAGGCTCACGGAGGCTCACGGAGGTTGAGGAATTGCTGCACAGGTGGCAGGGCAGTCTTTGGTCTGTCTTGCGATCTCTGTGTAGACTTGTGAAGCATGCTCACTTCCTTCCACCCTCAGTCTCTACAATGCTGCCATTCCTAATAGTTTTTTTTTAAGTTATCTAAAAATTCACTTGCCAGTAGACTCAGCCTGATGCTGTGGCAAACACCAGCCCTCGGCAGAGGAGAGAGACTTGGAATTTCAGGAAACCATGGAAAAATTAGTAACTTGAGAATATTGAGACTTACTGAAAGGGCAGGAGATTAAGAAAAACAAAATTTCATTTTATTATTGGAAACTTGAAGAGATGAAAATATGACCTTTTTCTGCCTTCCCTGCTTCTAAAATGTGACAAAAGTGTTTCATATTCCTACAAGCCATATTAGCAGAAGCACCCCCAAATGAGTGCTGCCTCCTGGGAACTCCAAGTTTCACTCACTTTTTTGGTTCTTTGGCAGGAAGAAAAGTGATGCTTTTCCGGTAGAGGAGAGGCCATGTGGTTTTGATATGGGCCTGGCTCTGGCCAAAGAAAGCTGTAACCCAGCCGCTTCCTCAAACCACATCTTCCCCCAGCTCAGAGATGCCCTTTCCCACCTAACAGTTTCCAAGGTCCTTCCAAGACCTCTGGCAGACACTAAAGAGAATCCTCAGATCAGAGACCCCAGAGCTGAGGCGCCATCCCTGGGGAGGGAGAGCACAGAGGGCTGAAAATGGTCTTCCACCAGCTTCTTACTTCTCTGAGCCTTAATTTCTATAACTGTGAAATGGGGAGGCTTTTTCCTTCTCCTCTTTTTATGAGGAGCAAAAAGAATTGCACAGTGTTTGCATTAGTTTTTACTAGCTTTAACTAGTATTAACTAGCATTGACTAGGCACTTAATAAAAGAAGCTATACATATGATTGGCATTCTCTGCAATCATTTTAAAGCAGAAGGGTCATCCAATGAGGGAAGACTTCGGGGGACGAGGGGGGAGGAGGTATTCTTTCCTCCCACTGCCACGAAGGTGGCGGCATTGTGAAATGACCGCACATTAGGGGATGCAAGCAGCTCTGTTGCACTGGGAAGGCGCTACCCAGACTTTGCTGCAGCTCTGTGGGAAAGAGTCACATGCCCATGGAGTAGGCCAGTGGCAGGGAATCCTTTAACAGGAGAAACCTAGGTCACTTCAACGGGAGACGTGAATCAGACCAGTGCCCAGGCAGCCCATGCTGCATCCCTGGCTCCTTTTACAGCATAATTCACATGCTGTGCAGTGGGCCCTGTGTGAGAGCCAAGGAGACAGATGAGGTCTGGAACCCTGCCCACTCTCCATTGGGCAAGCCAATTCCCTGGCTGGAGGAAGCACCTCTTTTAAATTTGCATCAAGGTGTGTAGGGGCTATCGGTGGCCATGTGTATGCTCTGGAGTTCAGAAGACTGGTCTTGGGTCATAAAAAGAGTCCTTTCTTCCACCAACGTTTTTCAAGTCTCCCCTATTTGCTAGCTCACTAAGCCACTGTCCCTGCCTCAAAGGGCCCAGGGTCTGATGAGGGAACAGACATGGTGGTGACTGATACAGAACAGGACAACATGGCTAGGAAAGGGGCTCCTGAAGACAGAGAAGGATTGCCTGCCCAAAAAGGTAAGAAACTGGCCTGGATCACTCAACTCAGTGTCATTGGGCAGAGCCTAGTTGAGAAAACTTCATGAAAAGGATAAGGACATGCAGCCAAATGAAAAGACAACATTAGAAAGTGGAGCAGGAGAAAAGGAAATGCAGGAGCAGAAGGGAAGGAATTTAGGGAATATCAGAAAAGGGGGAAGTGGAAACGGAAGAATGAAGAGGAGCCTGGGATGAAGAAGCTCATTAGCGTGCGCATGTGCACGTGTGTGCACATTCGTGGGGGTGTGTGTGCATGTGCACATGTGTGTGCTAACATCAGAGAGAGACATATGGGGGTTGGGTGCACTCCATGCAACACATTGAGGTAGTCACTTTACAGACATTGTCTCATGGAATCCTTGTGGCGATCTTGTAAGGTGGTCTTTATTATTTCTACTCTACAGGTTAGGAACTTGGATCTCAGGGAGATGAAGCCCAAGAAGGCCCAGCTGATACATAATGGGGCCCATGCTGTCCATAGGGCACCATACAAGAGGCAGAGCTGTGCTTTCGTGCTGCTGACTCAGTCCTTCCAATCCCTCCTCATCATCTCCCCCCCCCACCTCCGGTGGTAGGCTGTTGGTTCAAGACAGCAGCCTGGGGGCCCAGAAGCCCTGGCCTTGCCAACACAGTGGGGGTCTCCAGTGCCCCAAGTGGGTGAGGTTAAGGCCACTGGCATAGAACCAAAGCTGCCATTAGCTCTGTGTCCAGAGAGCATTTGGGGAGCTGTCTGTTCCTCTCAGCCTAGGTACACAGGACCTCCCAGTTACGTTATGTTAATTCAACAAATCTAATCATGGAAAGGAACTGACTCAGATGACGGGTATAGCACTCAGCCTCAAGTTCCTGGCAGTTGTCAGAAATTCCAATTAAGACAGAGTTGAGCCTACCACAGTTCAGAAAGCTAACTGGGGGCAAGAGTGGGGGCTAAGGAGAAGCTAAGAAAGGAAATCATATCTTAATATCCATTAAATGCACCATCCTCTTAATCAATACCTCTTGTGCCAGGGAGGGTCCAGGAGGAATCTGGAAGAGAATTAAATGAAAACTGGGCATCAGCCTCTTCCTTCTTCTACCATTCTCCTGAGATTCTGGTTGGGAAGCATGTGGCATAGAAGACGGGGATGTGTGTCATCTAGAGAGCTGGAGAGCAGAGCTGGGCTAGGAGTGCAGAGGCCCAGGGTCAGGTCTGGTCCGGGCTCTATCACTAGTGACCCATTTGACCTTTGCCATTGTACTCATTGAGCCTTAGTAGAATGGATTGTTAGAACTGAACCAAAGCCACCTCACAGGGTGGCTTCAGAAACCCAGGAAGGTAACGGGCGTTCAGGAATTTGAAAAAGAAACATCTTCTATTAAGCTTGTCATGCTGAGTTCTACATATAAAACAGCAAACAGAAAATATTGGTGAGGGTGCTCAAGAGGGCAGGGCGAGGATTTATTCTTTCTTTCACCCATCCATCCAAAATGTCTCTAGCATCTGCATGTTCCAGGTTACAGAAATAAATCTAACAGGGTCTCTGACCCAGAGACTCTTCTACAGGCCATAAGAGGAGGAGCCGTGTCTGTTTTTCTTCCCATTATATCTCCAATACTTAACGATAGGTTAATTAAATGAATAAACTAACAGTTTTGTAGGGCTTCAAGACAAGTGAACAGACATTTTCAAAAAAGCATGATAAAGCTATAAGAGAGACAATGAGGGGTACCTCACCCTTCTGGGGAGGGGACAGAGGGAACATCAGGAAAGGCTCCAGGAAGAGTGTGCTGTGAGGGAGAAGTTGTCTCTGGATAAAAGATGGGAAAAAGGACCAAAGGAGATCTGACTGGCCAGAGACTCCCAGAGCACAGCCATCCTCCATCGGGAAGGAGGCCCCAAGGACAGGGAAGTCTGACGCGGCCTTACAAAGATTCTCCCACGTGTCCAGCCAGCTGAGAGGGAAGCAGGAATGAAGGGAAGTGGAAACGTGTACGTGAGATTTGGTTTAGGCGGGAAGAATGGGCCGCGCTGGGGACCAGAAATCACAGTGGGGAGGGCACGGTTGCGGAGGGAGGGCGCGGCTGGGTAGGGAGGGCAGGGAACTTGAGAATCACAGGCGCGTGTGACTTACTGGGATACAGGCAGGGAAGTCGGTGGAGGGGTGGGTGAGCGCATGCGTGTGTGTGTGTGTGTGTGTGTGTGTGTGTGTGTGTGTGTGTCTCCGCGCGCGCGCGCAGATAAAACTCCAGCTGAGAAAATTGACAAAAGCGAGGGCGCCTTGCAGCCCACCAGCCGCTGAGGAGCCAGCGCAGCCAGTCAAGGATGCCCAATGCCTGAGGCGAGGGGGAGGGACAGACGGAGCCCTCGCAGACCGTACACGAGCAAAAACAAAGCCATCTCTCTCAAACAAAAGTGAAACAGACGTGGCTGGGGAAAGCTAACTGTGAGATGATGTGAACGAAGGGGAAAAGTCAATCCGCGGAAGTTTGAGTCTCTCCTCGGAGCCTTCCGCGCCTCTGATCTCTAGATACTTTATGAGAACGTCCTTTGCCCCCGCTCTCCTTCTCTCCCCGAAGGAAAATAAATCCTTGGCCAAATGAGACTTGACGGCATGAAAAGAAGAAGGTCTCCAGACTGTCCCAGCTGGCACAGGCGGGGCCGGGCCCGAGGTGCAGCACGGGTGACCCTGCCGCCCGGGGCTCAGTACTGTCACCCCGAAACGGCGCCTGTAGGGCAGAGAACTTGGACCTCCGCGGAGCTGGGACAGGCCAGCGCCAAGGAAACCTTTTTCTCCTTAGCCCTTCCTGCCAACCACCGGTGTAACTCTTTGCTATGTCCGCCTTATAGTACTGCTCTTGTACCCCACCCCTGATTGTCAGCACTGCGGCCTCTCAGCCCCACCCCCACCGCCCAGTGTGAGTCACCTCCCCTTCTCGGGTCTTTAAACTGGAGCATCACACAGAAAGGCCCTATAGCAGTTACCCATAAATGCAGAGGCGAGGAGCCACCAATACCTGTTTGAGGAGATGGTATTTTAATTAGCACACTCCAGCTGCCATAAACCCTCACTCCTGTCACACCCCTCCTCCCCCTCCTGGTGCCCTCTCCCAACCTCCCTGCTCACCCCCTTCTATGTAAAAAAGCCGTAAAGCCTTTCTCCAATCGCCTTCTCCGAGTTTATGCAACCCCCAGAACACAGGCTGATTGGAAAGGTCTCTCTTCTGGATAACAACAATTCAATGTGCCTTGACATTTTAATAGCCTGCCGTCCTGGTGAACACAATCGAGCAAAGCAGTGAAGCAAAAATCATTAGGTAAGCAAGATAATCTAAGCGGAATCTGCTGCCTGCACTCACATCTGGGGCAGGCTGCACAGCTGGGGCGGTCCACAAAGCTGGGCTGGTCTTGCCCTGCAGAGCCTTTGTATGTGTGCACCAATATATACACTTGTTCAGCGAGAGACACACCCCCTTTCCCCGGCGCCCCCCCCCCCCCCCCCCCCCCCCCGCGAACAGCTTTTGGGAGATAAACACACTCAGGCAAGTACAGACCCACTAAAGCCCCAGGATGAAATCGCTTGAGAGTATCCGAATTTACAAGGAATCAAAATACCTGCCACCCCACCAAACCACCACTAAAATTATCTCACGGCTCACAGTTTAGGCTTGTTGTCTGCCTGGGAACGAGGGAAGGGTTGGTGGGGATTCCTAATATCAACCAGCTGAAGTTTATGTATCGCTATGCGTAAATCCGTATTCATTTATATAAAGATTTTGAGTATAATGTCCTGGCTAAATATATAATTTAAACATAAATATATGACATAAAACGTTTATGCTACTGTCTACAAGGTACTGTTATAAATGCTTCATGTCTACTAACCCTTTTAATCCCCGAAACCTAGGTAGTATATCATTATCCCCATCTTACAGATGGGCTAACTGAGGCGCAAAGAGTTGAAGCAACTTGTCCAAAGTCGTCCTCCAGTAAGTGGTGGAGCCGGGATGTGAGTCTGGCCCTGGAGTCCAGGCTGTCATCTGCTGCCTCCTAAAAAGTAAATCGCACAAACAAATATAAAATGTGTTACATATCTTTCTAAGGTCAGTGCATTCTTTCATGAACATGTATATTTGCACACACACACACATTCATGTGGACACTCAAAAGGGGCGTAGCAGTATGACTGACTGCTTTTCAATACAAGCACCTGCACGTTCACATATTGAGCAGCTTGTGAGTCCCAAGACCACGTGCTAGTACTGAAGATGCAACAATTAATTAGACACAGTTGCCACCCTCAAGTAGCTCATAGTCTATGTGGGCGTCAAACCAGCAAAGAGATGCTGGCCCTTGGGGCATACAGGTTGGAAACTGACACAGAGCTGCCACGGTGGCAAGGACCCCCGCCTGCTCTCACCTGCCTCACCGGTCCCAGGCCCAGAGTCTTCCGAGGAAGCTATCCACCTGTTCCCATGCGGTTGCCATCACTCAACACCCGTGCAGAGCTCCATCTGGGAATTGCCTTCAAGACCATTTTATAAACCGCCCAAGAAAATGCGTCTTGTTACTTGATAATTACACACAACACACACACTCACACCCTTTTCTTAGGAAGGAGGTAGGAGTGACATCACAGATCCTGGGGGGCCAACATGACAGAAAATTCTCCTGTTGGATTCAGCCCTCCCCAGTCGTCCACGTTCCTCTCTCTGCCTGCACGGAAGTCCCAGCACAGATCCATTTCCCTGGGTGCTGACTTGGCAAGCTATTCACTTTATGAATATGACCCTCAGAGGGGAGAGCCCCTCTCCGCAGCCCCCCGAACTATGTTATCACCGTTATTAAGGAGCTTAAAGAGGAGCTGGGAGGACGAGACACCACTGGAATTGCAGCCTGATTGTGATTGATGTGTTCCCATTAGAGCCTCAGTGTTATCTCTCTGGATGGCAAGAACAGCCAGTGGCTTGTAACACAACAGATTACCTGAGTTCTCAGCCTTAGAAGGATGTTTAAATAAAATATAGTCCCTCTTAGCAAGAGGCTCATTTTCTCCACGAGGCTCCCGGACTATTTCATGTCAGCTCTGATTCGCTGCGACTCTCCTCAGTAAACATGTCTTATCATTAATAATTCTTTACAAGCACAATCTCCAAGAGTCCCCTCTCTCTCTCTCTTTCTCCAGGTAGCTGGACTCAGACACATCACGCTCCAGTTTGGGTTCCAAGGTGCTTCTCTCTAGATTTTCACCTGCCTTGCCAAAAATGATTGATTACGCCGGGCCAACTGGGTGTCCAGCAATACCCAACAAATGACTTTGGCCCCTAACAGCAGGCCTTGGCCAGATAGAAATCAATATTTCACCATTAAAATCTATCAAAGAAGAGTTAAGGCACCATCTGTCCCTGCCGCCTCTCTCTGGTGTGTGAACATTAAATCCGACACTTGTACTATGTGGGTAATCAATATATAGTGGTTCACAGATCATTTGTGGTTCCCTTTTAGCAGTGATGGATGTCTGGAATCGTTGTGATTCATTTTGTCAGACCATTAAACAAGATTCTGTCCAGTTCCTTCCTGATTTCATTTAGAGGATCATTCTTCACAGTTCATAAGAGGGGAAACGGTTTTACCAATCTGCTTCTATTTCAATAAGTCACTTTATAGAGATTTTGTGTCCTCCAGACTGTAAAAATTCTGGAGAGATAGTACAAACAGACCTCTAAAACTATTCACTGCATGACATATGCATAAAGTGTGAAGAGAGGAATGTAAATATGTTTACCTCTTTATCTGCAAATGTTGGTTTTAACCCCCTCCTGGCTGGAGCGCTGGCCTGCGGGATGCTCCGGGAACAGCACCTGCCAGAGCAGGAGGAGGGTGAGGCTGGCGACTGGGGGCCAATTTACAGAGGCCAGGGGAGACGCCCTGGACCCTCGAGGGCAGGGCTAAAAGCAAATGGGAATGGCTTGCATTTCAGAGACTTTCTTACCCAAATAATTGGCAAGTGCCTCTCTGTTCTCTCAGGCAGCATGCCAATCCAAGAGGAGACACACTGACCGTGCCCTTGAGGGCGGGTGTGGATGACCATGAGGACCTGCATGACAATACGACTGCCATTTGTGGAGGGCCAACGTGTGCCAGGCTCTGTAGGTGCACAAGTCTCATCCTCAACAATCCTACGAGACAGGCACTCTTCTCCCCACTTTCCAGCGAGGAAATGAGGCTCCGAGATCTTAAATAACCTGCCTAAGATGACTCCAGCCGCGAGTGTGTGCGTCAGTTCCCAGACCCCGGCCGTCTGACACCGGAGCCCACGTGACTGTGGTCAGCTCTTGGCTGGTGGCCATCACTTTGTGGATAATTTTGTTTCAACCCGAGTGAATCTCCTTCAGTCCTCCTGGGATTGCACAAACCAGTCAGGGTGCTATTAGGAAATAAAATTTTATTGTATTACTGTTTTAAGTAAATCTGTAGCAGGATCACCAAATAACGCACTCCAAAGCCAAACAATTGACATTAAACTATTTTCTGTGTTTGGGTTATTGGATAATCGTATCGCTGTAGCTGATATCAGTGTAGATAAGCAGATGTGGGTTTAAATATTAATAGAAGTATATATACATACATATATATACATATATAATTTATATATAATTATATGTTATATAATAAACATATAATTTGAAAGACTTCAGAGATGATGTAGCTTTTCTGTCTTTCCTTTCCTTTTAAAATAAAGTACCTGAGTCTCAGAAAGACTAAAAGCTGGCCCTGGGGCAAGAATCTTGTTTCCTGACTTCCAACTCAAAATACTGTATCAAAAAATTCTAAGTAGTAGAGTGTTCTCGATTATGATTTTTGGGGTGACATATTTGCCCAGGAGACGATGGGGAGGAAGTTGTACCCATTTTGTAGTTGAGCAGTGGGGGCAAACCTCCAGCTTCTCAACTGCAGTGAAACTGCCGTTCACTGACCACCACGACCCCTGGCCCGAGGCGAGCATCCCTTAAGATAACCACAGCAGGCAAGGCAGGCCGCACACTGCAGGCCCCAGGCCGCCCAGCCGGAGACTCGGGGAATTTCCAGGCAAGGACAGTTTTAGGAGGCGTATGGCATGGCAGAGAAGCCTTGGATTTAGGCTTCAGGAAGACTAACCAAAAAAATCCATCTATGCTGCTAATTAACTGTGCCACCTCCAATAAGTCCCTTAACCTCTCTGAGCATCTGTTTCTTCATCTGTAAAAGTGACCCTCCTCACGCCTACCTCACAGGGTAATTGAGGAGATTAAATGAGATAGGATAAACTTCAGCACAGTCCTTGCACAATACATGTTAGTTCCAATCCTTTCATCCCTTTCTTCTTCCCTTTATTCCTCCTCGACATTACTCTATAAATTTGTGTTGTACTGTATTCTAGCCTCCAATAAGAACTTGTAATGGGATCTGCCACATACGAATTTATCTAAGTCCTTCTTGAGTCTAGAAACGTAAAACCTAAGAATTAAAATGAAAATTGAGAGGTTTTGGTCCAACCATTGACCCAAGGCAGGAATCACTTTCATCACCTGCCACACAATTCATTTTCAACGACCAGGAGCTCAAGATGTCACCAGGAAGTCCAACTCATTGCTGGACAGTCTTTAAATGATAAATTTCCTGCTAACCCTGCCTCCATGTAAATCCCATCCATTAGTCCCAGTAATAATTCCAATCCATAACCACCTCATGTTCCGTATAATAATTTAATAGAATGAAAAGAAATGTTCCTTTTAATTTGTGTTAAAACTACCTTCTTGAAGCATTTTGATTATTGGACTAAAATTCAAGAGGTTTGTAACTGTGCCCCAGGTGGCTTTATGCATGTCTTTTGATGTTAGCCTTGAGAACATCCCAGCTCACATTGAGTGTAGCGAAGAAGTGTTTTTTTTTTAATTTTTCTTTTATGAATCCTCCTTGGTCCTTGTCACTCTCTGGGTTTTCTCTGTCTCTGCAGTTCCATTCTTGAGCGTGAAACCCAGAACTGCACAGAGCACTCTAATTCCATTTTAAAATTCAGGTTTCATCCATCCATTTCTTCCTTCTTCTTTGTTCCTCCTATCCCCTTTTCCTCCAGCTACCTGTCCCTCCATCCATCCATCCTTCCATCCCAACTATCGCAGACAAGGCAAGAATACCAGTATATACCTTGGGTCTGAACAATGCCCTTAATAATGGGGTGCAATAAACTCCACCCCTAACAGCAATGCCAACCTTGGTAGCTGTTGAAGCCACTGTCACTCACCTTCACCAATGATGCTAGACATCACCATTGGCCCCAGGCAGTCAAGGGGACATCCATGGTCCTCAGGGCATGTCATTGTTTCTCAATAGTTCCCACCATTGCCACACTACAAAATGGTGGAATTAGATTCAAAGATTCTATTTTGAGCATTCCTGTGAAAGCCACGCTGAGCTCTCATGGTCTGTCCAGGTCATTTGAGACAGAGCGGTCATCATGTAGGCCACCAGTCCTTTGCTCTGCCAGTCGCCAAGTTCTATGACTACTCTTGTAACAGAGAGGTTAATCTTGTGGGCCACGCTCAGGTCCCACTCCTCCAGGTCCCATACCTTGCTAATGTGTTGTGTCCCAAATGTTAATAACTTAAAATGCCAACCTTTGCTGCCAGATTCTTTGTCTGTCTGAAGACCTCTGAATCCAGTGTCTCCTGCCAAACTTGAGTCTATATAAGTTCCTTCTTTTAAGTGTGGCCTTATTAGGAAGCTGGACCTCTGCACTGGTTCTCTTAAAAAGTCAGGTCAGTGCGCATCCACTCAAGTAAAGTTGTATGAGTGCATCCTTGACCAGGGGGTGCTAGGGCCACACTCGATTAGAGGCCAGCCAAGACCCAAGCACATGCCTGCGCCCATCAGATGCACAGTGGCAGGTGAGGACATAGCCATCACATACAGCCTGACGTTTGAAAACCCCTAACCCACTCTCTCCCCCTCTGTTGGATTAAGCTATAGCCCGACAATTTCTGATGGAATAAGTCATGTATTCCTGAAGATTTCCAGGAATTCCAGACATTCGCTAACTCTTTATCCCAAGGTAAAACAATATACACATTCCAGATTTCCTTTTTCAGAGCTGACTTCGGCCCATCTTGCTCTAATTTCAGCCCATTCTGTGCGCTTCAGGTTTTCTCCTTTTCATAAACTCTTCTCCTCCCTAATAACACCACTGTTCATTGCAAACCTACCATGTGTCAGGCATCATATGGTGACATTATTTCCTTTAATTCTCACAGCAGCCCTCTGCAAAATTCGTTTCATTTCCCCCATTTTCAGATGAAAAACTGAAGCTGTGAGAGATTTAATAATTCACATAATATCACACTGCTAATAAATGACAGACATAGGATTGAGACACAAGTTGGACTCCACAGTCAGAGCCACCAAAAACCCAGCAATACTTCTATTCGAAAAAGTGTAGTTTAGTGTGTTCACCTTACAACCGTCCTGGGACTTACACAGGTCTGAAAGGAGAATCTGGGCCCGATCAGAAATGCTTAGAGCTATTAAATACACCTGCTTGACTTACCCTCCAAATCAGGTCCTGCTATCTAAACATCAATAACATTTTTTCTAATTTCACTTTCGCCTCCTGTTCAAAGGGGTTGGCCAGCCTATAAGGCCCTGTGCAGAAGGGACACAAGACTTAAGTGGACCCTTTTAACTCAGAGCCACATGGGGACAGAGTGTCAAGGAGAGGTCAGGGCATCTCACCTCTTTCCAACCATACGGCTCCTCGGCCAGCACGTGCCAGGTGAGGATTTGGGAGCCAGGTTGATATCTGCCGCCAGTGATAAGGACGGAAGGTGGACGGTTAGACCAGTCCCGGAAGCCTGCACCTGGGCAGGGGGCTGTCTCCTCTGTGGCAGGGCCTCCATCATAGACAATCTGGGACCATCAGAGGCTGTTTCCAGGAAGGCAGCCTGGATCAGGGTGCCCTCACACTTTGGTGAAGGGGCTGTGGGGAGCCAATGAGGAATATCAGAACTGGGGAGCCCAGCCAGGGGTTCTCGACTGGAGTGGGGAGCACAGCATCTCCCTGGGGGCACTCAGAAATGTGATGGTGAGCTGTTGCAATGACCGAGGGGCAGTGGACAATTAGTGGCAGGGCAGGGTATTCTAAACGTGCTCTAATGTGTGAGACAGGCCCACACAATGACAAACTGACCATTCAAAATGCCAGTGGCATTCCAGGGACTGAGCCCAACTTTCTAATTTTACAGATGAGGAAGGATTTACACATCCTTCAGAGACCTAGAGAGACCGAGGAGGAAGTTTTGTTCCATGCAGTGGTGTCAGTGCATATTCTGCTCCCCCAGGAAAAAAGTTCCTGAAGGTTGATGCTTCTCCCTAAACTCATTAGGAGGGCCGCAGTCCCTAGAAATGGAAAGAGAAGTGATATTCACTGAATGTGCCAAATCCTGCCTTGAGCACAATACTTAACACACGTTATCTCTCGTTTCCTCTCTGAAAAAGAAAAACAACTTTGGGAATCAGGTGGTATTGGAGGAAGGAGGCTGAGGCTCAGAGCAGTTAAGTAAGCTGACCAAAGTCACACAGCTCACCCGTGGCAGAGGCAAGATTCCAGCTTAGCTCTCCCAGGCAGCAAAGTGCTTCCACAGAGCCACACGAGAGCAGCAAGCTGGGCACCCCAAGTCATACTTCTCTGTGTGCACCCCAAGTCACACCTCAAGTCTTCCAGAGACTCCACCAACCTGGAAGCTCACCTTGAAGCCTTCTCTCCTCCTCTTGCGGTTCCTCCACCAACCGCACCCTTCACCCCCCGAGCTAGCCGGTGAGAGCTGGCTGCTGTTGACTGGAATGGTTGCTTTTTGTGAGAGTGCCGATGCCACGTGGAAAGTCATGGAAACATGAGGAAGGCGGCTCCCGTCATAGAGTGGGGATAGAGAGGGTTTACTGCCCAGGAGAAGTAAGGATCTCTCTAGAACAGTTCCCACTTCACAACTCCGCCTCAGACAAACCAGCCTGTGCAACCTGTCGAAGAAACGAAAGGGCTTTTGCCTGATGCTTCTGACCAGCTTTGAGAGTTTCTATTTTCTCTTTACTTGCCCTTGAACCGTGCAGTACAGGGAAGATGGGAAATAACGGTGACGACAGACAGACACAGAGAAGGTTGGGGTGGCGGTGCTCCAGTCTAGGCTCTAAGACCTTGGGAGAAACAGGAACGTGGAAAAGAACAACAGTGCCGGTGAGATAATGGCCCATCTTGGCAATTTTTGAAATCCTTCCATTTGACTCAGAAAGCGGCTGGAGTGGGATCCCCGTTCTATCGCTTCCTAGCTTGTGATCTGGGCAGATGCCTTAACTTGGCTGAACCTCAAGTTCCTCATCAGTATAAACAGGGGGGTCATTCCCGCCTCACAGTGCTGTCATTGAGAATAAGCATGGAAATAAAGTGGCCAGCACATAGTAGGCACTCAGGAAGTAGAAGCAGCTGGGACTAAGTCATCCGAAGATGGGGTGTGTGGGATGGGTTTGGATAGGGGGATGCAAACGACTTCAACCCCCCCCCCCCCACAGCTCTGACTCTGCTGTTGTCAATCTCTTCTTCTCCTAAAGAGTGGGCAGGGGTGGGGGAGCAAGGAGGGGAGTTTGCAGGGTAACAAGACTAATCAGGATTTCACCATCAAAGCAAATATATCCAATTAACGGCTATTAAAGAAGCATTTTCTGGCACTGTGCACAATGAAGGCCACTCTATCTAGTGGAAATTAATCTTAATTATTGGTACCTGCATACATACGTGCAAAGGGAAGCAACTCACATTAATCTACATTAAACTTAATAGCAGCCCGTGTATTATCTATTCCGACTCAGAATTGACTGCTGGCCCCTGCGTAGATATCTGCAGTGCTAACTCAAGTAATTACAGTGCAGTGGGTCTCAAAGACACAATTTGTTCCCTATATAATAAATCAGCTGCTAGGAGCTTTTTATAATTAAAAACCAAAAGAAAAAAATAGAACTGTATAGGCAAATGTCATTTTCTTCTAGGGGAAATTAGGAAAAAGGGAAGTGTATCTTCTTGTTGTCTGTTTAGAAAGGCGAATGAAACACCCATCTTTGATCCAATCCCCAAGAGAGATCAACACAGTGTTAGGTTTTCAGAACTACGGAAAAGGATGCTTTGAGAACCTCAAATTTAAGGTTTCCAAGAGGCCTTAACCGCATTTCCAAGGAGAGTGATAAGGCTGCCTGAGAGAGATGCCTTATATTAACTGGAATTTTCAATAGTCTGGGTCGGGATGGAAGGCCAAGTTGATTTTATTAAATTCGACTTATGTGGGACCCCCCTCCACTAACCAAGAGAAAAAGGGAAATGATGGCTATGTTCTACCCCTCCTGCTGCCCACAGCTTTTCATATCAGGGCATCGTGCGTTTATCCAACAGATCAGTGTTCAGAGGTTGCGCTGCTTCCATAGGTCTCTTTCACTTGTGTCATCTCTCTCTCCAGAAACCACAGGCCCTCCCTCCACCTCAACTATTCCAGTCAGTTAGGGCTTTTCCTAGTTGCCTAGAATCACACACTGGTGTTCTATGACCACTGAAGCCATCTAGCCCATCCTGTCCCCCAGCCAGCCATTCCTAAAGTGTGGCATGCCCACCGCTGCTGGAAGCAGTATAATTAATGATGCGCAGATAACGCAGTGACTTCATTTGCTGGGTGCTGACTGGCAGGCACATGTTCTCCATCAAAAAGATAGCCTATGCAACCTCTACGGTTGGGGCACAAGCTCACCCCAGCCAGATTTTCCCAGACTGGCTACTTGCCCCCTACCACCATCTAAGCTCCAGCTCACCCCAAAGCATGGCCCTTCTTAGCCTCTGCCTCCTCCCTGCCCGTTCTCAGCTCTCACTTATGAGTCTTCCCTTACCCCGCCTAGCACCCCTCCAGAGTCCCAACCATATCCAGCTATTGAGGTTCTATATAATTGCAATCTAATAAGTCCCTCCTAAAGCTGTGCAACTCAGTGGCCCTGACAGCCGCCTGGCGCTGTGACCACCATTTTGCCTCAGGCTTGCCTCTCTGCCCTGTGCCTCCTCTAGCCTCCCGATACCCTTTCCACAGGTGTTACTCTGCTCTCATCCTCCAGGACTCCTTCTCCAGCCAGAGCCACTCCCTGCGCCTCCATCCCTCACCGTAGGACCTCAAAGTCAGCCTCTGACCCCTTGCTGGGATCCTTCCCCCAACCCCCAGCCCGACCTTTCCAATCAGGCTGAGACTTTCTCTCAGATCACAAACAGCCTCTTGGCCAGGTTTTTCCCACCTCTCCTCTCTAAGTCTGTGTATAGGTCTCGCTGCTCCTTCCTTCTCTTACACCTGTCCGCTTTACTCTCCGTTATCCGGAAGTGTCATTTAACACAATTTTTAAATCAAAAGCAATGCATATGTTCCTGGGAGAAATTTTAGAAAATATAGAAAAATAAAGAAAGGCAGCCTCTTGGTGTTTACTATTCAAGTCTTCTCCCTGTGGATCTAATAGACAAAATGGCCACTTAAATTGATACTGATTCTTAAAATGATTCTCATTCTTTTCTGTTTTTTGAATATGTGCTCTGGTCTGTCAACACTCCGCTCCAGAAGCAATCAGCATTACCAGTTTATTTTACACCTTCTAGCAACAGTTTATGTGTGATGTATATACATATCATCACAATACACGTGTGTGATGTGTGTGTATATATATATATATATATGTATCTTTTTACACAAGTGATGGGAGCCATCAGGCTTATTTACATCTTGCTACTTTTGCTTAATAAACTTTAGAGATAATTTATATTGTAAATGTAGATCTGCACTAGTTTCCTTTTTGGATGTATCTCTTCAGTTAAAACAGTGAGTAAATAATAACACAGTTGGAGTTGAGGTGTAGCAAACATCATGAGAGCGGTATTTGAACAATTGAAGTTCTGCCACCTCCCCTAACCACCCAACCTTCTCCATAATTGGCCTTCTGGACCTGCTTGAATACCTCCAATGACGGGGAACTCACTTCCTCAGGAGGTAGCCTTAGGTAGTGAGGCCGAGCTTTCCCCATTTCATGGCACTGAAACCTCTCCACCAGCTTCCCAGAGCCCTTAAACACAGGGATCTCACTTTAGAAATTCTTAAACATTTAAAATCTATTTGGACACTCGATAGCTACCACTCAGCGGCCTTCCTAACCATATCACAGGAGGCAGCGTCGCCCTTTCAATTTAAAGTTTCTGAAAAGCAGAGGCCGAGGCTTGGGCCTCTCTTGTGTCCCCTTCCAGTGTCTGCCACAGTGCTTCCCACACCCCACCTGGATGACTCTGCTGTTCTCTGAAAGCTTCTTATCTTCCAGGTCTCAACTGAGTCATTCCTTCCCCCAGAGAGCCTTTCCTAACACTCCGCCCCCAGAATTTTTCTACTCACTGTAATTCTTTATGATCTGTGTTCCCAGTAGATCGTGCAAAGCCTACCATTGGCTTTCAAATATATATATATAGATTTGGTGAATAAATAAATGGACAAATGAATACTAAGCAGAAAATCAACTGTGGCTTCTTGTTGGAAGACAGCAATGACAGACAGGGTAGTACTGAATTTCTCAAGGGTATCTTGCAGAATCCAAATGCTAGGAGCATTCTCTTCCAGGACGCCCAGGACATCGACAGGGACTCCACGGGCCCAGCGCTCCGTTTACGAAGCCCCCAAGCATGACAGAAGCTTCAGAAACACAAAGTTGGAAGCTACCTTTCCAGGCCACGCAAACTTCAGAAAACCAGGTCCCTCAGAGCGTTCTTAGAGAGGTCGCATAAAAGTTTTTGAGGGCCGGGAAGAAGAGGACTGGCATTTACTATGCTCTCGTTCTGTCCCAGCAGTGGAGTTTGAAGTTAGAGACAAGTTTTTCCCCTACAGGGATGAAGGTGGAGTCCTGGAATCACCCCTAAAGAACACTCCTCTTTCCTCCCCCTCTACCCAGAAACTGTACCCAGCTCTAAGGTGGAACTGTCAGTTTACCTACCATCAAGCATTTCCTGAGAACCTACTAGTTAAAAAAAAAAAAAGACCAATGGTGTTGTCTCAACACTCTAGTTAGCAACATCCAGTCAATTCACATGAACAGCCAACAATACTTTAAATCAACACCTCTATAAAACATCCACTCAAGATTACTGTGGCGGGAGGAGCATACAGCTTAAAGGACAAAGCATTTGAGTCCTGGCTTCGCCTCTCCTCAGTTGTGTGACCTCTGGAAGTTTACTTCATCTCTCTGAACTTTATCTCTACAAGGAAAGTAATAATGCTGCCTCACAATTGTCCTAAGGACTAAAGAAATTTGATAAGATTACATATGTGAAGGTGGGCAGAAGATGCATGTGGACTTTAGAAGATGGTGGGTCGAAAGTGGAGCACAGAAGAGAGACATGGAAATGGAGGGAGGGGGTCTGCCACTGGCAGAAGGACAGGTTACCTACAGGGTGTGATGGAGGACCCTTGACATGTCCACAACTGCTTGCTCATCCTGTTATTCTTGTCACTCCACAAATACTCAATGAGTATCTGCCTATGGTGAACAAGTCAGACACAAGGCCCACCCTCATGGAGCTTACAGTTTAGCAAGGACAAAGACACATAAAGAAATAATTTGAATTCAGTAGGCTCAGTTCTCCAAGGTGAGAGGGAGAAGTGGGACATGGGAGTGGCTTCTCATCCAGACAGGTGAGTGAGGAGGACTTGTGAACTTGTTAGTGGCAGATGACTTCTCAGCTTTCAGAGACAAGTGGAGTCATCCAGGCTGGGGTGGGATGGAGAAGAGGAGTTGAGAGTAGAATGTTCTAGGAAGGATTGAGGCTGAGACCTGCACCCCCCTCTCCACCGAGAGAGTATAAGGGAAAAAGTGACCAGAAGACAGAGCCTCATAAGTCACAGTGATGAGTCTGGACCATATTGTAAGAGCCAACATTGAGTTTTAAGCAGGAGAGTGACACACATGTTCAGATCAGCATTTTAGACAGCGGAATGGGTTGAGTAGGGCAAGATGCGACAGGGAGACAACTTAGGAGAGAGTTGCAGGAAACGAACTGAGGGAGAGATTGTAGGGAACCAGGGAAAACAGAGATGTTTAGAGACTATGACTCACAGCATTCATGAGAGATTAGAGTAAAGGGGAGGGAAGGAAGAAGTCAACAGTGGTTCCCAGGTATCTGGCCTAGGTAGCTAGGTAAAAGGTGGTACCATTGACTGATATGAGGTTTTGAGGGAAGGTGTTGAAATTAATTTTGCATATGTCAAGACTGAGGTTCTTGGGAGATAGCCAAGAGGGGTTGTTCAAGAGCAGATGAATATGTGGATCCCAAAGCAGAACAGTTCTGGACTAGAGACAGAAATTTGGGAGTATATGGATGATAAAGGGCTGCTGGGCTGTTGATGAGATTTCCCAGAGAGTAGGAACAAAGAGGGAGAGAGGAGAGCTGACGGAGACCCCTTTAAGAAATAGGCAGAAGAAAGGGCCTCAATGCAAGAGACTGCAAGTCAGCTGGACAGGTGGCAGAAAACCCCACAGAGTGTTACAGAAGTCACAGAAGGAGAGGGCGTTGCCACAATGAGATAAGATTTGAGAAGGATTCATTGAACAGGACAAAATGGAAGTCTTGGTGACCTGGGCAAGTTCCAGGGGAATCCAGATTGCAAATGTTGAGAGAAGCATGGGCGGTGGGGAGGAGGAGACAGCAAGTGCAGGCAAAACTAACTATGACAAAGATGAAAGATAAGGAAGTACCTGGAAGGGGATGAGTATAGGGAGGGGTTTTGGAATGATGTTTTTTTTTAAGGTGGGAGAGTCTTGAGCGTGTCTTAATATTCATAACAAAAAGCCGATATTAAGGAAAAAGTTAAAGAAATATAGACAAGTGGGGCTGGCCCCGTGGCCGAGTGGTTAAGTTCGCGCGCTCCGCTGCAGGCGGCCCAGTGTTTCGTTGGTTCGAATCCTGGGCGCGGACATGGCACTGCTCATCAAACCACGCTGAGGCAGCGTCCCACATACCACAACTAGAAGGACCCACAACGAAGGATATACAACTATGTACCAGAGGGGCTTTGGGTAGAAAAAAGAAAAAAATAAAATATTTAAAAACAAAATGAATGAAAAAGTTAAAGAAATATAGACAAGAGTAAGGAGACAAGGATAGAGAAGAATCCTGAAGAAAATAGATGGAGGTAGGATCCAGGGGGTGTTTCATGGGGACAAGAATGAAAGAAGATGCTGTATCTGTTAGAAATTCTTTCAGGCTCAAGTAGTAGTAAATCTTCTAGGGCCGTGACTTAAACGTCAATTTCAGATGTCAAGAGGTAGCCTTTGCTACCATTAGTCAAGCAGCTGAACATTGGTGGGGCTCAGAATTAACAACTGTGATCTTCTTCAACTTTGCCTCATGGCTGCAAGGTGGCTGCAGCAGCTCTAAGGGTTGCATCTTTACATGACCAATTCATAGTCAGGGAGCGTAAGTTGGTATAGGGCAGAGAGTTTCTCCTCATATACCTCCCTCTTAAATAAAAAAAGAAAATTGTTTTTCCAGAAGCCCTCTAGAAGTCTTCTTGATACATCACGTTACCTAAAATTGGGCCTTAACAGTCATTCCTAGACCAAGGCTGGGCCCACTTCTCTGAAATGAATGGATCTCCACTCAGCACCATAAAGAAAATCAGGACTCCAATGACAAAGAAGAAACGGTTGCTTTAGGTTGGAACCAGAAGTGTCTGACTCAGAGGTACAGTTAAGGTAGGTCAGTGGGTTTCGGAGCAGAAAGTTTATTGAATTATCATCAAACCTCTGTTTTCTTTGTAAGTTTGTCATCTGCTAAGAGTGAGAGTAAAGAGCTGGTGGGAGTGAAGAGATCTAAAATAATCACTGTGGAGAAGGGAAGAGTGAACTGGTGGAGGAAATATCTAAAATTCCAAGGAGGTCCTCAGCAGGGAGAATGCTTGGGGAAGAACTTATAGACTGCAGGAAAGAGGGGAGGGAGGGAAGATTGGCTAAGTGACAGGTCCACCCCAAGTGGTCACACACACCAGGGTTTCCAACCTCGGCACTATTGGCATTCTGGGCCTATTAATTCTGTGTTGTGGGGGGCTATCCTGTGCACTATAAGAGGTTTAGCAGCACCCCTGGCCCCCATCTGCTACATGCCAGTCGCACACTGCCCCCACCCCCTGCACCTTAGCTGTGACAACTGAGAATGCCTCCAAACATTGGGGAAAAAATGGTCCCAGCTGAGAACCACTGATGTACACTGTTTTATTTAATCTTGTAGAGCGAGGATTGTGGTCCTGCTCTCCAGGATGAGATTAAACGTCCAAGGACACACCACTAAGAGATGAAGCCAAAATTCAAACCTAGTCTACTGGAGACGTCTTCCCTCTGGGCCTGAACTCCACAGCCCGTGAAGCACCACCACCAAAGGGGAACCCAGCACCCCTGGTCCTGGCCTCGACCTTCCTGCTGGAGCTCGACCCCCCACAGAGGCTCTTTGAGTAGTGATCTGTTTTTCCAGAAAGAATTAGAGAACTCATAAAAATTAAATCTTTACAAGAGCTCTAGATGCTTTTTTTTCCAGGAAGTCAATCATTTGGGTAAAAAATGTGGTAACATTTTCCCAAGGATTTGGAGGAGGAAACCACCATCAGAAAGGAAAATCTTTCAAGTTGGAATGTGCGCTTCGGCTGCCTCTTTAAATGAAAAACGTTATATGCCTGGGAAACATTATCTTTGCCAAAACAATATGAGGGCCTCACTGTAATAATGATAGCATCAACTCCACGCTGGCTTTCATCCCCAAGACTCCAAGAAGGGCCTTAAAAATGAAATTTTATACAAGTGCACACAAACACACACGCTATTGAAAAAAGTTCACACATATATCACTTTGTCCACCTCTCTAATGAAGGTGGAATGCAGTGGCAGATGTTTCACAGCTGCCTGATATTCACCCCCCAGCAGTTTAGGACAGGAAGCTGAGGACACTCGATCCAAGAGGAATTGCCGGGAGAGTCCAGGGAGGTAAAATCTAATCCTGCAAATTGGGATTCAGCCAAATACATGGAAGTACCCTCCACATCATTGCCGCATCCCTTACTCCAGGAGACCGAATGAAGAACAGCGACAGGCATCTCTGCATCAGAGAGGCAGTGCTCTCCCCTTGAAGAGAGTTGGAACCAGAAACGATCCTACCACTTGAGGCATCCATGCTGTCCATACACCCCGCAGCCCAGCCCGACAGAGTCAAGGTCATAGGTTTGGTCCCCAGTCCAGCTAGATGTCTTTACTCTGTTGAATGGCTGTTGGTTGCATCCCTATTGCACCCATGGCTGCTGGCCCTGTTACAGGATAAATCCTTTCGTAAGGAATGCCTCATTGATGTGTGTGGGTGGCCGGGGTGGTCTCTCGTCTAACTGGGTCAGGCAGTGCATACAGAGTGAGGCGAAAGGAACTAATACCCATGGAGCCTCCAGTTCAGGTCAGGCCCTGAGCTAGGCACTTTACCTATGTCATTTCACTCACCCTTACTGGGTCTTATTATCTGAATTTTACAAATGAAGAAACTGAGACTTTGGAGAGGTTAAGAAATTTATCGGGGTTATACCCCCACTAAGCCGGGATTCAAGCTCAGGTCTGCCAACCCCAAAGTGAACACATCTGTGTTACCACCACATCAGGACATAGCACATTGCTAGCACCCCAGAAATCTCCTTTGTGCCTCTTCCAAGTCATCGTCCACCTTCGCCAGGTAACCACTGTTCTTCCTTCTACTACTAAATTTTGCCTGTTTTTAACTACATTTAAGTGGAATCGTGTATTCTTTTATATCTAATTTCTTTCACTTAATAATTTACTTGTGAGATTCGTCAGTGTTTTTGTGCACAAGTTAACCTGTTCATCGCCATTACTATATAGGATTCTACTGTGGTTTATTTCTCCATTCTACTCTTCATTAGCGTTTGAGTTCTTCCATTTAAGGATATTATGTATGAATAATGCCGCTATGAACTTTCTTCACATCTCTTTTGGTGCCTACATATTTGCATATTTACAAGGGGTAAAATTGCTGAATCCTGGGACATATATTTGTTCACTTTGGCAGATGATGCTAAATAATTTCCCAAAGTCTTGTTTTAATTCACACTCCCACCCACAGTATGTCAAAGTTCGATTTGCTCCATTCTCCAAAAATTGGTATTTGAGTTTCTTTTTAAATTTTAACTATTCTGATGGCTGTCTAGTTATATCACATTGTGGTTCTAATTTCCTTGATAATTAATGAATTTGAAGACCTTTCCATATATTTATTGGCCATTCAGACCATTCCTTCTTTCGTGAAGTGGTTGTCTGTTTTTATATATTGACTCGTAGGAAATCTTTATGTATATTCTGTACAAAATTTCTATGTTGGATGTATGTATTGCAAATATCTTCTCTCATGCTGTGGCTTGTCTGGTCACTGTCTTTAGTGTCTTTTAGTTCGTATTTTAATGATTTTAATGAAGTCCAATTTATCAATCTTTTTGTTATGATTTTATATCTGATTTTAAAAATATTTGCCACCCAAGGTGGTAAAGATATTCTCCTATGCTAGCTGTTGGAATATATATTGTTTACCTTTCATATTTGGATTTACAATCCACATAAAAAGAATTTTTGTGTATGACGTAAGGTAGAAGTTAATTTTTTTCCCCTCCAAATCATTATCAAATTAACGTAGAGCCAGTTCTTGACGAGACTGTGCTGTTTACTGCACTGACGTGGCACTTTATTCACAAGTCAAACAATCACATTTGTGTAGGTCTGTTTCTGACTTCTTCATTCTGTTCTGTTGGTCTCTCTGTCTCTCTTTGCACACATTCTGCCTAACTTACTTAATATGGCTTTATAGTAAGTCTTTATATAGTGGAAATCCCCCGGCTTTGTTCTTCTCCTTCCAGATTGCCTTAGTTATTTCTGCCCCCACAGCATGTCATACACATTTTAGATTCACCTTGTCAATTTTTAAAAATCCATGGGAATTGCATTGACTCCATAGATCAATTTTGGGAAAGTGGACATCCTTACAAAACTAAGTCTTCTGATCCACAAACATTGTGCATCCTTCCATTTATCTAGATGTTCTTTAGATTCTCTCAAAAACGTTTTGTAATTTAAAGTGTAGAGGTTTTGCTGCTTCTCTAGGCATAGTCCTAGGTATTTGGCAATTTTAATCCATTGTAAAGTTTATCACTTTTACAACTTGATTTTTGTACTGAGTAGTAGATAGAAATATAATTAATTTTTATATTATCCTCGTAACCAGTGTCTGCCAAATTCAGTTCTTAATTCTAATCATTTATCTATATAGTCTTTTGAATATTTTAAATACATAATTATGATGTGTATAAATGGTAACAGTGAGCATACTTGTCTCATTTCCAATATCAAGGGGAAATATTTCAATATTTCAGCATTAACTATATACCCTTTACTAAATTAAGATTTTTTTCTAATCTTACTTGGCGGAGAGGTTTAGTAATAACGGAGGTTCAATTTTTAAGAAGCACTTTTTCTGCATCTCTTAAGATGATCATATGATATATTTCCTCCTTTATTCTGTTAATGAGGTTAATTATAATGATTGGTTCTGTAATATTAAGCTAACCTTACATTCCTTGCATAAGCCTCATGATATATTCTCTTAATTATATATGACTAGATTTAAATTTGTTTAGGTCTTCTGAGTTTATGTTAATGAGAAAGACTAGCCTATAATTTTCCTTTCTTATTATGCACTTTGGTATCAGGATTAGGTTGACTTCAGAAAACAAGTTGGAAATTGTTCTCTCTTTTACTGATCTCTTTTTGCGAATGACAAAGAGTTTGTGAATGACCGATGTTATCTCATCTTCAAATGGTTGGAAGAATTCAGTGGTGAAGCTGTCTGGGCTGAGTGTTTTCTTTGTGGAAAGGTTTTTATTTGCCAAGAGGAAAAACAAGAGAAAGAAATAGATAACAGGAGCAGTTCCGTGAGTAATCCAGATATAAAAGTTATTTGACACAGTCTTTAAGTGTGATTAATATGTATCCATTAGAACATAAAAGAGTATTTAGATTTTCTGCTTGTTTGGATTTTTTTTTTTGGTCAGTATTGACAAATTATTTTTTTCAAGAAACTTATCCACCTAATTTAAAATTTATTAGCATAATGTTCTTCATTATATCTCATTACATTTTAACATCTCTAGGATCTGCAGTGATGTCTTCTTCATTTATTCGTATTGATACCATCTTCATATGGGTACTGTGTGTTCTTTCTTTTTCTTTTCTTTTTTTTGTGAGGAAGATTGGTCCTAGCTAATATCTGCTGCCAATCTTCCTCTTTTGGCTGGAGGAAGATGGTCCCTGAGCTAACTTCCATGCCAATCTTCCTCTGCTTTGTATGTGGGATGCTGCCACAGCATGGGTTGGTGAGCGGTATAGGTCTGTGCCTGGGATCTGAACCTGTGAACCCCAGCTACCAAAGCAGAGGGCGCGAATTTAACCACTATACCACGGGGCTGGCCCCTCTCCTTTTCTCTTATAGGAGCTTCGTCAATTCAAAGAAACAACTTCAAGCATTACAGATTTTTTCTATAATATGTTTATTTTGTTTCATTAATTTCGTCTTACTTTTATTATTGCCTTCTTTCTACTCGTTTTGTTTTAAAATTTGCCATTCTTTTCCCTAACTTCTTAAGATAGATGTTAAAGTAATAGATTTTAATCCTTTCTTGCTCTTTAATACATGCATTTTTAAGGATATACGTTTCTCTTTAAGCACAGCATGAGCTATATCCCACAAGTTTCGGTACAATTTATCTTATCATTCACTTCAAAATATTTTCTAACTTTTATTTTGATTCCTTCTTTGAGTCATGAATTTAATTTACATATAGATAAACTTTACTGCTGTCAAAGAAACTATTCTGTATAGAATATTAATCCTCTGAAATTTGTTGAAACTTGCTTTACTGCTCGGTTTGCGGTCTAGTCTGGTAATTAGTTTATGAGCGCTGGAAAAGAAAATGTATTCTGCAATTATAAGTCTCAATGTCCTAAAAATGTCAATTAGGCGATTTGTTGATTGTGTTGTTCAAATTTTCTCTAATTCTACTGATATTTTATCTATTTACTTTATTAGTTACTAAGAGAGATATGTTAAAATCTTACAGTTTGTCAGTAGAATTTTCTATATTTTTCTTTATGTCATTTTTGCTTTATCTACTTTGAGGTTATTTTAAATTTATAATTGCCATATCTTCCTTATAAGTTGACCCTTTTAACATCTTGAAATGTCCCTATCTATCTCCAGAAGTGCTTCTTCTCCTGAAGTCTGCTTTGTTTTTACAGCTACTATAGCTATTTTGGTCAATGTTTCCTTGTATGTCTTGTTCCATCATTTTGCTTTCAATCTCTCTGTGTCCTTATATTTAAGATGTGTCTTTTATAAGTAGTATTTTGTTATTCTTTCAATGGTTATTCCAAAGCAGTGGTTCTCAAACTTTAGCATGCATCAGAAACATCTGGAAGGCTTTTGAAAATACAGGTTTCTGAGCTTAACCTCAGACTTTGCTTAGCCGGTCTTTGCGGGAACCAGAGAAATTACGTTTCTAACTAGTTTCCAGGCGCTGTTGAGCCTACTGGTCCAGAATCACACTTTAAGAAAGACTGCCCTGGAGATTACGCTGTATATCCTTGATATATTAGGGTCTACTATAAAAGGATACTTGTACTATTTCCCAAATAATGCAGCAACCTTAGAATTCTTTAACTTCATTTACTTTCATTTCTCCTTTTACGTTACAGTTTTCATGCTCTTCTATGCACTTTTAAACCCCAAAGACATGCTTTAGTAGTTGTTGTTTTACATAAATATTCACTTAATTTGCACAGCACACGTATTTACCTTTTGTACTGCTCATTTCTCCTTACATTTCTGTGCTTCCACCTGAGATTATGTTTAATTTGCCGGAAGAATTCCTTTCATCTTAGTGTGTCAGTTGGTAGCAGATTCTCTCAACTTTTAATTGTCTAAAATGTGTTCATTTTAGAAAGATATTTTTGCTGGCTCTAGAACTCCAGAATGGGAAATATTTTCTTTGAGCATGATAAATATAGCATTCCATTGGTTTTTTTGTTTTTGTTTTTGTTTTTTGCTTCCAGCATCTCTGCCGAGAAGTCAACTGTCAGTCTCACTGCTCCTCCCTTGAAGTTAATGTCTCTTTTCAATGTGGCTTCCTCTAAGATTTTCTGTTTGTCTTTGATTTTAAGCAGTTTGACTACAGTGTCCCGAAGTCTGGTTTTATTTGTATTTACTCTATTTCGCATTCACAGTGCTTACTGAATTTGTAACTGGATGATTTTTATCAGTTCTGGAAAATTCTCAGAGAGTATCTCTTCAAATATTGCTTCTGTCCCATTCTCTCTCTTTTCTCTTTCTGAGTTTACACTTATAGGTTGTTAGAACTTTTCACCATGTCATATGTATCTTATGCCCGTTTTTGGTGTTTTCCAACCTTTTTCTCTTTGTGTTTCATTCTGATATTTCCAACTAGCCTACACTCAAGTTTTCTAGTCATTTCTGTTGACGTGTCTATTGTTCTGATAAGTCCATCCACTGAGTTGTTTATCTCAGTTATTATAGTTTTAAGTTCAAGAAATTCCTTTTAATTCTTGCTTATATATTCCAACTCTCTGGCGAAATTCTCTATCTTGTCATCTACTTTTTGCTCATATTAATCACAATTAAAGACTGTGTCTAATAACTTTGATATCTGGATTACCTAGGGGTCTACTTCTACTGTCGGTTTCTTTCTCTTGTTTTTCCTCCTGTAATGCTGATTGATTTTTAATTGAATGTCGGATATTGTGTATAATAAATTGTAGAGGCTTTGTGTGATGTTATCTTCCCTTCACAGGGATTTTAATATCTTCTGGCTGGCAGTTGAAGTAGAAAAAATCACCTTGTCTGAGTAATAATTGAGATAATTCAAGGCTTGATTTTGGCTTTCATAAGAACTGATCTATTTTAGGTTTGCCCTTAATCTAAAGGTATAGCCTTTATAGGTATCAATTGAAAGCCTTGATGTTTATAGGGCCTTCCTCTTTGTTGTGTCCCGAACTCCAGTAATTGTCCCCCTAGCACTGTGAGATTGCACAAAGTTCTGTGTTGCTTTATAGTCTCTTTATGTTGGCCTATGTACCTTAGAAATTGGCAGATGCCTCAAGGTAAAAGTAAGGCAGTATATTGAGTTCATGTCTCTGAGGTTCTCTTTTCTCTGGGACCTTGGTCTTCCAAGTTCCAGCTGCCTTGGTAGCCCTGAACTCCAATTTTTGTCTTCCTAGCCCCATGAGACTGTCAAAAGCTCTGATTCACTGCTTTTTTCTCAGTCTCTTGGCCCCATTCTGCTTATAAACCAGCAAATACTCTATGAATTAAAGCATCAGAAAACATTGAGCATGACTTCTCTCCAGAATCTTGGCCCCATAAGGCCTGACTGCTTTGTTTATTCTCCAATGCCTTCAAGGGGCTGTTAGCTTTTCCCTTTTATAGAGCTTTTATTATCTTCACTGGGAAATATATTCTCATACAAGCTATTCAGTCATAGCCAGAAGTGGAAGTTGATTGGTTGTTTTTAAAATCCCCCAGATGGCTCTAATACATGGCCGTAGTTAAGGACCACTGCCCTAACTTATCCTCTCTTGTGCCCCAAGTAATTTCCTCTGCCAAGAACTCCATTTCACATCCTCTGCCTGTCCAATCTCTAGAGACAGTCTTTCCTCGCCTAAGGACAAATGGGGTTAGTGGCCATTCTATATAAGCCTATAAAACATCATGTCCACCCTATTTTAGCACTTATCCCACTATATTCTAATCTATGTGCTTTTGCATTTATCTCCTCCATCAGACTGTGAGTTTCTTGTGGATAAGGGACACCTCATTTTTTTTGTTGTTGTATCTTGTAAGTATTTGAATAAATGATTATCATATTGAATACCATACTGCTCTTCAGTCCTCACTGTCTCCAAACAACGATCTTCTTTCTCTCTCTCCAATCCCAGGGAATAGCTTTTGGATCCATCCCAACACATCTGGTCTTTTGATCCTCTGAGGCCAATTTGACTCCTCGCCTTCCTTGGCTTAATCAGTATGGAGCATTTCTGATCCTGCGACCAACCTTGAATATCCTTCATGCTTTCCCTTTCGAATTCATATGTGCATGGCATTATCTTTCTGCTAAATATATATGTGTGTATGCCTTTTTTGGTGCATTAATTCAGTCAATAACCATGCATTGAGCTACTAGTATATACACCGGCTGTGATGGAAGGTGTAGCAGATTTCATTATTCAAAGCTCAGCTCAAAGGTCATTACCTTTGGGAAATTTCTTTCTGGGCCTGTTATTTTGAGGGGTAGAAGTGCTCTTCCATCCAGCATTCATGGCCTACTTGGAAAAGCATAATGACCCATCCTTCTGCTCGAAAAGAGATAGAAAATGCTTCCTGCATTACTCTAGCTATTTAGCTAACTGCTGAAATAGTGATATCACACTGGAATTTTTCTAGATATATGCTGGGAGAATGGGGGAAAAAATCAAAACTTGTTGACAGCCCAGAGAAAAATATCTTTCCACCGGAGCAGCTGTTGCTAAGTTTAGTTACTGTGTGTCCTGTCAGTGAGAAAACAGGAGCCTTCCTTAAAATGTCTTTTTTTGTTCTTTGCTTGCTTGCTTGTTCCGGCACTGATTAGTTTGTTTTACAAGTGCATGGTTTGCAAGGGGTGTGTGTGTGTGTGTGTGTGTCCTGGGTGGGGTGGAGGGAATGGCAGGGTGAATGTCTTTCTCGTAGTCGTGACTCCAGCTAGGCTCCCTCAGTGCCCTTCCTGCTTTTTCTCCAATGATATTGGAATAGTACTGTGGACATCTGTAGAGAGCATCCAGCCTCTTGCTCTTCCCAACTTTTAAGCATCAAGCATCTTTTTATGATCCCCTAGGCAAGAAAATGTGGATCCTGAGACCACTCCATGATAATCTCTCAAAAGTCATACTTAGATTCAGCCAAGAAATCCTGGTAGAAGGAGCTAAATGATTTCAAAATTAAGGGTCTCAGCAAAGCAGGGAACACATTTTATTTATCTTCATATTTCCCATGGTACCCACTGCAGTGATTTCCACTCAAAAAAATTGGGAAAGAAATCCAAATAATGATAGAGAACAAGTTAGATTGTCATCTGTCTAAGGTGGATACAGTTGACCCTGGCCAGAAGTAGGGAATGTATAATATGAGCTCCCTGGATTCCTTTAGCCCTGAGAGTGATGTCAGTAACCCAAATTCCATTTCAGACTTTACCTATCTGTTCCCTTCTTAATTCTCTGTATTTCAACTTTTTGTAGATTGACACTAACAACTGTATTCCAGACTAATGGTTACCAATGATTGCAAGTATAAGATATTTTTTAAATGACAAAAAACTCCTCTTACCCATACATATTAGAAGCTGTACATTTAGAATCCACTGATTGAGAAAATACATGACAAAACCAACTATGCATGGAGCATAGTTTTTCAAAGATAGTTAAATCAGTATAAAATTTGTACGTATTTAAAAATCAGCATAAATGTTTGTGTGTATGACATTAACCATTAAGCATGAAGACAATACCTGATATGTAGATCTGCAACATATTGAAAACGACTCCCACCCTTTGTTCCCTAGACTTTCTCCCTCCATCCCCCTGCTCACGCTTCTCCATCCTCTGGCTCTCTTTCTCAAGCATCTTGCCTCCCTTGCCCTTGCACTCAGTTCCTTCTCCCTCCTTTGCCTGGCCAGCCTTGCCTGCTCCTTTCCAATAGCCCTTGCTTAGCCATCCCTTCCTCTGAAATCGGAATTGTTCCCTGCATCCTTTTGGAGACCTCTCAGACTGGGGTGGCCTTGTGGAAATTTGGCCCCACTCCTGGCCATCAGCACCTCTCACTCACCTGAGTCAAAGAAGCATACTAAAAGGTCTCCTAAAATGCCTTCCTTGTTTGATGGTTTGCCTGCTCTGACCCTGATTGGTTTTGCTCTATAAGTACCAATTTTTCGAGAATTCATCAGTGAATATGTGAGACCTCCTGTTGTAACCATGTCTGTCCTTTGTGAAGAGCTGAGATCTGGGCCCTGCAGCTTGGAGGAGTCTGTAAATATTTGTTAGGAAGGATGACATGATGAAGTAGGTGTCATTTGTATTCTCAGGAGTACCTAATTACAGACTTTAACTAATTTATGCAAATTAGATGAGAACATTTTGTGACCTGCCAGAGAGACTGTCTTGGTCTTATTGTCTAGGCCAGCACCAGGCTAAGCCAGAAGGAAGAGCTACATAACACAGGACTGAACTTTGCTACACTGCAATCTTCGTTCTTGTAATTTTTATTTTGCCTCCTGGGTCTCACAGAACAAGCCTGCCCCCTCTTTCAGAAGACAATCCTCCATAAATTAAATGGCCATTTTTCTGTTTCACCTCTGTCTTCTCCCTATAGGTTGAACAATCCCAGTTCTTTCCACTGTTCCCCTTACTGGTCTGACGGCTGACCTGGTCACTCTCCTCTAAACACAACCTCATTCATCCTCATCCTTCTTCAAATGTAGTGCCTAGAATGGAACATACCAGTCCAGTTGCAAAGAGGTGACTCAGAGCGTGAGGAGCCATTGCTTCCTCTGTTCTGATCGCCATGACCTAGATCCTACCTCAGTTTACAGGAGCAGCGTTGAAACAGAGCATCATGACACCTGTCACTTATAATCCCCTATTAGTTGCATGTCTTTGAAGAGAACTTCTAGCTTCTCTGAGCCACGGACTTCCAATCAAAAAAGGTGCCCAACCTCGTATGTCACCAGGGAAATGAAAATTTAAGTCCCCAGTGCAGTACACTAGGCACACTAGAAAGGTTAAAATGACAGAGACAAAACCAAGTGATGGGAAAGATGTGGAACAACCAGAATTTGCATATAATACTGGGCAGAGTAAACTGGTACAACCTGTCTGGGAAACTCTTTGATAGCATCTACAACAGGTGACCCAGTAATCCCATTCTTAGGGAGCTACTCAAGAGAAATGAGTGCACAGGTCCACCAAAAGACATGCCCAGGGATATTCAGAGAACCACTGTTCATAATATCCCCAAATTGGAAACATCCCAATATCTGCCAACAATAAAATGAATATAGTGATATATTTACACTGTATAATACTATAGACATTTATCTGGAATGAGTGAACTCAAAATCGAAGCCACAGCATGGGGGCATCTCACAGACAAATGTTGAACAAAAGAAGCCAGACACAAAGGAGCATATAGTTTACGATTTTGTTGACATTCAGCTAAAAACAGATAAAACTAGCTATGATGTTAGAAGTCAGAATAGTGGCTCCCTGGAGAGTAGGAATAGTGACTAGAAGGAAGAAAGAAGGGGGCTTTTGGGTGCTAGAATTGTGCTGATCTTGAGTTGGCTACTAGTTACATGAGTGTGCTCAAGGTGTGAAAATTTATTGAGTTCTCTGCTTATGACTATGCACTTTTCTACAAGTGTGTAATACTTTAAGAAAAATTTAAATAAAACACCCCCACAATAACAGCAATAGCAACGAAACTAGGGCAGCTAAAACTTCTTCAAAACTACCAGTGATTGTGGGGGGGGAAAATAACTAGTGCAAGTTCACTCAGTTGTTTGCTGTGGGAGCGTTGGCCCCCCAGGGCCGGGTCCAAATGCACCATCTCTTTCTCACCACGTTCCACTACCAGTATGGTCACTTCTGCACCTGCTCTGTGGGCCCAGTCTGCTCTGCCTTTGAAGGGAGCACATTAGAAATTGGAAAGCATAAGCACTACAACATATTAAGCATTTCCTGTCTATCAGACAAGAGATCCAGTTAACATTATTTTATTGTATCTATCCAGTAACTCCAAAAGAAAGGTACTCTACAGATCTCTACTTTAGAGAGAAGGAAAGTGATATATAGAAAGATGAAGCCATTTGCCCAAAGGCATGGATGCTGGAATAGAATCTGGATTAGAGTTAGGACTGATGCCCATGCTCTTAATTACTAGAATTTTTGTCTCTGAATCAGGTCACACCACAACGTTTCGATTGATATCATGTGGACCTCACTTATGTGCCTCCCAGGACTTCTGAACTTTGATTGGCTTTTTGCCCACATATCTGCCTGATCCTATCTGCTTACTAATATCCTACCCGTTCCTGACCTTCAGCAACAGCAAACTCCAGACTCCTGGCTGGACAACCAGAAGGAGTGTGAGCTTCCAGACAATTTGCCAGATATTCTGATCCTGACACCTATTTGGTGGCCTTTTTTCGTGGATCTGGCATTGACAAGATCCAAACCACCGAGAAAGAAACCAGATTAAAAGAGAAGGTCCTACTCTAGAAGGTCTGTGGATCCTACAGGAAGCGCCAAGTCTAAACCTGCACATCTCTGCTGGGTTTCATCCTTCATGGCTGAGTCCGGAGAAGAAAGTTGACTGAGAGCTGAAGACCACCCTCAACAAAATATTTTAAAAAAAAGGAAAGTTCTCAAGTGTTCCTGTTTCTGGCTTTTAGCTGCGTGGTATTTCAGAGATTTCTTGTTCTTCTCAAAATCTGTTAGCAATCCCCAAGTCTACAAAAAGGCTTTAGAAGATGGGGGTGGGGAGAGCGGTGAGAAGGATCATTTCAGGAGCAATCCCTCTACAAGAAAAAGCCGAAACCTAAATTGGATACAGCTGAAAATATCTCAATCCTGCAAGATTAGTCTTGACACAAGCCCCGCAGCAGAAGCATTCTGTGTGTTAAAGGAATTGCCGCAAAGGTTTCTCCTTTCTTATTGCCCACTTATTTTCCTGAAAAGCCCTCTTCTGAAACCTTGTGTTTTACACTAAAGCAGAGCCTTTTGGGTTTTCATCCTAAATGGATTCCAACAGGAGACGTTTTGCTGGGGGCCATGATGAAACAGTTTCCCTGGAATCTAGGCAGACCTGAGCGGGCAGGAAGCATCAACTCTCCAGGAAGACCCAGCCTCAGCCCAGGAGGCCTGAGTGACCACTGCAGGATGAAAAGTCACCCACATTAAAACTGAACAGCACCAATCAAACCATTGCTTCGCCTCCCAGGGAGCAGTCCTGATTTCCTCTTTTACCTCTTTGGGCTTGAATTGGTCTAATACCCATCCCCTCACCACTTCCTCTTTGAAGAGCCTCCAAATTTCGGAGGTTTGCAGACAGTGATGATGTTTACTGGATCCTGATCCGAGTCAATGGAATAATCCATCTACTTTCATTCTTAAGAATCTCCGCTCTCATCTCTGTTTGGATGTCAGTTTTTCAGATTTAAAAAATGGCAGCCAGCTGAAATAGAATTGAATGGGAAATGACAGGAGTGGAACTTCGCTTGACTAGGATGTTTGCTTTTATTCCTAAGATGGTCTGGGTTACACCCGATGCCTTAAACGAAGTGGACCATAGGATGCTAGCAAAAGAAGGGACAGCGTTTGGGGACCCAGTCAAACTCCAACCCTCCTGCTGGGCTTACTCCCCCAAAATGTTGGTCCACTTCTTCCATACACTGAAAAATTTCACTTTTCAAACCCAGCCAGGTTTAATCTGAACCCTCCTGTTCCTTCCAGCTATCTATAGTTATTGTACTCCACCAAGAGGCCTCTTCCTCAGGCACACTCTTCAGGACAGCCACATAATCTATTGACATAACGGTCCTTTTACAAGAGAAGTATTTCATTTTAATAAAAATGTGTACCACCATATTTAATCAATCAGGCTGATTGACAACAGCAATAGTTGAGGCTTGCAGCAGATGCTGCTGCTACCTCATTCTTATTCCAGTTTCATTTCTCAATCAAATCCATGTGTAAAAAACGTAATGTGCTGCCAACACAATGTAATAAAACCTCAACTGAAATGCACACCAGCACGACAGAAACTGATAACTCAAAGTATGGGAAAAGTTAACTTCAGAAAAATCACTTCTGACACCCAAGTATTCAAGTTTTATGGACAAGAGATGCATCATTTCCCTATAGCTAACATGAATGAGCCAAATTCATGGATTTGTCCTGAAATAGAAAATAATAATCTCTACAGCAACATTTTCCAAAAGCTGGCAGAAGAAGCCTTTTCAAGCAGCCCAGAAATCATCCTTAAAACTGGCTGAGTTTGTTTGAGATGCACCATTTGTGTCAGGGAGCAATAAATTAGTACTTAAGGAGTGCTTTTTTTTTTTTTATGATGGTGCAGACTGGTTAAAGATGATGTATCACTGGTTGTCACAGATTGAACCAGCAGTTTTCAAAGTTAATGATTCATAGAAGAATAAAGGTAATCTCATTATAGCAGAGCCAGAGACAGACCCAGTTACTGTACTCAAATTCTGAACGCCTCCAAGTTTCAGATTGGTGGAATTGCACATACTTCTGCAGGACTTTATTACCGCAAACACCCCAATTAGGGAGCAGAAATCTGAGTGCCTGAAAAACGAAGTGACTCCACAGTCCAGACAGCCGTAAGTGTACTGGGTTGACTAGTGTCACCCCCCAAATTCATGTCCCCCCAGAGCCTCAACATATGACCTTATTTGGAAATAGGTTCTTTGCAGATGTAATTAGTTAACATGAGGTCAGACCAGATCAGGGCAGGCTCTACATCCAGTGACTGGTGGCCTTATAAGAAGGGCATGTGCAAACACAGACACACACAGACACACACACACACACACAGAGGGAAGACAAAAGCAGAAATTAGAGTGATTCAGCTATAAGCCAAGGAATTCTAAGGATTTCCAGCAAACACTAGAAAATAGGAAGAGATAAAGAATGTATTATAGAATGCAATCATGCCAACACTGGAACAATAATGCGGGAGTAATTTCCTTCAAGGACTTTCTTTATAACTGGGCACAATATGGCCAAATAGTCCACGTCACAAAAGGATTTGGAATCACAGAATGCTTAGAGTCACAGGTAACATTTAGCAATGAAGTACAAGAAGTCACCAGAAATTGTTTTTGTTTTTGTTTTTGTTTTTAGTAATGGGAGATTTTCAAGGCGACACTCAACACAGGAGCTGTTCTTGCTGAAAGTTAGGGAAGCCTACAAAATCTTACTGAAGCAGACCCATGCACAAGAAGACTACTCTAGACAGTGGGAGCAGGCAACTGCAGTTACAGAATTTGCCCAGCTCTGTGCATGACTGATCGGAGCAATCACAGCTAGTGCTCTAGAACATGGCTGGCTGAGATGCACTCTCCATAATGATCTCAAGCAATTGCAGCCAGAGTGAGGAGCCTGTGCAGTTAGCACGTCAACTTCTACAGAAGGATGTGACCAGCCTATTGGGAACTGACTTGGATCAGCGTGGGATGTAGAAGAAAATTCACGAGAGACACACTAAGAGTTACACAGGATCTAGTAAACCATGATGGGCGGTCAACCCCAGGACCCTGCTGTGGTTAATTTACATCTAGTTACTGCACATGCATACTTGTCTCAAGCTTATGGTTGGTAAACTATGGGTTTGGTTCTTCTCAACTCAATATCTCTTGACTTTATGAAGTCCTCAGAAAAGAAATCTTTGGATGAAGTGAAATAAAAACATCTGGCCCACACTCTAGATAATAACCACAGTCAAGATACCCACAGTTCAAGTAGACAGGACTTTTGTAGAAGAATGCCACCTAAATAAGAACTTTTGCTGAGTTAGGGAAGAGGCACATGATTCCCCTGAAAAGAGAATGGATCATAGTCCATTAGGGAAATCTACAACTGATCCGTAGTCCTGTTATTTCACTGTCTGATGACACAGAAAATCATAGAAATATTTCAGTATTTACATACATTTCCATTCTCCCATCTCAAAAAGAGTTAGCGTAATAAAATTTTACTGAGCACTTAGCTGGGCACCGAATAGGGTAGTTTGGACATCTGATAGTGTTAACAGACTTTAAGGCCTTTCTGGGCCAGCCCTATTCCTAGTGTGCAGAAGAAACATCTAGCCATCTGAAGATTGCCTCAACTCTCTTCTGGAATCAGTGGGGAGCAATGAGTCAGTCTGTGAGGAGCCTGGAGTCCAGGGCTCTGAATTACATTTTGGTTGTCCTTTGTCCAAGGCCTGAGGTGCCGGAGCTGCCTGCAGTAATGCCAGGTGGCAGCCAGACCATCCAGCTTCCAATTTCTTAGGTCTCGCAGACCTGAACTCAGAGCACTAGTTTCCCCTGGATATAAGAATGACTTTTTCACAATTGGTTAGCATTTACTTTCCAGTCTCAGTCCTCAGGTTCCTAATTATTACAACTACCAGCACACACACTCCGCCCCTCACCTCTACACACTTACTGTGTTCAGAAATGCCTGGAATCACTTTGCTGGCCCTTGTCCCCCTCACTGATCATGTATCCTCTTAGGTATGATTCTATGCCCCACATTTCAGGCACTAGACTGGTTTAACCACAGTCTTTGATTGTCAATGAATAGCTGGTTTGGAGAAGACTCTGCTTCCGCACCCCACTTGCCTGAAGTTTTGACAACCTCAAATGGATGCTCAAACCTCCAGAAAGAGGAAAAGCCCAAGAGGCTTTGTCCTGGCTGGGCCTCAATAGGAAGGGGGAAAGGTCTAATTCAGCAGCCCAAAAGAAAAAAAGCTAGAGTCAGAGGCTTAAACTGGTGGCTCAAGTTAGAACAGGACCAAGGATCGTAACCACACAGGAAAAGCCAGGACATTAGAAAACTCTCGACCTCCTGAAGAAACACAACCTTGGTGCTCCCTACCTCTCGCCTTCCTGCAAGCACTGGCATGTAGGCGGGGCACAGGCATGCTGAAGACTCGCTCTGCACCCCCATCCAAGAGCAGGCATGAGAGTGGCGCCCTGCCATACAGACTGGCTGGGGAGACCACAGTTGGCCTAGAAGGATTTTGTCAAATGTGGGAAAGGAGCAAGCTGTAGAGAGAATGCTCAGCTGGGACCCAGCACCTGGTTGATCGCCTGGTCAAGTGGCTCAGTCTCTATAAAAGAGAAGTAAGGGGCTGGCCTCGCGGAGTAATGGGAAAGTTCGCGTGTTCTGCTTCAGCTGCCTGGGGTTCACGGGTTCTGATCCTGGCTGTGGACCTGCACACCGATTGTGCGGGCCATGCTGTGACAGCATCCCACATACAAAATAGAGGAAGACTGGCATAGATGTTGGCTCAGCGACAATCTTCCTCACCAAAAAAAAAAAAAAAAAAAACCCAAAAATGAAAAAATAAAAGAGAAGTAATGCTTGTCCGGAGAGGACTGTTGGGTGGGAGAACTCAGCACTGGGTTTGAAAGACCTGCTATTGCACTTCAGCTCTGCCGTTTCCTAGCTTGGTATCTTGGACACTTTATTGAATTTCTGAGCTATAGTTTCATCATCTGTGAATATGGGGGTCATAGCCAATGTGATGATTCATATGTCTGAAGTTTCTGGCTTTTCATTGTGGGCACTTATTAATGATAGCTATCATTATTATTGACCTGACATCATTGTTATTATAAAGAAGATGATGCATTGGCGGGTGTTATTAAGCAGTAAGGCCCATTTTGTAAGCTGACGTAAGTCTCATCCTCTCTCAGTAGACACCTTGAAAAAGTGTACACTTCTTCAAATGCTACCTCTGTTGTTCACACAAAAACAAACAGATAAAAGGACTTCCTCTTTTGGGGTTTTTATTCATATTCAGTTTTCAAGCCCATTTGAGATCTGACATCATATGGTTTTGACCACGAAAATAATGTATCATGGGCCAGCCCTGTGGCTGAGTGGTTAAGTTCGCACACTCTGCTTCGGCAGCCCAGGGTTTCGCGGGTTCGGATCCCGGATGCGGACATGGCTCTGCTCATCAGGCCATGCTGAGGAGGCGTCCCACATGCCACAACTAGAAGGACCTACAGCTGGAATACACAACTATGAACTGGGGGCCTCTGGGGAGAAGAAGAAAATAATAATAATGTATCATTTATTTTGAATCTGAAGAATGTATTGACCGCTATTTTAAAAAATAAAATATGCCTTCAAAGACTGAAGATTTGCCCCCACTGAGGAACCTAAGAAAAAAAAATGTGCATAGACTCCAACGTGAAGCTCAAACCAGAATCTCCAAATCTGCACATGAGTGAGAATCCTTGGAACAAGTGTGTAACTTTCAAGACAACCATTTTAAAAGTCAACAGTATTTAAACATATACATTTATTTGCGTTCATTTGAAAAATCAATCTACTTGCATTAGCATCTACAAAGTATCAAAAAATAGAATATACAAATGTACAACCCATTTCCATTTATTTTTTACTAAATATTCATATGATTTACTTCCTTGTACTGTTTTAAATTACTGGTTTAGTCGTTCATTTGTTTACGCATTCACTCATTTTGTTTGTTCAACGGATGTTTACTGAAGGCCTACTATGCACCTGCAACACAACACTGCAAAGTAAGAGCTCAGACAGGCAAAATGGGCTATTTTGTCTGCAAATATAAAACTTCCTGCTGGGAAGACTTCTTTATCCAATTAGCTGAGTTTTTTTGTAAAATGACTCCGAGGGACGTTTTAGAGGCATCACAATCAAAGCCTGAATGTGACACTCTCAGAGCGCACACCGTGGCCTGCCTAATTGGTATGTCAGAGGTTTCTATTTCAAGATGGTAAACTGAGGCCAAGAATTTGCCTTCTCTTCCTCCCAAGATCCCTTCAAAATGATAGAAAGGAATTTTTGTTTTTGATGAGGAAGTTTGGTCCTAAGCTAACATCTGTTGTCCATCTTCTTGGGTTTTTTTTCTCCCCAAAGCTCCAGTACAGAGTTGTATATCATAGTTGTAAGTCCTTCTAGTTCTTCTGTGTGGGATGCCGCCACAGCATGGCTTGATGAGCAGTGTGTAGGCCTGCATCCAGGATCCAAAGCGGCGAACCCTGGGCCGCTGAAGTGGAGCATACAAACTTAACCACTATGCCACCAGTCTGGCCCCAGAAAGAAATTTTTTTAAGGATAAAATCAATAACAGTGAAGAGAATAGGAAGATTGTGATCCTTGAGGAAGAAACTTTGACAGATTTCAGGAAGACAAAACGTTTACAACAGAATGTCAGTACAGCAATAGGTAAACCAGAGCAAAGGTGTCCACAGCCTGAAGGATGTGAGATAAGTGACAATGGAGGACAGTGGCAGAAGGAGTGAATCTTCTAGGCAGGGCTTCAGGCTTATTCCCAGGCAAAAAAAGAAAGTTTTCCCTTTAAAGAACTTTAATTATTTCGGGGCGGGGGAAGGACCAGGACAGTCGCACGTGTATTAACATCCCAAAGGAAGGCCTTCTTGTTTAGGAATACCCTAGAGAGAAGCCTGCCAGTTGATATGACCTGCTCCTACACACAGAAACTAATATCATTTCTGTTCCTCATTCTCAAAAATGATTTGACAGCTGAATATGAACAAACATTTAAGGGAAAAAGAAAGACAAACACATTATAAAACAGCTTTTCTATTTATTCATCTTTAAAAATTAATGGACAACTAAGGATGAATAGCTATTTGAGGAAAAATAGCAAAATACACCATAAGAGACAGAAAGAATCCAAAGAAACAGGGACTTGAATAGACATTATATCCATAAGGTGAAACCAGGACTTTTTTTAAATGACAACGAGAGAAGAGCGAACATTTCTGGGAAATTAGATTGCCAAAATAAAAAAAAATTAACTATAAAAATTTAATAGAAAAAAATAGAAGATATAATGGAGGAAATTTCCTATAACATTGAGCAAAAAGACAAAGGAAAGAGAATAAAAAAGAGTCATGGAGGAGAACTTCCGGAGGTTCAATTGCCAATGAAGAAAAGTTCAGAAAGCAAAAAGAGAGAAATTAGGGGAGAAAGTTATCAAAGAAAGAGTGCAAATTGTTCCCAGAGCTGAAAAGAAACACAAATATTGATCAGAATTAATTAAAAGAAGACCCAGACCTTGACATACCATAGTGAAATATCAACCGCTCAAATAGCATTCCTGACGATCGCAGGGGGAGAAAATGTAAACAGGTAACTACAAGGGAGTTTGAATCAAAATGGACCGGACTTCTCACCAGCAATGAAGGATGCTAGAAGACACCAGAATAAAGGCTTCAAAATATGGAAGCAAGATTATTTTGGACCTGGAGTTCTATATCCAGCTAAAGAAAGAGAAAAAGCACCATTTTCAGACATTCAAGTGTTGAGAATATTTTGCCTCATCCATACACTTTCTAAAGAATTTATCTGAGGATGCACTTCCAAAGGAGGCAGTGGGGGAGGGGAGAGTGGGCAAAACCAAGACAGAGAGAACTACCGATCGTGGAAAATTATAGAGCTAACTATGATTCCAACACCAAGAAGCCTCTGGGCAGTAAGTCTGCCACAAGTCTCGGAAGTAAGTGTAAAAAGTTGTTGAAAATCAAGGAGATTATTTTAAAGAAGAAAAATGAAAAAGATTCTAGGAAATTAATGAAGTGACTACAGAATTAGACAATATTTGGAATATAGTAAGAATACATGTGGTTTTTCTCCCTACAAGAAAACAGAAAAGAAAGTCAAAACTTGAAGAAATAAAATTTGTACAAAACAATCATAGCCTAAATAGAAAATAACCCAAAATATGACGTATTTTTAAGCAACTTTGAGTGGAGGGAAATCAATAATCTTATTTACTCTCTTTCTAACCCCTCGTCTCCTGCTGGTGCCTCTTACTGGCCAAACGCAGCAAGAAGCTAGAACCGTGCAGTCTGGTACAAGAGCCACTGGGCATATGTAGCTATTTAATTAATTCAAATTGAAAATTCAACTCCTTAGTCAAATCAGCCACAGTTCAAGTGCTCAATAGCCACATGTGGCTAGTGGCTCCCATACTGGACAACACAGACCTAGAACATTTCCATCCTCTGAACGTTCCACTCGGACAAGGTTGATAAAGGGCAAGGCAGGCCCACTGTCCGTGAAGGTCAGCCTCTCAGGCACAGAACAAGGTAGAGAAGTACCGGGAGTGGATCTGGAGGGAGGGACAAACAGGAGATATACAGCATGCTCAGCATTCCCAAAAACGTGTTTAGTAAGATACTCTGCAAAAACACTAATAAAAGTTTGGGGGTGGAGGGGCAGTCAGGGGTCAAATAAATTTAACAAACTCTATACACTGCTTCGTTCCCTTGGAGACTCAAGATACACATCAGCCTAGTCCCAGCTCTGAGAAATCCTGGAAATGTGTTTAACTTTGTTTAAAAACAGGTGTTTCCAAATTCTTTTGGCTAAGGAACCTCTTTTTTTTTTTCAAATGGGAAGAGTTTCAACCCTTTCAAAAATTTTCTTTTGTAGTAGATATTTATCATTTTTGGGTTTCCAAGATCCAGTCATCCTTCTTATTTGGGGTAGAGGATCCCAAAAGAGACAGGGAGGTTAGAGCCTTCCGCCTAATCATGTGAACCAGGAGAACCAGATGCCCCCACCCATGCACTGGCCATGAACCCCACTCAGATCTCCTACTCTGGGGAGCATAACTGACTGACAGCTCCAGTTGCTGCCCTTCTGATCCACCCTTGTGTTCATGCCTTGCGCCCCTGGGCTGCTCCCTGGCAAAGACTGAACGCGGCAGGGGTATTAATCCAGGTCCATTCCTGCAGACGTGGGACTCCTTTAAAAACATCTTTGGCTTGAAGACTCCTCACTGGTCCAGCCGAGACTGTCTTAGGACTGTCCTGCAGCCTGACATTCCTCCTACACGCTTTCCCTTCCTCGCGTTCTCATTTCAAGGGTGTCAGACCTGAATCTCAGGCTGAAGATTCTGCCTGCCTATTCTGGCTTCCCGTCTCTTTTCCTTCACAGGCATTTCCCCAAGTAAATCTCTTTCTCGCAAGTCTAAGATTGTCTTGGAGTCTACTTGGAGGACCTGAACCAATACAACTCAAGGTCTGAATCTTGAGTAGCATGCCAAAGAGGAGGAAACACATAGTAATACTTCAAAGCAGAGTCCAACTGCATGGAGAACTCTTGGATGCATTTTCTTCGACAGGCCCAGGGTTTTGTTGGGTTTTGTTGGGTTTTAATTGGATCTGAGCACCTTTAAATGTGGTATGTGTTCTACCCCAACCCCTCCATTCCCTATTATCTCACACTCAAACCAAATTAGTTGTCATATGACCTGCCTGGCACATGAACAAATTTGAACTTGGAATCTCTAACTTAATGCATATATTAAACTAGGCAGTACGAAATCACACCAGATCACGCACAGCTTTTCTGAATCGACTCCTACCCTTCACCCCACCATTCTACCCAGACTTAGAGGCCATTGGGTCCTAAGCAATTTAAAAGGTCCATTTTCCCTTTGCTCTCCTCATTGGGCTTAGCTTTCGGCTCTTTTGCCATGTTAGGGATTCTCTTCTGAGATGCTCCAAGTGCTCCCTGCCCCCATCAAGTTACGACCCTCAGAACTTAATCCCCCAGGGCACAACCTGCCAGTCTCCAAGCTCTAGATGCGTCATTCCTGAGGATCTTTCCTCTCCTTCTCCCATCACGTCCCATCCTCACTGCCTGCCCTAACTTGGCTCAATGGTCCACCCCTTCAAGAAGCACTTGCCGACTAACCCCGCCTCACCATGGGAATCTTGTATCGCTTCAGCCCTTACCGTGAATCCTAATAACCTGTCCATGTTCTTATATCACTATATGTGATTTTTTTATGGCCTATTTTAATGACCTTATGCAGGGTTCCATATGATTCATTTGTGATAAAATTATAGAGCTTGGATATCATATTAAACACTGAATCATATAGTGAGAAAACAATTCCTTTTCCAATTCTGATTATATTAAAGATAAAGTCTCAGTTTGGTGATTAGAATACCACCCTATTTCTAATTTCCCTTTTCAGTAAAGAACAAGTTGTCCTTAGACTGAGAGCCCTGGTTCAACAATACTGGTCAGAATTTAATAATTCTTATTGTACTTATTTTGGCATAACCTCCTTCTGGCAAGGGACATGGTTTTTCTTTAATTAAAATTTCCTTTTTTGTTCTTGACTTTGATACTTTGCTGCATTCATTTATTAATTCTAACAGTTTTTTGGTGGAATTTTTAGGGCTGTTTACATATAAGATCATATTATCCATGAAGAGAGATAATTTCACTTCTTTCTTTCCAATTTGGATGCCTTTTTCTTGCCTAATTGCTCTGACTCGAACTTCCAGTACTATGTTGAATAGGAGTGGCAAAAGCTGGCATGCTCGCCTTATTCCTAATCTTCCAGGAAAAGCTTTCAGTCTGTCACCATTGAATATTATGTTCTCTGTGGGTTTTTCATATATGGCTTTTATTACGTGGAAATAGTTTACTTCTATTCCTATTGTGTTTTTGTCATGAAAGGGTGTTGAATTTCATCAAATGCTTTTTCTACATCAATTGAGATGATCCTGTGGCTTTTTTCCTTCATTTTGTTGATGTGGCTGATCAATTCTTGTTTGTTGAAACATCCTTGTAGCCAGGAATAAATCCCACTTGGTCATGGTGTATAATTCTTTTAATATGCTGCTGAATTTGATTTACTGGTATTTTGTTGAAGATTTTCGTATCAATGTTCACAAAAGATGTTGGTCTATAGTTCTCTTTTCTTGTAGTGTCTTTGTCTGGCTCCAGTATCTGGGCAATGCTGGCCTCATAGGATAAGTTAGGGAGTGTTACCTTCTCTTCAAATTTGAAACATTTGAGAAGGATTGGTACTAATTTGTCTTTAAGTGTTTGGCAGAATTCACCAGTGAAATCATCAGTTCCAGGACTTTTCTTTGTTGGGAGATTTTTGATTGCTGACTCAGCCTTCTTACTGGTCTATTCAGATTTTCTATTCTTCATGATTTAGTCTTAGTAGATTTCGTGTTTCTAGGAATTCGTCCATTTCATCTAGGTTATCCAATTTATTGGAGTATAATTGTTCATAGCACTCTCTTATAATCCTCTTTGTTTCTGTAGAATCAGTAGTAATGTCCCTACTTTCATTTCTGATTTTAGCAATGTAAGTCTTCTCTCGTTTTTTCTCAATGTATCTAACTAAAGATTTGTCAATTTTATTGATCTTTTCAAAGAATTTATTTTTGGTTTTGTTGATTTTCTCTATTATATTTTGATGCTCTATTTCCTTTATGTCTGCTCAAATCTTTACTATTTCCTTCCTTCTGCTGGTTTTGGATTTAGTTTATTCTTTTTTTTCTAGTTCTTTAAGTTGTAAAGTGAGGTCATTGATTTGAGATCTTTCTTGTTTTTATTTTATTTTTTTTAAGGATTGGCACCTGGGCTAACTGTTGCCAAACTTTTTTTTTTTTTCCTGCTTTATCTCCCCAAACCCCCCCTGTACACAGTTGTATATCTTAGTTGCCAGTCCTTCTAGTTGTGGGATGTGGGACGCCACCTCAACGTGGCCTGACGAGCGGTGCCATGTCCGCGCCCAGGATCCGAACCCTGGGCCACCGCAGCGGAGCGCGCGAACTTAACCACTCGGCCATGGAGCCGGCCCCTCTTTCTTGTTTTTTAATGTAAGGGTTTATAGCTATAAATGTCCCCTTTAGCACTGCTTTCACTGTGTCCCATAAGCTTTAGTGTGTTGTATTTTTGTTTTCATTCACTTCTAAGCATCTTCTAATTTCCTTTATGATTTCTTCTCTGATCCATTGGCTATTTAAGGATGTGGTGTTTAATTTCCACAATTTCGTAAATTTTCTAGTTTTATTTATGTTATTGAATCCTAGCTTCATCCCATTGTGGTCAGAGATGTTTTGTGTAATATCTATCTTTTTAAATCTACTGAGACTTAATTTGTGGCCCAGCATGTGGTCTATCATGGAAAATGTCCTATATGCACTTCAGAAGCACATGTGTGCTGTTGCTTTGGGTAGAATGTTCTGTATATATCTGTTAGATTGAGTTGGTTTATTGTTTTGTGTAAGCCCTCTATTTTCTGACTTATCTTCTGTTTGGTTGTTCTATCCATTATTGAGAGTGAGGTCTTAAAGTATCCAATTATTACAAAACTGCCTATTTTTCCCTTCAACTCTCAGTTTTTGCTCCATATGCTTTCATGGTCTGCTATTAGATGGGTATTTATAATCGTTATATCTTCTTGCTGTATTGAACCTTTTATTAATATATAATCTTCTTCTTTGTCTCTTGTAACCTTTTTGATTAAAGTCTATTTTATCTGATATTAGTATATCCACCCTTGCTCTCTTTTGCTTACTGTTTGCATTAAATATCCTTTCAATTTTAACATTATATCTAAAATGAGTCTCTTATAGACAGCATATAATTGGGTTATTTGTTTTTATACATTCTGCTAATTTCTATCTTTTGATTGGAGAGTTTAATCCATATACATTTAAAGTAAGCACTGATAAGGAAGGACTTCCATCTGTCATTGTGCTTTGTGTTTTCTATATGCCTTGTCACTTTTTTGTCCCTCATTTCCTGCATTACAGTCTTTCTTTGTGTTTAGTTGATTTTTTTAGTGAAATGTTTAAATCCCTTTCTCATTTCCTTTTGTATATATTTTATAGATATTTTCTTTGTCTTTACCATAGTGATTTCACTCAACATCCTAAAGTTATAAAACTCTAATCTGAGTTTTACCAGTTTAACTTCAATAACATACAAGAACTCTGCCCCTCTGCAGGTCTGTGCCCACCCCTTTTGGTTGGTGATGACACAAAATTACATCTTTATACATTGTGTGCTCCAAAACATAAACTAATACTTTTTAAAAATGCATTAGTTTCTTAAACTATGTAGAAAACAAAATGTAGAGTTACAAACCAAGGTTACAGTAATAACTAGTTTGGGGACTAATACATTTTTAATGTAATAGTCTCTCACATAACGTAGAAAACAAAAGGTAGAGTTACAAACCATTGTTGCAATAGCACTAGCTTTTATAATTGCCTACATATTTGCTTTTATTGAGATCTTTATTTCTTCGTATGGGTTTAAAATACCGTTTAGCATCCTTTCATTTCAACCTGCAGGTCTCCCTTGGGCATTTCTTGCAGAGCAAGTCTAGTAACAATGAACTGCCACAGCTTTTTTTTACCTGGAAGTGTCTTAATTTCTCCCTCACTTTTAAAGGACAATTTTGCTGGATATAGGATTCTTGGTTGCTAGTTTTTTATTTTCGCACTTTAAATATATTAGCCCATTGCCTTCCAGCCTCCAAAGTTTCTGATGAGAAATCTTCTGATTGTCTTATGAGGACCCTTGTATGTGGTGAGCCACTTCTCTCTTGCTGCTTTTGAGATTCTCTCCTTATCTTTAGAAAGTTTGATTATAATGTGCCTTGGTATGAATCTCTTTAAGTCTATCTTGGAGTTCATTGAGCTTCTTGGATATTTATATTTATTTCTTACATCAAATTTGGAAAGTCTTCAGTCACTATTTCTTCAAATATTCTTTCTGCCCATTTCTCACTCTCTTTTCCTTCTGGCAATCCCACAATGCATATGTTGGTCTATGTGATGGTGTTCCACATGTCCCTTTTGCTCTGTTCACTCTTCTTCAATCTTTTTTCTTTCTGTTCCTCAGACTCAATAATTTCCATTAGGAAATTTCCGTTGGGAAGGAGGAAACTAACATTTCTTCAGTGTGACTCTGTGCCAGGCACTGTGTGGGTGCTTTATATCTGTCATCACAGTTGACACTCACAACAACCCAATGGGCTTTTTGTACTCCCGTTGGAAATTAGGCAAAAGCGGTTCAGAGAGTTTGACTTCATTAAGGCCATTCAGCAACTAGCCAGGCCAGGCTAATATCCAGGCTGATTTATGGCTAACTCATGTCATTAGACAGCTAGAATTGAGACCAGTGGTGAAATAGGATGAGAACACCAAGGTGAACACAGTTCATAAACTTGCAGGTACTACAAAGAGCATTCCAGAGTAATGCATGAACAAAAGGAGAACTAGGTAAACAAAGATCGGGACATGGCACAATTCCACACATGATGATATTTCCACAAAACTTCAAAGGAAGATAGTAACTAATTGAATCTGAAGTTTCATTTGCTCTAAACTAATAGCCAAAGAATTCACAATAATTTCTCCTGAATGAAAAGTGAGGTACATGATGTACGCACATTGGATAAAAGAAGTATCTGATCCCTTATCTTCTTAATTAACTTTGAACTCTAACACTGATTATGAGATAGTCCTCCAAGTACAAATAGCAAGGGATGGATAAGAGAGACGAAGGCAGAGACAAGAAAAGTCCTGATTAGTTATACAGAGACAGGAGGCAATTTCTTGGTATGAAAAAAGGACTCTTTTTTATGGACTTCTTTCTACTACTATCACCTCCGAAAACCTCTACAATCACACAGCTTATCTGAAAATCTGATTATCTACAAGGAAGAACTCATATCAAGAGGAGCCAAACCTAGAAACACACTTATGGTGAACTGTTCATAAGGCCCCGGACCTTCTGGTCCACTGAGGCTCCAACTAGCCTGTGGGTTCCTACTCACATATTCTCCCAAGTGATAAGGCACATGGTATCAGGTATCACGTAACTATTGTTGTGTAACAAAACCCCACAATATCTTAGAAGCTAAAACAATAAACATTTATTTTTCACATGTGTGCAGTGCCCAGCAATGATCCAAACTGGGTTTGACTGGACAGCTTTGATGGTCTCAGCTTGGCTAGGGGTTGACTGATCTAGACTGGCGTTGGCTGAAGTGACTCAACTCTGCTCCATGTGTCTCTCACCCTGTTCTGGAATTGGTAGGGCTAGCTCAGGCACGCCTTCATAACGATGGAAGCAGTACAAGAGGAAAAGTGAGACCAGCAAAGGCTCTGGAGGCCTAGTCTCAGAGCTAGCACACTCTCTCTTCTGCCTTCTTTATTGGCCAGAATAAGTCACAAAGTCGATCTCAGACTCAGAGTAGGAAAGTGCTGCAGAGATGCATGGCGATGAGCATGGATAGAGTGAGAGGAGAGAATGGGGACCATTAATGCAGTCTAGCCCAGGTGCCAACCACACCTAATCTGCCAAAGACTTAAATCCTCAGTTTGGTTGAAAAAAGTTTCCTTGAGGGCAATAACCATATCCATTTATCATAATTTTGTCTTTACAATTTCTCTGCAAAACATTAACAGGATCTTCGTTTTATAAATGAGGATACTAAGGCTCAAAATGGGTAGTTAATAAAATTTCCAAAACTGCTTAAAATTATCTGTCCTTTCGCATTGTAAAGCCCTGGAAATTGAACTCTTAACACCAGTGCCAATTACTAAAGTGCTCTACCCATTTCCAGCCAGGACCAGTGCCTCATTAGTGGTCCAAATTCCTGTCACATGACATCCTTGTGATCGTATGGAGTGAGCAGCTCCTAGTTTAGGTCACTGAGACTTGTATTCTATGGAGAGCCAGACTTTGAGGAGAAGAAAATGATATTTTGAATCCAAGGCACTGTTCTAGCCTATTATCAATAGATAGCATAGAGTTTTGCAATACACACTTACCATGAAGGCCCAAAAATGTGTTGACAGGCTTTAAAAAGGGCAACATGAATTTTCCTTTTCTTTTTTTTCTCTTTTGGAAAGCTAGGGGTGGCGCAGTTGCACTGACAGCCACTCTTGGCTCCCTACAGCAAAACTGCCTCAGATTTTGAGGATCTTTCTATGGAGGTGGAGGGTCAGGATGGCTGCCGGAAGGTGGGATGTGGGTCTGTGCCTCCCTCTCCAGGAGAGGTGCTGTTGAGGTCTCCCTGGGGAGAGGTTGAGGAACTATGGGAAAAGTTGAGGAACAAGGCCCAGGAACTTCAAATTTGGGATGAGGCAGGAGGGAGGAGTCCTGGCCAGCCCCCTCCCCCAAACACAGTGCACCTCTGCCTACAAGCCACATCATATGAAACCCTGTGAGGACGTTCCATGACGAAGGAACCAAGTTTCAGTTAGTTTTGGTCCCAGCACCTTCACCTGGCAGCGCCATACTAGGCATGGGAGATACTGAGATGAACCATAATGGTCCTTGCCTTTAAAGAGCTCACAGGATAGTGGAGACATCCGAACAGGAGAGAAACAGAGAGAAAAGCCATTAGGTAGCACAGATCACACAACCAAGGCAGCATGTAAGGGTCGGCAAGGCTCCTCAGGAGCAGTGCCTTTGAACCTGTGTTTTGAAGTATAGGCGAGAGTTTGCCAGACAAAATCTGGAAAAGAGACTTTCAGAAAAAGAGAAGATGTTGATCAAATCTCAGCTATTAAAATCCCCAAATTCCAAAAGCATGTATTAAAGTCAAAACGACTGGTTTGAATACAATCTCTACTGTTTAGTCTTCCAATAAATTGGACTAATCCAGTACTTTCTGAGCCTTAGTATCTTCACCTGTGAAATGGGGACAATCGTAGGTATCAGACAGCAGTGTACCGAGGACTAATTGAGACACACAGTCTGTGCAAACATTTTATAGCCTGCAGAAGGTGCTATCTATGCAAACACTCGTCACTCATCACTGTTAGTGCTGTCATTATTAGTCATTAATTCACTGCCAGGGGCTTGGCCGGAAACTGAGGATTCAGAGATGAATGAACAGAGCCCTGCCTTCAGAGCCATCACAGCCTAATAATAATAACTCCCACTCGTGCAGGGCGTGCTAAGTGTCACACTCTGTCCCCAGCACTTTGCATGTATTAGCTCACTTCATCCTCACAACCACCTGAGAAGCAGGTGCCACAATTATTCTCACTTTGCAGATGGGGAAACTGAAGCCCAGAGGGGTTAAGAAAGACCTGGGAAGCACTGACATCCAAGGGAAGGGCATGGGGAGCAGAGCCCGGAGACAGCTAACCAAGAGTGAGCAGAGGGGAAGAAGAAAAACAAGAATACAAGGCCCAAGTATACAAGGGAGGATGAAGGGCAAGGGATTTCGGTTAGACACCAAGAATTCACTTCCAACAGAGTTCTGAGTACTTCAACCTTTTAGATACTTAGATATCTAAAAGGCAGTGCTTTTCCTTGTGACTCAAAAGTCCTTCTTTTCAGCCTTATGTTTCCCAGTCTTCATTTTCCAAGATTTCACGTTTCACTGCCCTACTCATTTAGTACTGTTTAATTAATTTCTCACTAACTTTGTCTACTCGTTACTGCTCTCTGCACACGTAGACATAATAGGATGAAGGAGGAGCCTTTGCTAATCAGTATTTGTAATGTGCTGAGACTGATGAACGAACCGATAAATACACCATCCCATCACCAACAATAATAGCAACCACTATTCTTAAGCAGGAGTCTCATCTCCCATTTATTGAGCATCTATTACATGCCAGGTGTTCCTTTATGAGGTTTACAAACATGGCCAATAAACGGAGTAGAAATGACATCTCTCTTTTACAGAGGGAGAAATTAGGCTTGGAGAAGTGAAGTGAGCAGCTGGAGATCACAGTAAATAATAAGTAGCAATGGGAGAAAGGTGTGCTACCCACCTAGGGTAGAGCCTTCAGGCAGCCCTTGAAAAGATATCTGCACCTAAACTACTGACTTCCTTGACATACTTGCTATGATTTGCAGGGAGAAGAGGAGTTATGTGCAGGAAGTAGAGCGGGGAGGGGGTGGAGCAAAGGAAACAGAATTAAGTGGACTCTGGTCAGGGAATTACCGTTCCCAAGACCAATATTACATATTACATATTATATTATATTATATTATATTATATAAACATATATATATTATATATAACATTACAAACGTTAGCTACACCCTCAAACACTTTGTCCCACACAGTCTCTTTCAGAAAAGAATAAGCACCTGGATGGTTTTCCATGCTTGCCATAGAGATTTATCCAAAGAAACAGAATACACGGATACAAAAATTTCTGGCCAGCTTTCCTTCAAGAATACAGCTGACAAATCATTTGTTCATTTAACAAATATTTACCAAGCACCTACTGGATGCCAAGCACTGGGCTAGGTCCTAGGGATACATGGAGAACACAGGCAACCACACCAGCACGTGAGAGAGAAGGACAGAGGGTGCCCTCCTTGAGCTGTCTTTGTGGAGGGGACTTGAAGGATGGGAGCTGTGGGAGGAGAGGGTGGCTTGAGCAAAGACCTCTTGCCCTCACATTGTGCTGTGTGTCCACTATGCCTCCCCTCCTCCTTGTCTTGCAAGCTCCAACACCCCCTGAAACTTGGGAAGGCTTGCTTGGCCCGAGCCCGCTGCCTCAGTTGCAGAGCTTTCCTGTGGTCTTGTTCTGCCCCAATGGCACGTGTCCATAGGAGCAGGTATTAGCCGGCAGCCAAGCCTGTGTCCCCCTTGAGTCTGAGCTCCCTGCAAGAAGGGGAGGAGATGTCTAGCTCCATGGCCCTGGGGCAGCACAGAGTAGGCCCTCAATAAATGCAGTGGAATACCTATGGCAGACTGGAGTCGATTTCTAAGGGTACATCAGGACCCTTTAGGTAGTCCTGGGTAACGCTGCCCATCTAACCACTTTACAGTTGCTTTTTGAGGAAGGTAGCTGCAGGTAATAGAAAGACTGGAGGCCTGGGCTCTGCCAGAATGATTTGGGCATTTCACCTAAGGTTTTGGTTTCCTCCCTTATCAAATGACAGTGAGATCAGCGTTGTGGGTTGGGACGATATATGACTTACTGAAGTCCGTGAGTAGGGTTGTTTGTGCTAGAGACTGCAAGGTTAGCCTACATCCTGTTGTCAAGATGGAGCAAAGAGATCTTCTAGAAGAAAGGTCACAAGCACATTTGCTCTTTATTTGAGTTCACTCTGACCTACAGTTCTGTGACATAGTGTTGCCCTTGTCTGTGGTTCACTTGAAGCTTAATTTGTCAACAAGAACACAGTCCAAAGTGCCTAGCATAAAACACAATGGTAGCTAAAATAGTAATACTTAACATTTATGGAGAACTTTAATTTTTGAACGGGTAAAATGATCACGTGGCTTAACAACGAAAATGATATAAAAGATGTACATTGAGAACCTTGCCCCCACCCCTGCTTGTATCTGCGTTTCATACCCCTGGTCTCTGCCCACGGGAGTCACCAGTTTTATTAGTTTCTTGTTTGTCCTTCCAGTGTTTCTTTATGCAAACACAAGCATGTGTGGAATTTTGTCAAGTGCATCTTGAGTGTCTGTAGAGATGATCACGTGATTTTTCTCCTTAGCTCTATTTTGATGAACTGTCTTTGCGTTTTTAGAATAAGCTGCACTTGGTGATGAAGTATTATTCTTGTGCTATGCTGCTGCATTCTGACCACTAATATTTTATTGAGGATTATGCACCAATTTTCATCTGTGAGATTCATTTATTGTTTCTTTTTTGTACAGCCTCTGTTATCAATGTTTTCCTTGCTGGATAAAAGGAATTTGGAAGTTGTCCTACTTTGTGCTCTGGAATAGTTTAAATAGTGTTGGAATCATTCATCTTTTAAAGGTTTGGTTAAATTTGCCTGGAAAACTTCTAGTCATAGTGCTTTTTAAAAATTAGGGGCCAGCCCCATGGCATAGTGGTTAAATTCAGCACACTCCACTTCAGCAGCCCAGGTTTACAGGTTCAGATCCCAGGCACAGACCGACACCACTCATCAGCCATGCTGTGGCGGTGATCCACATATAAAGTGGAGGAAGATTGGCACAGATGTCAGCTCTGGGTTAATCTTCCTCAAGCAAAAAAAAAAAAAAAAAAAAATTAACTCCTTTACAATTTTCCCTAACTTTTTCTATGAAAATTGATCAATTTAGATGTTCTGGAGTTGGTTTCCATAAATTATATTCTCCTAGAAAAGTATGAGTTTCTTTCAGATTTGCAAATTTAGATACATAAAGTTGTACAAAACTGTTTTTAAAATTTCCTTGCTTTCTGCGTTATTTTCTTCTTATCGTTTGTTATTTTTTATATTTGTTCTTTTCTCCTTGATTTCTGAGAAGCCTAATCTATTTTACTGATCTTGCCTCAATGACCTAGTTATTCACTTATTTACTTTGTTTTCTCCTGTTATCTAACATTAATTTCTTTCATTTTTATTTATTTCTTCTGCTTTCCTTTGGTTTATTTTGTTGTTCTCTTTTCTAACTTCTGTGAGTTGATTGTTTTTTTTTGCTTGAGGAAGATTCTCCCTAAGCTAACATCTGTGCCAGTCTTCCTCTATTTAGTATGTGGGTCACCACCACAGCATGGCTGCTGACGAGTGGTGTAGGGCCACGCCTGGGCACCAAACCTGGGCCACCGAAGCAGAGCATGCTGAACTTAACCAGTAGGCCACAGAGCCAGGCTCAAGTTGATTCTTAATTCATTCAACTTCATCCCTTTTATACTTTATATAAAGATTCCCTTTATATTTTAGGCCATGACATTTCCTTGAGTACTGCTTTAGCTCTATCCCCTAGATTCAGAACCTAATATGTAGCATTTTTATTATCATTGGATTTTAGAAATTCTGAAATTTGTACTTTTCCTTTAACCCAAAGTTGTTTAAATGACAACTTTCTTAAAATTCTGATTTTTTAAAATTAATTCTTAATTTTACTGCATTATGAACAGAAAATGATGTCTACATTTATCTCTACTTTTTTGGAATTTATTGTGATTTCCTTTGTGGTAGTCAATGCTATAGTCAATTATTGTGGCTGTTCCACGGGCACTGGAAGCAAAAGTACATTCCCTTTCACGACACATAGTTTGATAAATATTCATCACAACTACCTTTATGATTATGTTCCTTAGGTTGTTTGTATCCTTATTCATTTGAGGTCCACTTGATCTGAGAGCATGTGTTGATATTTCCTGAGATGTGGAAAGGCTGGGGAAGAGCCAGTTCCGGGGGGAAATTGGGGCGTGGAGACATCATAAGGTCTGTAGGAGACGTCTGCTAGGTAATCTCCAACCGAAATCACTCTTGCCATAAAGCTAAAGGCCCCCCAAAATAGACCAAGGTCCATATTTTATAATTTCTATTGGTATTACTTAAAAGAAAGGAGAATGAACTTTTCACTTAATCAGGTAATTTTGTATTGTTTTCTAATTTTTTCAAACATAGATTTTTTTCTCAAACCAAGTTGGAAAATCCACTCCTTCTTGTATATTTCCATGGTGGCTAGGACAGGATCCTTTCATGGCTTGGAGGGGTTTTAGATGATGATGTTGCTAACAATAGCATTTGAACACTTACTATGGGCCAAGCTCACTTCTAGGCGCTTTGTATGTCTTAGGTTATTTAATTCTCACATCAACTCATAATAGCCCCATCTTACAGATTAAAAAAACAGCAACAAGGCAAGTGGAGATAAAATAACTTTCTCAAGTTCAAACTGCTAGTGAGTGGCAGACCAGGACCCCAACCTTAGTCATTAGGCTCTGTTGCCTCTTTTAGAGACCAGCTCACCCAGTGGCTCCGTTTCACGGGTGAAGAAACAGAGACTGGAAGTTGCTGAGTCAGCCAGCAAGCTACTAGCGGACGTAAAACTACATCCCCAGTATTTGCACCTTCATCCAAAGCCTTCCCACATACGGCACTGCCCCTCACTCTGCATGGAAACAGTATTTGTAACAGAAAGAGGCTATAATTTGCTGGATGATATGAGCTAATCATTTAATAGCAAACTCTGTCTGCCTCACCTCACAAGGCTGCAGGGCTAACACCATAGGAGATACAAAGATGTTTTAATCTAATGCTACCTAAATAATGTATACTTTTTGATTCCTAAACAAATCACTAACTATGGAATAAATTCACTTTTAATGTGATTACGATATATAAAATAACAAGAAACTAAAATTTTACAAGAGAGAAATCCTTCTAGGTGTGGCGACCTGTGTTTTTAGTGGGTATCTGCTGTGCTCTTCAGGTCCCATGCACACGACCCTCATCCTTTGTTTATAGATTGTGGGTGTCAGGCTTGGAAACAGACACTTTCCCAGGACAAGTAGGAACTAACCGTAGCCAATGGAAGAGAATACCACCCCACCCTCAGGGGAGAGGACTATCATTAAAAGAACAGCACACAAAGGGGTGAGTTTCTTGTACTTATCTCCAAGTCCAGCTCTCAGAGCTTTCTCTGTTGCCAAAAGCGATCTAACATCTCCCTACGCACGTTGGCTTCAGATGGTTTTCAGAAGATTTTTTTTTCTCTATTCCATACTTATTCCAGTAATCATGAAGAAAAGAAAGGAGTATATGACATTGGGGGGAGACTGACCTGTGTATCAACCTTACTATGAAAGGACATATGGTTTTGGCAAGATAAGAGAGTTTCATTCTGAAATTGTAAAGACATCCTATCCCAGTGGAATTATTTGGCTTGCCAAAAATCAAAGTTGTTCAGCTGGCTGGGGCAGGGATCTAAGCCAAATGAATAGAGGTGGTACTCCTGTACAAACCCACACGCAGAGGCTTTAACAAACTCAGGTTAGGGAACGTGACTCTGATGCTCGGGCTCGCAGTGTTCCGCTTGGATTCATTCACAATGAGCCAGCAAGGTAGGACCCTGGAAACCTGCCCCAGTTGTACAGAATCTCTGTGGAGAATGAGAACACAAACGGTAACCTTTCACTCAAATGATGACATCGGACAAAGATTTGTTCAAAGGTAGTCCCACAACCTGCCTAGTTTGGGCCCTGCAGTAAACTAATTTCTGCAGCAGAAACTGAATAAAATGTGTTCCTGTCACCTTCAAGAGCCAATCGATCTCACAAACTTTCGAACCTAGTATTTGGTAAATGCCAAACAAAGATAGAACAGCTTGAAATCTGGAATGGATTTCTCGGAGAGGTTCTCGACTCTCCTTTCCCAGTTTTCCTAGTTTTTCATTTCAGACAAGACTGAAATTGTTTAGTTGTGGTCTGGCTTGGATTTGAGGGAATTGCTTCAGCGCTGTCCCCAGCCCCACTGACCTAAAAGGTCTTACTCGCAAAAGAAGATCCCATTGAAAAGGAAGGGTGGCCAATTCACGCTTAACCACATGGGTTATCAGGAGCCTCTCCCTTTACTCTAGGTGAGAAAGTTGAGCTGGGAACTTTCTCACTTCGTTCAAATTTAAGTCATAAATGAAAACGTATCTGGTAAAAGTGGGAAAAGGGTTGAAAAAAGGTGAATTTTTCATGAATCTGAGCCTAGGTATTTTCTGAGAAGCAGAGAACCTCAGAACCTCAGGTTTCATGGGGGATCCCAAGATGTTTAGTTCAAACCATCCATCTAATTGGTCCAAATAGTCTTTGGATGATGTGTTCGGTAGGCAGGTTTTTCCTCCCACTGAGGGATACAGGTTATCTACAGGGCATCGATAGCTTACATATTACTTGGAATTCAGCCTCAACCAGTAAAGAGAACAACAGCACATTCTCTTAGTCATGATCATTTAGTTACAAAGAACAGAAAACTACTCAATTTAAATCCCTTTTTAAAGGGTTTATTGGAAGAACAGTGCAGGGTTCATGGAAAGTAGAAAGACATCAGATGGTTTTCCTCTCTTTCTCCCCTTTCTCATTGTCTTTTGTCTCTGTTTCTCTCTGCAATTAGCTCCTTTCTCTTGCTTATTCAGGTTCTACTTCATTATGACTTTTTGGATCTGATATAGGACACCTATTTTTCTTAGGTTTACCCTTATTTTTCTCATCATATCCCATTTTCTCTGTTCAGAACTAGCCATGAGGATTGGTTTGGCAATGGACACCTGACCTGACTACGGTCAATAAGATATGACAAGACTTTTGCAGAGGCTTCTGAGAGATGGGACATGAGTGGGAGAGGACACAAGGATGGGGTTGCCAGTGCCAGCTTGCCTCTGTGATCCCCAAGATGAAAGCCAACACAGCAGACAGAGCGAAGAGATGGAGAAAAGCTGAATCCCAGCTATACGTGCAGCCAGTCCTGCTTTTCAGTTTCATGAGCCAATAACTTTCTTGCTTATGTCATTTTGAATTAGGTATCCTGCAATGCACAATCCTGAAAGTCCCAACGGATAGAGCCATCAGCCCTGGGTTTCCATGTGTGGACCCCATTCCTCGACACAACCTTGTGGCTCTGGTTTCCTGTTTGGCTTGGTTAAGAAGGGTGTGCTAGGGAAGGAGTGGAGCTTAATGCTGTATGTGAGACTGTCCTTTTCAGAACTAAAGGTGGGGTAGAGGGAGAGGAAATAATTAACCTCTTGCATTTATATTAATTAATTAGAGTCCTTGATCTGACAACTAGCCTAATCGTATTTTTTCTGTCCTGTCTTCATTAAGGTCATGAACGTCAAAATATAAGGGATAATATGCAGAAGTTACTTCCAACTTCATAAATAATACTTGTGATGTTTTTTCATATGCAAGTCTAATGGAAATTCAGAAAATGACGGTCTACTTCATTGTTATTCTCTTGTGGACATGCCACCATTTCAAACTTTTTCAGTATGCCAACTTTAATTTTAAAAGTGAAGACAGTAGGGTGACTTACAGATTCAAATTCAAGTCATAAATGAAAACGCATCTGGTGAGAAGTGCCTTACATCCCATTTCTTCCTTATGAGAATATTTAACCCAATTCTTTGATTTAAAAATATCTCTACTTTAATAAGCCATGATGCAAATAATCTTTGTCCACACCTCTTCTTTCAAGACATCCAACTTATTTCATCACAAAATAATCAATCTCAGGTTCAGAACCCACTTCTTAGCCAAGAATTGTCCCATTGAAGTGCTTCATTGCTCCAATTAAAATTTAAAATTGTTTAGGAAGGGCAAGGGTGTGACTTTCACATACATGTTTAAGTTCCACATCTAACATTTCATAGGAATAAACCCGATTCCACTAACACAGTCCTGTGTGGACATCACAGGCAGTGCAGAAGCAGCCTGGGAAGCATGAGGCTTGGGTTCCACTCGAGCGGTAGTCTGCTTGTGTGACACTGGCAGGTTATATATGATCTCCGTAAGCCTCTGTTTCTTCACATATAAAGGTCTCACTTTATGCCTTTATAAATAGTGATATTTACCTCATAGCTTTAATGGAGTAAATAAAAGAGATTGTACACGTAAAAGCATAAAATAAACAATGTTATTTACCAGCTATTAAAGTAACAAATAATTGCCCTTCATGATAGAAACATTCATAATTCATCAATGTCCATTTCCTACCAGTTGTCAACATTGCCATAAATCTTGTATACTTATAAAATTAAATGTACATTTTTCGGTGAACTGTTAATGCCCTGTTAAAGCCACTAAAACATCTCATTCTGCCCCTAATGGGTTCTGTGACCTGGGACAAGCACTTGACCAATGTGAATTTTGCTTCCACCTTTGTAAAACGACAAGACTGGACCATCCTAGATGAATTTTAGGATGCCTTCCAGCTGCACCATTCTTCTCTGTGAATCTTATAATTCAGTTAAGTGGCTATGAATCATCACAGGATAATTACATCTCGATTTTAAAGGAAGCTGCCTTCCTCCCAGAAGAAGAAAACCTGTTGTCCTCTAAAACGAGTCTCCCAACAGACACCAGACTCAGGATGAAAGGAAAGAGAGAGAGAGTGAGAGGTGATAGGAGGATAATTAATATGCTCAGAGTTCATGTTTGCAAAGTCCCAAAAACGATTTCGCAAAATTTGAAGATGAATTTTGTGACACAGGTGTAGTCAGAGAAAAATGTGTTGCAGGGCATGATGGACACCCATCCATTAGGTTTACAATCCACGGCTCCCTATAAAAAGCTCCAAACCCAGTTGCCTTAGTTACTGGAAATCCTAATGACTGGTATACTTCTATTTTTCTGAAACCGCAAAACAGACTTGTCTCACCAACCATTCCTTTATTTTGAAACCAACTGCATTTCTTGGCCTCTTCACATACAAACGATGCCAACTGCTATGCAGTTCCACAGAATTCTTGTACAGTGCTCACTTCCTTGGCTCAATTTCTTTTCTCACCCTTCCCTTCATTACCTCACAAATGGTGAACGTTTCAGAAATTATGATGCCATTAGAAGGAGATCTTTACACAATCATCTCTAAGACATTGCAGGAAAAATCCAAAAGATGACTTCTTACTAAAGGGGAAAATAGGCACATAAATTAAATTGTGAATGCACATAGCAACGGAAGAAAGTAGTGTGTGTGAAGAGCCCAGACTCTGGCAGATGGCACGGGTGGATGCTGCTGGCTGGGCAGTTCTTAGAGGCTTGCTCCATTGCAAATAAAGAAACAATAAAACTGCTTATTGATTTTAAAGAGATCTGTAATTAAGTATGACATCCTAACAGTTAAAGGTTTACCAAGGCAGAACAGCCAGGATTTAAGGGGTCCTAAAATGGGATACTATTTAATTGATGCAAATGTCATTCCTAGGATGGCAAAACTTCAAGAACTCCAACTTGTGCGTGTGTCTGTCTGTGTTTATGGCTGTAAGTACATGCGCATGTGCACAATTAGATCTAAAGTTTTAAGTGGTGTGTGCCCATTTGAAATTTTCTTGAGCTTAGAAAAGCAAAGGTTGGAACCCTTACATTCAGTTGCCTTGGGCAAGCAAGAAAAATATCTGTCGAGACCCAGGTCTCCCTGTTAAGGCTGGAGTTGAGAAATGCCCTCCAAGCGCCTTCAAGTCAACATTAGCTATGACAGAAGCAAGACTATTATTTAACAGTAGCAGCAAATGTCAAAAACAAACTGTGCCTGGCGTTTTGACAAGCCACTATTGAAAGAGAACCACTTTTTCAGCACTTGTGTAACCGTGGGGGAGAACTCGACAATTAATATCCCGAGGTCTGGTAATGGGATTTCCAGGCTGCTTGGTGGCTTCCTTCTCACACACATGAAAGGAGTAGGCCAGTGGCGGACACGAGCAAAAATAATCCAAAAGATGAAGCCTGGAGAAAAGGACTGATACATCAGAAATCAGGTAGCTTACGGCTAATTAAAATGTAACTCCTTCGGGAAACTGCAATCTCACAGTGGTGACACTGTAAAGTATGAGGACAGAGCCATCATCCCTTGGTGAAAATAAGATGCTGACAAAACCTATCTCCTGTTCCCTACATCCTTCCTTCCCTGTGGTGTCCTCATGCCATCCTGTGACACCTCATCTGAGCTTCCCTCCCTCGATAACACCCCCTATCTAACCCGGCCAAACCTCCAGCCCGACAATCAACTCCTCCATATAAAAGCGAATGGCCAGCATCTGCCCTACTTCCCTAGGAAGCTGCTCCCTGTAATTAACCTGACTTCCTGATGAGTGAAGCTGTGGAAGGTGGTCAGCGGGCAGAGTGGATTCCTGCATTATGCTTACTTTCATTTAGACAGAAACATTAGGGAAGTATCCTAACGCAAAAGAAATGCTGATGTTCTGGCTCCGTACCCATTCTTTGAAATGAATGAACAGAAAAGGAAAGGAACTAATGTTTAACTGGATGCCTGTTTACATATTATTGCATTTAATGTTAACAGCCCTCAAAAGAAGGTGGTAGTGTATCTCCATTTTACAGCTGAGAAAACTGAGCTTCAGAAAGCTTGGGGATTGCCCAGGCTTCCCCTCTTTAACTCATCTGGTTTTCAAGCCTGGATTTGAGTCCAACTACCCCTTCTCTCTGCCAAACCTCAGGATCACACCTTGATCAGCCTCAGAACATTCTTATTCAATTAAAGTCTGATAACAATGTTGATTGATTGATAATGGGAAGGCTACAAACTGTGGTAGATGGGGCGGTCTCAGCTTGCAGGCCTCCTAGAAGTAACCCCATGGGCAGCTGTGGACCTTGTAAGCAGAAGCATGCCCTGCCAGGAGGCATTATGGGAGCCATTTAAATACCTAAAGTGAAGTCACTCTCTAGGTGTTAAGTCCTATCTCCCACCACTTCCTTAACTGCAATCTTTACTACTCCCAGACTGGACTTCGTGGATTCTTCAGAACACATTCACCTGTCTGTCCATGCTGTCTTCCTGTCCATCCCACACGAGAGATGCCCTCCCCTCCTCAAGCTGAGTTGACCCTTCCCTCAAACCTCCTCAGTACCTGTGCCTCCACCTTTCAGAGGCCTTTTTGGACCAGTGTGTTAACACCCTGTTCTTACTCTTACAAACTTACCATCTACACAACCCATTTGCATGGATCCCACAAGACCAGTACTTACGCATTACATAAGTAATGCACATCAAAAACTACACTACCCAGCACAATAATTCACACAGACTTCTCTCAGACTGAACTTTTTAAAAGGTCAGAAGTCAAAACTTGTTAAAAATAATTTATCTCCTTTCTGTTCTGTCAGATTTCTATATAGGACTGTGCCTGTGGAGGCTGCAGTGGAATATGTTATGGAGAGAAGCTTGATGTCCAAGTCTAGCCATTCACTGAGAGCTGAAGTCAGTCGTGAGGCTAAGAATGCTTATACTCACTTCCTAAAGAACCCAGATTCCACAGTGGATTAACATATTAAACATAAGGTATGTCTGTGAAGACAAGGTCGCTTTTGTGTCAGCAATGCCTGCAGCGCCACGTCGCTTACTCTGAGCAATGGTCTCAGAAAGCTGCTGCGAATGCATACGTGAGATGACTTGCAGGGACTCGCAGGGACAGTACAGTGTAGTGGAGGAGAATCCTTCGTTGTCAGAGCGAAGTCAGACCAGAGTTTGAAACCCTGTTCTGCCATCCAGAAAAACACGGATGGTGGTAGCCATAAACAGTCAATAACTGCAGGGGTGCTGCAAGCATGTTCGTAGGAGGCACAACTGAAACACCTCTCCTTTTAGATGACAGGAAGACACAAAAATGAACCGCTGACTTCTTTGCCACCATTCCAGGACTTGGATACAAAGCTTCTATTTTATGTATTTTAAAGACTGTAATTTTAATTTTCCCAATAAAAAAATATATTTTATTTTCTTATAGTTGTGTTTGCTATGGATCACTCAGGAAGGAAAATTTCATAGTGGGAAGAGTGTGCTACGAAACGCTTTACACCAACTGCAGTGGACATTACCAGCGACCGCCCAGACAGGGCTCTCCTGTCCCTCAGGGGAGGGATTATCCAGCCCAGCCTCCTTGCAGTTAGTCAGGTCCGTAAGACCAGAACTAATCCTAACAAACATTTAAGGATCACTAATTTATTTTTTCTGGAAAAGAGCTGAACTTGACCCAATTTTATTCAGAATTTTACATATATTCTGGAAAGATTTGCTTCAACATATACTGACCTACTTTCTCTTGGGCAGGGTTGATATTGACACACACTAGGTCTGAGGCACAGAAAATTCCACAAAGTTTTGTCTTTACATCTTTAAGCTTCATCTTCAATTTATCAGTCTGCAGGCTCCCCAGGCCCAGTGTGCAGACTGCACAGCAGCTGCATCCAGCTGATCCTAAGGTGAAGGGGTAGCACTTCATCTTTCTTTAATGTCCTGCTAGAAAATCTCAAGCTTTTGTAAAAGCAGAAAGAATTGTTTCAAAACAGAATTGCCACTGTCATACTTTGGTTGAGCAGACATTCCCAGAAGATCTAGGAGTGACATGTGATGACTATAAAGGGAATAGAAATGAGTTTCCTTCAACAGCAGAAACTCCCAGAGAATGCATTTTAGAAATTCTTCTTCTAAAACAGATTCAGCACTTGGATTCCTTCTTTTCTTTGTCTACTCAATTGCTCATCACAATGAATCTTCCCAAGATCATATTCTGTACCAGTTTCCTCAAAAAGTGTTTCTAAAAGAGAGACAAATCCTGCAAACGAAACAATCTCATGGAAACACAGTGATACTGATTGAATTTATTGTTTTCAGAACAGTAATAAAAAAGGATTATTTTTAAACAGCAATACACTTCCTAAGTGCTCATTACTTTTAAAGCCCACCTCTGGGAAGCCACAGAACGATCAGCAGTTACAAATCCTGACATGAAAAAGCAGAATAGATGTACACAGTTGCATCAGCACACAATTTTGATTTGGAATCAAAACTGCCCCTTGTTCATCAAAATCCTCACAGAGACGACAACCAGGGCAACGGTGAAAGGGGAAAATTGCCCATATATGGCAATCAGTTTTGACACAAGGCTCATCAATAGCCCAGCCTTTCCCAGGCACATCATTATCTATCTGATCTGCCAAATCTGATACTTAACAACATTGTCTTCAGATGAGTTGACATACCCTGGAAAAGTCTGTCTTGTAAATCACAAAGAAAGATGACAGGTTTCACAGATTTCATCAGTGATAAAAAGAAGGGAGGCATAAAGGAACAGATACTAGTATACTTACACTTCCTGACACGATGAACTCAATGAACTACACGTATTTTGAGAGGGGAAAAAAAATCTCCAGACCCCAATTTTTACTGAGACCCAGTAAGAAACCACCAACTTAACCTATTTATCTCAGCTCCCAACTAAACTGAGTTTCTGAAATGTAAAGACAAATGATCAGGCAGATGTATGAACAACTGGTGGGGAAAGGTTGAATTAGGATGGCAGACTAGTCAAGCTGTAGATTCTCCCTCCTATCCCAAATCCACAGAAATAATAGCCAAAAAAAAAGATTTTTAAAAAGAAAAGGAATCTACAACTATAGTGACAGATAAGGAGAAGTATCGTCAAGGACCAGACACTAGAAAGAATCCCTGAAAGCGAGAGAAGAGTTGAGAGTAGGCAGACGGAGAGAAATCACAGCTCAAAATAGTCAAGGAGAGGACTTGCTGAAGATGAAGCCAGGGACATTCTAAGCTCACGGGAGGCTGATGCTCGGAGATGGAAATATCGAGGGCAGCTGAACGGATGAGTTCGAGTAGGCTCTTGTGAAAGCAGCTATCTGGCCATTTCCTCCATACATCTACTCGTCCACCTTGAACTGGGCAGAGACAACACAGTATCCGCCCCCAGTCTCAAGTGGTAAGAGTGAGGACTAAGTTCAGAGAGGCATGACGGCACACCCAAGGCAAACAGCGGGGAGTACTCACATCCAGAGATGGGCTGGTAGGCTCATCCTGCCCTTCTCTGCAATGGCTCTTCAGAAAAGTTTAGAACTTTAGAAGAGTAATTAATATCTCAGAAAATACAAAAATGACAACATACTTCCACACAAAAAAATAAATAAATATCTCGGAAATTAGAATGGTGATCACTGACATCAAGTGATAGGCTGAACACCCAATAGATACAGCTGAGAGCAATTCACTGAGCCGGAAGATCCAGTTAAGTAATTCTTCTAGAACATAGCACAACAGAGAAAAGCTAAAGGATACACAGAAACAACAGGTGAAAGATCTCTTGAATAGAGGAATTTTAGAAGAATAGAGGGGGTGAATAAAGGAATAGTAACAGCAAAGACAGAAATAAATTGCCCAGAATTAAAGAGATATCTCTGATTGAACAGGATTAATAGAAAAAGACCCACTCAAACATGGTGTGGTGAAATTTCAGAACACCTAGGATGACGAAAAAAACTAAAAATAAATAAATATAGGAAGGGCGACAGGACTCTAATTAAAATCCCTATCTAATCAAGGCAGCTGGATAAGTATTCCACTCAAATGGTCATGAGGACCAGAGATAAGACCCTTCCTTTCCACCTGACCTCTGAGATCATTCCAGGTAACATCAACACTGATGTTAACAGCTGCTCACCCAGGCCTTGGATCTCCACTCCACTGTTATTCATCTCCACCCACAGGGGTGAACTTTGCAGACTCAGTTGTTTAGATCACACCCTGGAGCTCAAGATCTGGAAATGTCCACTAAATTCTTCTCTAACTACAAACCCCAAGCCAATGACTCTTGCCATTAAACAGGGGTTTTAACCTCCTTAAGACTTGCGGTCTTCTTACTTCACCCTATTTTTCCATGCTGTCAGGTCAACACTACTGATTCAACTTCCTTCCCCAATTTGCCTGAATCCCATGGCAAATCTCTCCATCTTTCATTAGGAGCCTCCATTAATTTTCACATAGCCTTGTGCCAAGTCTACCAGTGAATTCTCAACTGGACTCAACTCACTCATTACAACTGGCCTAAACTGCTGGGCTACTGAGCCCACTCAGACATAGCACAACCATGTTGACGGGCTCCACTGCAAGCGTCTGATCTCTAGTCTCACGTAGGTCCTCGATGGCCTCAAAACTGTCTGGAAATCCTTTCTTCATCTCCAGTCAGGGCCTGTGTTCCTCCTCATAGACGCTGTCCAAATCACCATTCCTTCAAAGTTCTCTAGCTTCCCCTAGTTCTCCTCACCCACAATAAACAACTTAATGCATCAGGCCCTGCTCAAATATATTTTAAGCTATTAGTATACAACGAAATATTTTATATATTGAGATGAAATAGGTTAGAAAAAAAATTTTTCAACAAAAAACAATCAGATATCATCTCCTTTATCTCTAAGGTTAATTATTCCCCCCAACTGCACTTCATGCTACCAATTACCCTCTGCCTGAGGCCCCCTCCGCTTTGGCTCCATCTACATCACTCTTCTGTTTTTCCTCCCACTTCTAACCACACCCTCTTCACTTTCGTCACTAGCTTCTCTGACAACATGCCAGCGCCCCTCACATCTCTTCTTTTCACCATAACAAGCTCCCTAGGTGATCTCATCTACTCCCACAGTTTCATTTATTACTGCCATATGTTGATGACTTCCTCATTTACATCTAATATCACAGAATCAAATATCCAACTGCTTCTGACTCATCTTCACCAGATGTCCCCTACATACCTCAACTTCAACATGTCAAACCAAACTCCTTAACTTTTACTCCTTCACCTACTTCTTTGCATTCTTCTTTTGGTTTATAGAAATACCACCCACCTAGCTCTCCAAAAAAGAAAAATTAAGTGACCTTTGACACCTCCTTAACCTTCACACTCAAGTCACCAAGTTCAGAGGATTTCATCTAAAACATATCTCAGCAAGCCCCTCACACTTCACTTCCAAAGTCCCCATCTCTCTCTCACCTAGACCCTCCCCTTATCTTACATGTATCTACCCGTATCCAGGAGCAGCAATCCAGGGGGCACATGAGAATCACCTGGGGTACTGAGGAAAACCCTAACACTCAGGGCACACCCAAGACCACTTAGATTAAAACCTCTGGGGGTGAGATCTAGACACCAGCATATTTTTACAAGTCCTCACATGATTCCAATATGCAGCCAGATTTAAGTTTTTTTCCAGAATTGAAGAAATGAGCCCACAGCTTGAAAGTGCATACTGAATACCAAGCAAAGGAAAAAAGTAATAACAAATCTAAAACTAAACAAGTCACAGTGAACTGAATAACCGTGAAGATAAAGAGAAAATCATGTAAAAGCTCCTAGAGAGAAAAGGCAGACTGTCTAGAAAGGAAAGAAAATAACACTAATAGCAGACTTGTCGTCTGCAACATTAGATGACATAAGACAATGAGTTAAAAATCTTCAAAGTGATAGGAGTAGGGGGGACACTGTGAACCTAGAATTCTATGTCCTGCTAAACTGTTCTTCAAGAATGAAACAGACTTTTTCAGACACACAAAACTAAGACTCTACTATTCACAGACCATCACTAGAAGAATTACTTTAAAAAGACTATACTTCATTATGCAGGTAAGTGAGGAAGGAAGATTAAAGAGGTATTTAATGATACTGACCAAGTCTGGTTGCCCCTAGAAAATACAAGATGTGTGAATGTCCGCATGACTGAGAGGTTCCAATGACCTTAATGAAAAACAGTTCAGTGCAAACAAATTTTATAACAAAAGTATTAGCAGGGTTCTGGCTAGTTAATTTTAATTATTTTCTTGTGCTTTTGTAGAATTTAGTCTCAGTTTTCAACTGTTCAATTTCTATAATTTTAAATAATAAAAGGAAGGAAGCACTGCCAATATAGCAATGTTAAAAGATGTTCACCACTTTCTCCCACTGCAAAAAAATAGATGTAATATATTTACATATTTTCAAAATAGCAAAACAATTATATTTTTGTCATAAATATGTTTTCTTGTTTTCTAGATGATCTGAAAATAATTTAACAACTCCAAAATTAGAATCATTCAATTCCTGAAATAGTAAACTTAGTTCCCTTTTATTATTTTGTAGTAAATCCAACCATATACGTTAATTTTATTAAATTAATTCTCAGCATTATAAGATTTACCATGAGGAAGAAAAAAAGACTCTTAACCAAGATAACAATTATATATTTAATACATCTTGCTTTTAACAGCAATTTTCAAAGTAAACACATCATAGATCTTATAACTTAAAGATTTATAGTGCTTACAAAGTTGATTCTAAAAATATACCTTATTTGTTCTATATGAATAACATTATCTGGAAGGTAGAATAATAAATTATAGTAGAATGTTTACCACCACTATAGTTAAGATTGTATACACATATTCAATATGAAATCCTCTCAGAATTTCCACACTTTCAGCCTTAAAACGTAAAAACAGATTAAAGTTTGGCATATGAGATCTCAGCCTGACAGCAATGGTTTTAAAACCAAAAATTTAAAAATATCTATTTGACATATTAAGAAAGCACTGACACATGCACATACATATATACATATACATTCTCTCTCTCTCTCAGTCCAGCATAGCGCACGCACACACACCCAGAGGAAGCAGAAGATTTCACCCTTGTGTATCAGACAATTGCTATCAATTTCAAAAAATAAAAATTGGGAAAAAAGTTAACTAAGGATATGTTTAAACCATACTTAAAAGGCTCTACTTGTTAGAAAACTGTTATCAAGATCTTTAAAATGTACAATATGCCATCTCAATACAGTCTTAAACAGGCTTGAACTGTTCATTAATGGGCATACGAATTCATAAGAAATTATGTGCCCACCCATCCCTGGATGGCATTCCATTGACAACCAGTCACATGACCCAGCCCAGCCAAAGTGGTTTGCTTTATAGAACCCAAGAGATGACAGAACCTAAGAGAATTAGAAACTTCATCTTGATCTGTTTGGGGTTTCTTATGTGTTCCATGTGCAAAAGTAGTGGAATACTGTATTGCAAAAGACAGTTAATATCACTAAACACTTTGTGGCACTACAGAAGATCATTTTGTATTTCTAAAACATATTTATTCTGGTTAAACCACACATTAGGGCACACATAACTCACACTGCTGTGATTAGAAAAATAAAAAGGCACAACAGTAAGTGAGAGAGAATATACCAGCTTTTCAGTTGCTTTTTTTTGGCTTTCCTCTTATTTTATTCCACTAAGTTTATAAATTGTTCAAAGCATTCTTATACTCTGCATGACAACAACAGAATATTTTGGCAGATCAACATTGTGATACAATATATGGTATGTTTAAAAAATTAATTTAAAAATTTCCTCTATTAATCAACATGTTTTTTAATGTAATGCATATATATTTTACAATTATTTAAGTCAAATACACAAAGGTTTGTAACTGGTTTACAGATGAAGCAATCACAGATTGCAGTAATATACGCACGTGTGTATATGTACATGTGCATACATACTCACACACACACCAATCAAGGGAAAACTGCATCCTGGCAATTTTACAGTCTGAAGTTTTGTTGGTATAAATCATTTACATGCCTTTTTCATCTTGTTTTTCTGTACAAAAGATATATTTTTGCCTTCTTCATTCCTGATGACATTTTTCTGCAATAACTTTACATTCATACTGTAAAAATTAAAAGGTTAAAAGATTAACAGAGTATGGCTTATTTTGAGTAGCAATTTCCAAATAAACTAAAAAAGTCTAAAATTTAATGCTTTATTAATATATGCCCATATTATTTCCTCAAAGAATCTGAGAGTTACACAACTACTAGGTTAAATGAGAAATGTGATAGGGTAAAAGAAAATTCACATTCTAGAAGTGAAAGAGACATAGCCAAAAAAAGGGAAAAAATGAGGTTTCTGCACAACAAGCAAATGATAACAGTGCATGATTCAGATCAATCCTACAGTATAAAAGGAAGCAAAATAGCTTTCTTTGAGTGCTCAGCAAGGTGGCTCAGCAAAGCAAAGGTCACGAACTTAAGGACAGGACTGATATAGTAAACTCAGATAAGATTTTTTCAACTCACTTTACAATTTAAAGGAAAAATCTATTACATTAACAAAAGTTCCTGGTCAAAATAATGTTTTAAAAGTACAGCTATAGGGGCCAGCTCAGTGGTGTGGTTAAGTTTGCACGCTCAACTTCAGCAGCCCAGCGTTCGCAGGTTCGCATCCAAGGCATGGAACCACACACTGCTCATCAAGCCATGCTGTGGTGGTGTCCCATATACAAAATAGAGGAAGATTGGCACAGATGTTAGCTCAGGGCCAATCTTCCTCACCAAAAAATAATACATAAATAAAAGTACAGCTGTAAAAATGTACATCCACAATTCAAAATAAAGGAAACTGCTGTGGCCTCTGAATGTTACTCCCTGACCCTTATCATCTATGACTGGAGTTATCAACAATGTCCTCTTACTTCTTAACAAAAATGATCAAACATCTTGACTTGCTGAAGATAGTCCTAATTTCTATCTATTGTAGCAACATAGTTATTAACAGTGTCTCTTTTCACTTTTAAAGTTGTCCCTTTCTAATGGAGTAGAAATCTACAGACTAGTTAAAAAAAAAAAATTGGAGGATAAATCATAGCACCCTATCCATAACACACTTTAGCTTTCTATCTAGTGCTTCCTTCAACTTTTAATACACTTGCGATTAAATTCTTCCAAATGATTTATCTCAATGGAATTGCAAAAGAGAAAAAGAAGGACTACTGTTTAGAAAAAACTTGTCTTACATCTCAGTAACAGAAAAGTTAGTAAATAATCATCAGCTTACCATTGCCAGTTGCCGACCAATGTTTCCCATTGTTATGCCTCCAGCAAAAAATATACATGGTAACCAAGAACGAACATAGAGAAAATCTGGAGATGTATATCTGGAACAATAAAAATGTTTTTAACAAAATCTGGAGATGTATATCGGCAACAATAAAAATGTTTTTAACAAGCCACAGAGGAAGTACAATGACACTTATTAAGATAATTACAATGGAAATAAATTACTCTGTACATTAAAGTGGTTCACCCAATTTTAAAATCTGAGTTCTGAATTCAGTTTTCATTTATTTATTTTAGCAAACAAGCACCAAAACGAATACTTACTGATAAACACCATTATAGACCAGCAGTTGAGTGACCAAGGTTGCCAAGAAAGCAATTCCTACTCCAAGGCCAAAACCACTTCTAGATCTATCAAAAGTCCACCACAGGCCAATGGAAAGTGCGGCCAGGGTGAGAGACAGCTGTATGTTGTTATCAAAATCCACTTTCTGAGAGCAGTGTTAAAGAGTCATCGTAAAACTTGCAATCAAATACTATCACCCGTCCACTTTTCTAAACTAAGAGATGTTGCTGTTGAGAAGTGAATTGATTGCTTATTCTAGGGTGCATTCAGTCTTTTAATACAACGTATGACACTCGGTGGGATTAAAACTGTCTCTGATATTCACTAAAGGTACAGAGAGGACACGACATTTCATTAATAGATCCTACCAACCGGTAATTCCTCAAAAAAAAAAAAAAAACCAGCACTCTATATACATTCCCAATTATAGGATCACCCCCATTATTTGAGAAGTGCTTTCTTTGCTAAAAATGTAACTGGAAGCCTCAGAACACAAGTATTGCTAAAGAAACATACTTTTGCTGAAAAGGAAACCAATATTACTTCTCAAACAGGTTCAGAATTACTTGAGAATCATACAGGAACTTGAAAATAGAAGAGTTGACAGCTATTTAACAGGGTACCACATTCTCTATATGATTTACTGACAGACACATTTTATAATAATGAAGTTCAGAAACAAGAGTACCAAGGACACAGTACCCGTTTCTATTATGTCAACTGTTCTAGTTTTAATTTGTTGAGGATAAAGCCTTGAAGTGAACATTATCTTGCAACCTGCCAAGCTATTTTGGTGCCTGAGACTTTCTGGTATAGGACAGTTTGCTCAAATGATATTTTATTTCCGTCACCTACTTAAGCATCTATTCACAAACATACAGCCCTTTTTCTACTCCAAAATCTCTGGGCAAAAGGAAGCTTTACAAATTCAATTTTCTCATTTCTTTGCTAGAGGATTACACTAAAGGAATTAATTTCAAGTATCATTAAAAGGGCATTATCTATGTCCCAAAGGCCACATCTTGGCTCTATATCCAGTTCTCCAGGGGAGACTACATATCTTGCCCAACTAACCGGCCGTGCTGCAACTACAGAGAAGAGAGCAGAAGTTCAAAACATGCACATAAAACCGTTTCCCACTTCCTTTAACACCCTGTTACCCCCATTCCCCCTCCCCTACCTAACCAGCTGGGATCCTGAACACCCGGGTTGCTTACTTCTCAGCATCTCAGGGCTGTTGTGGGCTCTCAAGGTCATTCCTTGCTTAGACTTTATTTATCAAAAAACCTGTATTTTATGGGTATGCTTTCTGGAAAAGTTTTTCTTATTCTTTAGTAGGCATTATACCTAAGGCTCCAAAGAAAAGGTTATAAGCTCTGATTTCCCTAAGCAATAAACATTCTTGTAAAGAACAGAATTTGATATTAACTGAGTTCTATCTTTGCTAATTAAATTAACTTCATTAAGAATCAGAGCAAAATAAGGAGGCTTCTAGGGTAAACAGGTAAAATACATCAATCTTAAAAATAGTACCACATGATTTTCTAAAATCTAAATAACCTAATATTAAAATGTTCTAAATTTTGTACCATTTTGAATTTTGTGTAAAGGATGAACAGAATAGCTAAGATTGCAATATTTAACTATTTCGTTGAGAAAGAAAGAAAAGAATGACCAAAGCAAAAAATTTTAATTAGATAGATGAAGTTTTTTAAATTCCAGAAGAAGCTATTTAAACTTCTCTATTTAAAAATACCTGAAATGAGGGCTGGCCCAGTGGCACAGCACTTAAGTTTGCACGTTCTGCTTCGGCAGCCAGGGTTCACTGGTTTGGACCCCAGGTACGGACCTACATATCGCTTGGCACGCCATGCTGTGGCAGGCATCCCACATATAAAGTAGAGGAAGATGGGCATGGATGTTAGCTCAGGGCCAGTCTTCCTCAGCAAAAAAAGAGGAGGATAGGCGGCAGCTGTTAGCTCAGGGCTAAACTTTCTCAAAAGAAACAAAAATACCTGAAATGTTTGGGATAGAAAGGTCTAAACGACTAGATAGGGAGGAATTTACACACTTGTGGGGCTCCTGTGCAGGAGAATGAGCTGTTCCTAGACTTGAGTCAGGATCTCTGGGGTCTATCTCAGATCTGTCACAGCCTCGAGGTATGAATGACTTAGCAAAGTACCTAATCTCTCTAGCTTTCATGTGTCTTATTACTTTTACAAAGAAAATGGGGAACTAGGTGATTTCTAAGTTTTCTTCCAGATTTCTAAGTTTTCTTCTATGAGTCTATCTTTTTAAGCCCTCCTAACCACTAGATTTGTTTGTTATATAATGTTAAATCTCAAAGATTTCACCAAAATACACATACTGGGAAATTCTTTAATATAAAAGGAAATGGAAAATCAAAATAACAGCCGCTGAGAGACTTCCAAATTCACAGATCTCCAAGGACCAGCACAACTGGGAACAGAAAGACAGATGTGTTTTCAGAATCTAAGACTCTGCCACGTTCCTTGGTTTCTCTTCCCAAGCTTCTCCAAAACACCTCAATACTTTCTGTAAAAGACACAGGAATCTATGTGCCACATGAGCCACCCTCCCTCCAGCTAACTGCCAGGCCTGAGCCCAGTGCAGAGTTACAAGAGGAAACCCTGGGCAGCCTGACTCACACTCATACTCTACCCAGTAGCAAAGGCTCCTATCACCTGGACTCTCTAAGTCATACCTTTCAGAAAAGAGAGGACTGAACTAGCATTTCCCAGATCCCCTTCTACAAAAGAAGTTGGTGGTGGGGGAGAAGAGGAGAGGAAGTAAGGAGAATGGAAAGATGAAGAGCTTATGACAGCAAACACATTTGTTCTGGGGGTGGACATTTTTTTCTGGGGGTAGAGGAGTAGAAGGCAGAGGGAAAGGGAAATTGAGGCTACCTTATCCTTCCAGCTAGGATACCATAAAAACACTCCATTAATCACTAAATAAAATGTCAGAATCCTTAAACGATTAAGCTTTAAAAATATGTACCTTAGGAAAAAAAGTTCTTTTTAGCCAAGATCTAAGCTGGATATTTCTACTTAGGCCACCTTTAAGAACATTTATGTGGTTTGATGGTGTTGACTAAAACCAATAAATGACTGTCTACCATTTAAAAATAAATTATAGGTTCTTTAAATTAAAAACAAACAAAATAACCAGCACCTGAAGCCACCACATGTCCTTACTGGCAAATCTTAAATGAAGAAACAAAAGAAGAAAGAAATCCTTTGAAAATCTACCTCTTTCAATCTTAGAGTTAACAAAACTATACAGAAGTAACTAAGTAACCCAATTTAAGGAAAACATGTAAATTTCTTAAATATGCAAAGTTTCTAAGTAATATGAAAACTAGGGATTGGAATGAAAGGCTGTACCCCACACTGTAATTGCATAGCTGCTGCTGTGATGTTTCAACAATACGGCACACATTCTTTTTATGAGTAAGTGGGCATATCACACTTTGACAACAGCGAAGTTGCAAGGGACTGTTTAACCTTTGGTTTGTCGGATGCTGCTTTGTTATTACAGATTTCATTACAGCAGAAAGGATACAGCGCTGGCATGATTTATACCAACAAAGACGGCTACACACCGCATTACACTGGACCACTCTCTTTTAAATTTATGTGGTTCTCCTAGATGCCTGTCAATGCAGGGGTATAATAACCCAATCACAGCTGTGGAAAAAAGAGAAAAAAATTAAGTTGTCTCCAATGCTCTGGCAAAACTTAAGCTAAAAGAGTCTACTACAATCACCATGACGTTGGAAAGATTCTTTAAAAAAGCTCTTCAAGTTACTTGACATCAATTGCTGAGATTTTTAAACTTACCTCCCAAAAGAAAAAAACGATGAGGATAACACCACTGAAGAAAGCACTGTAAATGATTACAACAGTATTCTAAATTATAACTGGCAAAACACTGTTTCAGTGAATGATTCACAATTTAGCAGATTGGACTCGATGACTCATGCTACTTTTCCACTACTAACATCTCTGAGACTTGAAAAGCATTAAACCAGCTGGCAGTTAAGCAATGTTCTCTCTAGGCTATATAACCATGAAACATGCTATTAAACGCCACAAATCTCAAGAAAGACTAGCAGCATAAACATGTACAAGAAGCTCGTCATACACACAGTGCTCAGAGGCCACGGCTGTCCTGTCGTCTAGACCATCCCTGCCCCTCCCGCCTGTCTCAGGCTCCCAGCCCAGCACTCGTCCTGGCACTCCCTTGCACCAAGCCCTCTAACGAGACTCTAGGTTATACTGTCAGAGCAGGGAAACTCGCAACAGAAATCAACATGCAACACTCATTCCGCACATAAGAAAAACAGAGGAAACATAATCTATAAGAATTATAAATTTTTGGTTAGAATTTAAATTCACTGTTAAAAGATAGAAAGAAATGATTTTAGTACATTTCGTAGTTCTGGAAAGAACATCTTGAATGCTAACTGTGTAATTAATTATGAATATATGCAAAATGTCTATGATTGATACTCATAGTATTGTCACCCAATTATGAACTTAAATAATTGTCAAACCTAACATTTTATTCATTTAGTGGAAGAGGATTTTAAATGCTAAGTTAGTTATAAAAAAAATAAAAAGACTATTTAATGAACCAAAGCATTCTTCAACAAGTTAAAAGGAAAACGCACAGATTAAATTTAACAGGAAATAGCTAGGCAGCTTTGCTTTGCTAATCTTCCTAAAAACAGAAGAGCTATGCTCTCATTAAGTAATAAGGACACAACTGTTCCATCAGCTGAAAAGCACATTTAAAATGTCCAATACTGCCTACGATGTATCGTGAAATTATTGTACCAAAATCTAAGTGGTTGAAGACCAGAAACCCCCGCCTGGTCTGGTATTGGCTAGCTATATCTCACAAATGACACACTCAATCTTCAAGGAGAAATGGAAATTAATAAATATTAAAAATCACTGGTTGGCAGAGCAATGGAGCAGCATTAAAAGGAGGTGCCTGGCCACCCCTCCATTTGGAGGTAAGCTGCTGCAATGACGGATGCATTTTCTAATCCACAAAATTAAAAGTGCTCTTTGGAGTCAGGCTTTTGCTGAGTACAGATGGTTGCCAGGCCATCAAGAGATTAACAACAAATTTCAGCCATGCAGAGTTGCAACAACTATGACTAAATTTAAAAGTTTCACACTATATTCCTATTTCAAAGGCTCTGCTCTAAAATCCTGAGCTTAACTGACAGCACTTCCAAATTTCTACAAAATTAAAATGGCAACAAGTATGCTTAACAGTTGAAACATATCTAAATGAATATTACCTCTTTTTTTTCTGTCAAGGGGTCACGATACTAACACGATACTAACAGCTCATGTGTCATTCTTCTCTCTCTCCTCCCTTTGCCTGTTGCTGAGTAAAACCAACTAAGATCAGGCATTCCAAGTCAATTTTCCTCAGCAGCTGATGCCACAGGTAAAGAATTATCACATAGAGAATACTGACATGTGTGGGCAAAGATATAAATAAGTAAAATTGACTATATTTGTATGCATGTGATGTCAGACTCACAAGTGAGAGACAACTGAGGAGGGAAAGCAAAAACACAGAAAGGAATTTAAACTGCCACGCTGCCAACCTTGGGATGTGCCAATAAAAATCAAATGCATTGAGTATGCATGGTTCTCACTTGCTCACTGAGAGGGAGAATTCAAGGAAGGTTGTCACTTCCCATTAAACGTCTTCTTTCTTCCCTTTAAATAAAGGCACGGCAGAGGCTGAGAGCAGTATCCACTGCACAGTGAGGCTCCACTGCTGGGGAGCACAGCAGAGGTATGTCTGGGCTGCTTTGCCTGTCTCTACTTTCTTATTTTAACAAGAGAGACTGTTAAAATCATGCCTGTGTAGAACCACATGCAAACACAGTCCTGCTTAATCAGATGGTTCTCTGACCTGAAATCACCTTTCTTGATATATATTTAAGCTATTTCTCAGGGACAAGTTACAGCCTACCAAGACAGAAAACAAAAGAAGTTTGTAAAACACCAATATTAAGTTATCACTTTTTCATGGTAGAGTGCTTAATGCAGTGGTGCACTGAAAGGAGCAGTGAAATCGAACCCTTTGCAAGGAAAAGGGGCTGAAAAAACAAAACCACTGAATTAGATCTCCTTTCATGGAAACTACTACAGGATAGGCAATGTTTCATTCCACAGCTACTTAAGCTCCCACAGTGTGTCCGGTTCTTGATATTTGCTGGGGATTTAAAAAGAAAAAGGAGTAAGATATGATCCCGGTTCCAAAGTGACCACAGAAACAACTAAATACAGTGGTATGTTAAGGGTAGCACTGACAGGGCCGGGAGGGGCCCAGTCTTCTCCCGGCAAGTGCTGAGGGGAGGCGGGGTGCTGGGGTGTCGAGAAAGCTTTAGAGAAGAGGTGACCCTTGAGGCAGGAGCATTCAGTAGGCGAGTAGTGTAGAAAGGGCTTTCTAATCAAAGGGAAGCATTTGAGGAAAAGCTTGGACAATGGAAAACACCGGAATCACCTGGAAACTGTAAGGTTTAGGTAGAAAGGGAACTGCAGGGTCCAGAAAGACTCCAAGGAAGATAATAGCAAGCAAGGGTCATACCACAGAGACATTACCCTGCAGATACTAGGGAATCAGGAAAATGATGCTATCGTATTTGTACTGGATAGAGAGGCAATCGCTCTCCCAGCAATGAGTGCACGACACGACAGGGGTTAGGGGACTGGGTGGAGAAGGTACAAAATGAGAGGCAGAACAAGAAAAGATGGAAAATTCCAAGCAGAGTGGTTGAGAGCCTGGACTAAGAAAGAGACAGAAGAAAGATGTAAAACTTGGAAACTGGATGTGGGAGGTGAGAGAGGAAGGGGTCTTCAGGGCTCTCCAGAAATTGCGCAATTGACTGCATGACTAAACAGCAAAGATTTGCTTTTTCTTTTTAAATTAGATATTAGTTTCAGAGATATGGACACAATCTGGTTACCTATGATTTTTTTTCTTTTTTTTTTTTTTTTGTGAGGAAGATTGGCCCTGAGCTAACATAAGTTGCCAATCTTTCTCTTTTTACTTGAGGAAGATTGTCACTGAGCTAACATCTGTGCCAATCTTCCTCTGTTTTGTATGTGGGATGCCACCATAGCGTGATTTGATGAGTGGTGTGTAGGTTTGAACCCACAAACCCCAGGCCACCAAAGAGGAGTGCGTAAACTTAACTGCTACGCCACTGGGCCAGCCCTACTTGTGATTTTTGAGTTAACTTCTCTAGTTATTTTATCCACACAATGATGGTTGTCTTTCTTTCTCGTATTTATTCTTCAGAAGGTTTCCTTTGTGGTCTTTAGTCACATTCAAGAGGTTTCTAACTCCAATTCTAATGTACTGCACATATAAGGAAGTTCATCAACCTGAAACGCCAGCCGTTATTACACTAAAAATAGAGAAGTAAGAAAAGGAAAAGGGAATCAAAAAAAATTTACCCGACTTCTCTGCTAGTCCCTCCAAAAGCACCACGAGCAAATTTTCCAGCACTACGCATTACCGAAAGAGAGAGCAAATAACCAGGGGCCCTTCTTTCTATGTGCAGAAAGTGGTGATTCTAGAGAACTTCCAGGAGGCAGCTGCTCAGTCTATGAGTATTAGTCAGAAAGGAAAATCAAAGGGCAATTATCGGTTTTTCTGATTTAAGATGGCTAAGAGCCTAGAGCTTTGAAAATGTGTACCAACGCATAAACACAAAAACATACACATACTACAGACACACGCAAACTCGTACACTCTATGTTTCTTACATCATTTACTTTTTTTCCCCCCGAATATTCCCCCTAAAATTGGGAGGGGGGACAAAAAGCAATTATCCAAGAATCCATTTTCCATTTTGGCAACTTTCACAAATCTGATATCTTCACCCTCCTCTACTAAACACCACGACTTACCCAACAAAATCAGTAGCAGAATTAACTGGAATCTAGATTTCCTACTGCCTCTCTACTTCCATTTCCCCAGGCATAGCTCATGGAATGCACTGCTTTTAGAAGAAACACTTAAGCCAGAAATGTAAACGCAAATCCCCCAAACGAAAACGTATGAGGTAAAGTTTGTAACTGCGCTAAATCTAGCAGTTGGGAAAAGGAAGGAAAGTAGGGACAAAGTGAAAGAAAGGTAGTATTAACTTTAGGAATTTTCCTTCCCAAGTGTGAGTTTGTGGCAAAAGTGCCCACATCACAGGGATAGATGTGGCCCCTGTTCCTTTCCATGATGGAGGTACAATGAAACCTCAGCTAAGTTCTCCTGCCCCAGCCCAGAATGTGCACCACATGCCAGTGTATTCCATCCTAGCCTGCCACTTAGTCTGGGGACTCTGAAAGAGGCAGTCTCAGCAGAGGAAGTGTGAGTAGCTCCCTGTCCCCTTCCTCAGCATGTGACACCTGACCTAACCGCACCGTTCACTGGCTCTGGACCCTGGGCTCACCAGTATTCTCTCTTATCTCAATATCCTCATCCCCCCAAAACAGGCACCATCCCAAACATCTCACTCCCAAAGTGGCCCCGCAGATCCCTGGGGTTAAGGGGTGTGCCCAGCACATTAGTAGACATTCAATACGTAAACAGTTTCCCTCACTTGATCTTCCTTTTCTCTTCTGAAAAGACATGCTCTCCCAAGTCTCCAAAAGCTTCTATTAGTAGCCAAACAGCAGCTATACCATACGAGAAAAGAAACAAAGAACTAGAAGAAGATGGTGGGAAAACTTTATTTTACTCTTTTGAATTTAAAGGAAAATACATGAGAACTAGTAGATACAAGAGAGAACGATAAAACATAATTTATGCTTTCTTCTCTTTGTCCATTTGGACTATGTGGACTATTCTCTCGGGGAATGTAATAACCTGAGAGAAACAAGAATCATTGCCTTTACAACTTTTCTTCTAATGTGAATCTTGTAAGAGAGACATCAAGATATAAACCACACTGAAGCTTTACCACAACAATGCCTTTCTTTTCATGAATGGGATTATGCAATTGTCCAACAGCCTTCACAAGGTCATTCTAAAATGTCTCTCACCTAACTCCTCACTCTTCAAACTCCAGCTCTAGGATGTAAGTCAGGAAGGATCTACATTCTAACGTAAGGTATTCATGTATATTAAGTCAGAGACACCAAATGGATATTCCAAAAAGCAGTTTTCTCCCTCAATGAGAATACTCTTCTACCACATAATTATGACTTCCTTCTATTACTTTATGACACAAAATATTTCAAATCTACTGGTCTCAGTCATTAGAAAAAGCTAAAGAACTATCCATTATGGAAGCTCAGCATCAATAAGGCATTCTGGAATGCTCCACTTTATCCATTACACACTGTCCACCAAGAAAGATAAGGTGTAAATAATAGGATAATGATTTTAAGCAAAGGGAACCTACCTATTAATCTCTTCAAGTATTTATTATTCTTAAGGTACATCTAAAAACAACATACTAAGGAAAAAAGCATATACAAAAAAATAACAATATGAAGCTTTAAACTTGAATAAAACTATTCTATCTTTCAAGTTTTTATCTACTTCAAAGACAAGATCATAAGACATACATCAAACCCTTAAAACCAGACAGTGATGATGATCATCAAAACAAAATAAGACTTACGTGAGATGTGTGAAGAAAGGACAAAATTAAGAAGTTAAAAGCCTCATCCCTAAGAGAATCAGGATTTTTAGGATTAAATTTTTAAAGTTCATAGGTCAGATAGAAATCAGAGACAAGAGTACATACTTTATGATTCCATTTGCGTTACATTCTGGAACAGGCAAAAATAATCGAGTGACAGAAAGATCAGTGAAAGCCTGAGGCTAGGAGTGGGGAAGAGACTGCAAGAGAGCACAAGAGAATCTGTGGGTGACGGAAGCGCTCTACAGCTGGATCGTGGTGGTGGTTACACGACTTGACTGTACGCCTTTGTGTTAGCTCATCAAACTGTTGATTGAAAACAGGTCCACTGTACCGTATTGAAGTTATATCTCAATAAAGCTGATTTTTAAAAAAAGTATTGCTCAGACAACAGACACACTCATTTACCCTACTTCATTTTAAGCATTACAAAAACAACCTACACATACCTGAAGCTGTGCCACAGCACGGTGGTACCCACCATGCTGAAGAAAAGATGCTTGCAATCACGTCAGGTGGAAAGAGCGTCACATTTCTCTGAATCTGAAGTAAATTTAACACTAATGCAAGAAACACTCCGATAAAAAACAGCACTACTCCTCGAATCATCAAGTTCACACTCCGGCTAGTGACAGATGAAATATAGGGGCCACACTTCTTGGGCCCAGGTGACTCTGTCTCTCCTTCTGCCATTGTTTCATAAGTTCAGTAAGCTGCCAAAAAAAGGCTTCCCAGCTGAAAAGCCAACTGTCTGTGGATCAAAGCAGATTGGCGTTTCAACAGTACTGCATCTCGTCCTAAAACAGGACCTACCAGAAACCCTGCAAGAGATAAGAAAAAAGAAATGAATGTTTGCCTCATAAACGATTATATAACTTTCCTGATATCAATAGTAATTAATTTAAAAGGACAAATAATGAAATGACAAGTTTATATAGTTATTTAAACTAGTTATTTACTGACTAAGAAGTGGTTTAAAACCATTTTTATATGCACGATGTAATAAAAAATAAAGTGCTATACTTATATTTACTAGGACAGAATAAGTGACCTAAGAGACTTCAAGGTCAGAATAATAGTAAAAATAGCTTGCCTCACTCAGAGAAAAGCAGAGCAGGTTATCTGAGGCACTTCCACCAGAATCGGGAAGAGCAAGATCCAGGTTTCTGTTTCTTCTACCTAAATCTCCAAGCCCATCAGTTACAAGAGAAGGACTCGGAGATTTAGATAGAAATCTTTATACTTAACAGAAAATAAATAGATTTATACTTTACAGAAAATTAACATACTTTGACAGAAAATGTGGTATTGTTCAAAATAAAATGTGACTTGCTCATGAGGATGACCTCCACAGGGGAACAAAATGACCCGTTTTAATGCTTATATATTCGAAGCTTTGCACAAAAGCGTCTTTCAAAAAACAGACCATCCCCCAACTCACCTACACAAACACCAAGCACAGAAACCAGACCTGACCTGCTCTCCCCAGGGCCATAGCTGCGTCCCACCCTAGCCTTGACCCAGTTCACCCTTGCTGCAATCATGGCAGCTATCGTGAGAAAGCCAGAGTAGGAAGTGGAAGAAAGGAAGCTAAGAAAATGAAGAACCACCTAATGGCTAGATTCTAAGGAGTTTTACCTGCGCGGCTCTTGACTCCTAAAATCTAGAACTTAGCTAGTACAGTCAGTCTAGGTATTCATTCACTCCCCTAACCAAAGTGATCTTTCCTTTGTGTGTGTTTGTTTATGACAAACAGCATTTGAGGCTTTCCACGAGCTGTTCTATGCCCCTGATATATGGTAACTCATTTAACTCTCACAATGACCCTAAAAGGTAAGTACAATTATTGTGTCCATTTTACAGATGAGGCAGAAAAGCAAAGAAAGGTTAAGTCACTTAACCAAGTTTACACCTCTAGCAAGAGAGATTCAAATCCATGCAGTCGGGCTCCTAAGTCCTCATTCTCACCATGACGTGCAGCTCCCAAACTATCACCTATTATTCTATGATTTTCTATAAATACTAACATTTGTTAAATGGGAAAATACTATGTAGACTAGACTATTTTTGTAACTTATTTTTATCCCACCCAACAATAATACACCTTGGGCATCATTGCAAGTCAGTACATAAATGATATTTCCTTTGAATCTCAAAGTCGTTTCTTCACAACTTAAGCATGGCACTTCTCACAGCTACCTTAACAATGAGACAGAGTTGCTATATGGATTGTAAACTTTTTACGTAGGTCATATTCACTATCAAGTGTCCACGGTGCCTACATCCTCAAAAAGGTGCCTGTCTATCCCAGAGTGGGCTCTACAAATTCGTAATTGCTTAATTAAACTGGTTAACTCTTTCTGAATCAAACCATACTGAGTTGTTAAGCAGGCCTTTGGGAAAGCAAACCTAACACTTAATCATCATTTAAAATACATTTCCTCTGAGTTTCCAAGTTTTAAACTACCTTACAAATGAATCTGAAACAAAACCCAAGTGTAAATGGGGTGGGGTGTTGACTTTAGAAATAATCAGTATGAAAATGAGACTATTTGTGAGTACTAGTAACTTTCACAGCCTATCAGTTTCACGTGATAAACACAGACAACAGACTTTTTTTATTGCCTCTGCCACACCCAAAGCTCTGTGCCCAACACTCAAGGGGGGAATTCTGTTCTCAAGCTAGTCCTCCCAAACCTGCTCAGCCTATAGCATAACTGAGCCCTGCAGCTTAGAGGACTAGAGAAAACAGTACATGTTACAGCTGATTCATGGGAAAACATGCTCTAAACACCAACTGTAATACCCAGAAAATCTCTCCTCCCGACCTGGTCTTGCAGACTACTCCTTGCTGTCGTATCCAGCACGTCAGCATTTCATGTGTTCTGGTCCCTTTTAGCAAAGTCTTCAGTAGCTACAGAATTCTTCTTCATCATCATCATGACTATTGATATAGCACCCATCTAGGGACAGCCTACTCCATGCCAGACATATAGTAGCACTAATCTTCAAGATAATCCTAAAGGTAGATATAATCATTCTCATTTTATAAATAAAGTTACTAAGTCAAAGAGATTTAGCAACTCACTTATGTCAAATGACATGTGATATTAGAACTGGAATTTTACCTTAGGCTTGACTGATTGCACACCCCTCCTCTTCCTTCTAAACCTCGTGTCCCACTCCAGCCCAACTACTCAGACTTCTTTTTTGGCACATGGTCTATAGAAGAGGATTTTGTATTGAAAAGATTGGTGGACACTGGAAAACGATCTCAACTGTAATATGTTCTCAAGGTACTGAGGCCAAAATAAGTAGGTGACTATATAATGGCACAAAGACCAAGAGAATAAATGTACAAACACCTTGAAATTTTCTTTAAAAGTAGTAGATCAAGGTGTAAAAAGATGTTTTAAAGAAAAAAACTCATACAGCCAACTTACATAGTATATTAGACCAAGAGCTGACTCTTCACCTGCCAAACTTGCAGTAGATACAGCAAACACGCCCCTTCTGCTATTACAACAGCTACTAGAGGACAAAGAGTATATATCCATCTTAAGTAACCCAAATTGCTCTAGTAAATCATTTATGTTTGTGATTTTTTTTTCCAAAAGGGAATTAATGGCAAAGAATATTTTATGTTGAATAATGTACTTAAAAGAGCAAAATAACTTCCAGTTTAAAAAGCTATTTCAGTTGTGGTCCCATCCCACACTCACTCACCAGTGTTTTTCAAAGGGCACTGGCATTTGGGACGGGACAATTCCTTGCTGTGCGGAACTGCCCCAAGCATTGCAAAACACTGGCCGTCCCCAGCTCACGCCCACTAAATGCCAGTGCATGCCCCCTCCCCGATTTGAGACAACCAAAAACGTCCCTACCTATTTCCAAATGCCCCCAGAGAGGAACTGCCCTCCCACTAAGAGCCAATGATGGCTGTAGACTCTTTCTATTTCAGAGCTGCTAGAGAATTTCTAAACCATTTGTTTACGTTATTCTGCCACAGATGTTTATTTAACCTTTCCTGGCAGTGTTTGTTTACAGTTTCCTACTTCACCCCAAAAGTTTTCTCTAAAAACAACACAACATTTGTTTGATGTTTTATTTGAATGAGATAAAATTAAAGAGCTAATATTTTAAAAGTCCAAACAGCTTATTTTGTGACTACAGCTGGCCCTCCATATCCAGCAGTTCCACATCCACGGATTCAACCAACTGCAGATGGCAAGGGCCATGATGTCTGCATCTGTACTGAACATGAACAGACTATTTTTCTTGTCATAATTCCCTAAACAATACAGTATAACAACTATTTACATAGCATGTACATTGTATTAGGTATTATTTATAAGTAATCTAGAGATGATTTAAAGTACACAGAGGATGTGCTTAGGTTATATGCAAATACCACACCATTTTATAAAGGACTTGAGCACCCATGGATCTTGGTATCCACAGGGGTCCTGGAACCCATCTCCCATGGATACCGAGGGATGACTGTCCATAATAACACAACAGTATATAATTACTGGAGACAAAAATAAAAAATAAAAGTTAAAAAATTTTAGTTAAAAAAAATTTAAAAATTAAAATTAAAATGCTTCGAATCACAGTATTCTCAAATTTAAGAAACGGTAGGGAACTGGAAGATCATCTACTCCAGGGGGTATGTGAGCCTGATACAAAACTAAAACAAAGTTGTGTATATGTACATCTTTATGGAAAGAGGGTTCCACAATTCACATCAGGTTTTTGAAAAAGTTCACAATACATAAGAAGTTAAGAACCAATGATCTAACATTTCTCTCATTTTACCAGCAAAGCAAATGAGACCCAAAGTGGTCAACTGAAGCAACAAGAATAAGACTGTAATGGATCTGGGTACCACAAATATAAAAAGTCAACTCCTGGAGATGACTAGACTCATCAAAGGGATAAGAAATTCCACAAGACCATTCACTCCCTACTATGCGACAATTAAGTTCCTAACAAAGCATGTTGTTCATAATATTAGTCACACACACTAGAGGAGCGGGTTATTTTAAAACGAAAACTCTTAGAATAAATATCCCCTAATTTGTTTGTTTTAAAGTTTGGTTTTCTGATTATGTACTGATATTATTTCCTTAAAACAAAGCATACCTATACCTTCAAACATTATTATTACATCAATGATAAATTTGACTCTCCAAAATTTAAAAAAAATCTTTATTTGAAAAATTTAGATTACTCGAGAAATAATCTGCTGATCAGGGAATCAGTCTCTGGTATAAAGATACTGTTTAGAGGCAGTGTCTCAACAGATCCTTAACAATAGTACTGGGAAGTAGGCAGGTGTTTATAATACCATTTTACAAAACAAAATAGGTTAAACAACTTTCTGAGATCATAAGACTGTTACCAGGCAGCACCCTGACCAGCCCAAGCACTGTGACTCCGTGCGCAGAGGTCTCTCCACGTCACCACGTCGTCTCCATCTACAAACACCATACAAAAGCAATCTCAGTGCCACGCAAGAAACAATTCTTAGTCATGTTGATAAATTACTGTTAATACCAAAGTAATGCCTTTTTTCAAAAACCGACAAAGAAAAAACTTACACGGTACGTGAAACATTCTTCCTTGAGCCCTGACCTACAATTTCTATAAAGCACATTACTGAACAAAAAGAAAAATAGTTCAAATAGTTTGGATGGGTCAATAATGAATCATCAAAACTGGAAAAACATTATTCCAGGTATATAACTGCTTGTTAATGGGTTAATGTTACGATATTACTACTTTTAGATAAATAAGTGATTCTGGGCTTTGTAAATGAAAATCAAAGTTTATGTCTGCCACTAAAAGAACTTTCAGGAAATAGGCATTTGAAAGCAAACACACAAAATCTCCCAGTAACCCGAAGAACCGGTCGTATTTTAATAAGTGTAACACCCCCTAAAACCAAACAAGATCATTCATCCTCCAATGACCAGAAGTCACAGAAGCACATTCGCTCCCTCAGATCACCCTATCCCTTCAGGTGCTTGGGTCAGACAGGCTACCAAATAATAAAATTAAATGACTACCTCACACCTTTTTCATCATATGCTCTTAATTAGAATGGCATTCTCGAAATAGAGTAAGCATTAACATTAGGAAAAACACACAAGTCAATTAAAAAGTTTAACTCTCCTTAAATAAAAGTACACAAATGTGAACCACAGGCTATGGACACTAAAAACTTCTAGGAAGAAAAACACATTGCTTTGACACTGCAACTCATCTTTCCTCTCAATATTAAAACCCAAACACGAAAACCATTAAGCAAGTAGCATTCATACCCCATTACTGCTCTTAAACATCAAATCTCAGTCCCTAAAATAGCTACTCTGTCGTTCAGGAATAATTTTCTTATAACAAGGAAACAAGTTGTCTTTAAATTACTGAACTGTATTTTATCCTTTTCTTTTTAGTCCACGATAGGTAAAAGCAACAGTTGTCAGTGTAAAAACACTCAAAGTCTTTCCCAAATGTATATGATTCACAGCTTAGTCACTTGAGATCAGATATGTACTGAGAACTATACCAAAACACACTACCGAACATAATGTCCAGAGAAAGAAGGAAACGGAGAAGAGGAAGAGTACACGGCTAATTTTCTTCTGTGGGGCCCCTGTTCGTGGGCCATCCCTTCCTTCATTTCCACTCGGTGCTTCACTAACAGAGCCAAACACCGAGACTGGAAAACACAATCTAGCCACTGCTTGACTGCCTTCATTCTTCACGCACCCAAGACAGGAGGCTGTCTTCCTCTGCAATCCTCAACCCCACTGCAATACTGATCTGGGTCAGTTTCAGTGACCCAGCTGTCAAGGCTGTTCATCCCTTCCTAAAGCATTTCCTCATCAATCCTCCAGTAGGAAGCTCTTCATTTAGGAAGATATCTATCTTCCTAGACTACCGAGCTAACATCATACTTTAATAACTTTTTTCCAATACTAAGTGGGTATGGGTCATTATCAGTTAAGTATTAGCACCCTTCCCCCTGCCCCCATCACCCACACTTCTTTCCTTTTCCAAACTGCCAATTCCCACTGACCAACCCTAAAATCCCAGTAACTATTACCAACCGACCTCTAGGTCCCGGCAAGAGTCCTCTTTGGCGTTACCCACACACGTACTCCAAAGGTTTCCAATTCCAATCCAAAATGCCAAAGACCCACTCCTCAACCCAATATCCACATAGCTTTTTGCAGATTCTAAACTTACTACAATACTTACCTTTCTAGATCCTTCCCCCTACCAAGCCTGACTCTCCCTGGCTAAAAGCCTCCCAAGTCCTGCGGCTCTGTGCTTGACAGCTCGCCAACCTCTACCCCCATCAGATCTCCAGGGTCGCCCTGCCCTCCGCCCTCTAGTCTTCTTTCCGTTGGGACACTTTCCACTGTTCGGGGAGCCTCGGCCTCTCCTAGGACCTCTCCCTGCCCCGCCGTCCCCTTCCGGACCTCGCCGACCCTTCTCCAGGTAAGCGGAGCCCCTAGCCCTTGAGGCCCCATCCGTGGTCCAGCTCCCCGAACTTGCCAGCAAGGTTCCTAGGCAGCAAAAACACAAGCAGTTCCTCTTCCCGATGGCCACCCGCTTCCTCAGGCCGCTTCCCTCAGTACCAAGTGACCAGTGCTTTTCCGGGAGACCCCAACTCACCCCCGCCTCCGCCATCTTCTGGGACCGGCCCCGCCCCCCTCCGCCGCTTTCTCCTCCCCGCCCACAACTCTGCCCGAGCTCCACTGCGCCTGTGCGGCCAAGGCGGACGCGCCCGAACGATCGGGGCAAAGGAACTTCCGGTTTTTACCTAAACTACGTGGTAGGCCAGCGAGTGGGGGCAAAAGGGCTTCCGGTCGCCGAGGCGTTAGTGGCTGGGTAGAGGTGTGGACTGTGTAGATGGTGTGGCCGATCAGCTGTTGTTTGCTGATCAGGCAGCCCTGGGCTGTGACAAGTGCCCAGGCCTGTGGGCGGTGTCAGGGAATCGCGCACTGACACACGCACACACTCTGGAGGCGCGGCCTTTCGCAGGTCCCCCTCCTTCGACCCGAATTGACCGCTCTGGCGCGCGGGCGGCCGGTTCTTCCTCTTAGGACACTGACTCAGTGTCTTTGTGGCTTTGCCGGGCTTTACCCTTTACCTTTTTCTTTCCTTACTAATCAGAACTTATTTTGGGAGAAAGGCATAATTGATATTTCTCTCTTCTCCATCCCACAGCACTTTATGCTGTTTTCACTGATAATCGTTCCCCAAGTTCGACCAGCTAAAGCGGTTTGTGGACACTTCTTTTCCTAGGAAGAGCTTTAAAGGTTTACGGCAAAGTACAGAAAATACAAATACAAACAAACTGGAGAAAATTATAACCCCTTATTTGTCAGAAATAGTACTATAATATGGATGTGATCAGGTTACATAATGGTCTTGAGGAAAGTTCTGGATGAAATTTGAGCCTAGAATAATTGCTTAAGAGCTTTGCAAAGGGGTGTGAGTTGGTGAAATTCCTTTGCACTTTTTTACTTTGAACTGGTAAACTTTGGTAAGATGGATTTTTTTGTTTCTGACCTTTTTCTGGGTACATTTATTTCTGAAAATAGAAGAAAAATTTGCAACAAAATGCATCTAGGCAAGTATTTATATAATCTTTCTCGTTTTCTCTAATGTCTCCTATAGCTCTTAAATTTGTCTCGTGTAAGTTTTTACACTACCAGTAAAAAAAGATTTGGACCGGTTATACTGAATGGATGAGGAATTTTAGAAAAAGAGAAAAGCACCCACAAAAGAGACAGTAACTTCAAAATGTGCTGATATCATGGCTCTCTGCAGAGCCACGTGAGTCCTGTTCAGCCAGGTCGTGTCTTCTCTAACCCAGCTTTCTTAGACGCTTCGAAACTGACTCAAGCCTAGAGAGACATTTATTTTAGTTTATTTATCAATTGCAAGGAGGGACAAGACCTAAAAAGCAAGAACCACGTGGCACCAGTTCCTAATATTCTTACATCCAGTGCAGTCATTCCTGCTGCAGTACAAGGCAGAATACAGAATCCTTAGGAGAAATGCAAAGAGCCATTGTCTTCTTCTGACTAGGTTTGAGGACAATTTTCATGGAAGATGTAGTCTTTCAGTAGGCATGGAGGATAAGTAGGCAGATGTGATGAGGCTGTGCATTCTGGTGGGAGCTCGGAGTTGGAAAAACATGAAACAGATTGTAGAGGCTGGAGTACCGGAAGGATGTATGGTGAGACATATAAGATCTGAAAGTCAAGCTCATGAATTTGGACTAGATATTTGTTATTATCATAGAAACATTAAAAATCTCAATTTGTAATCAAAAGACTGTAAATTGATTAAGAACTTTGAGAAATTAGAATAACTTTGGGTTACTTTGCAGGTGGTGTAGTATGGCCTATAGAACACACAGGTGAAGGATTCCTGAAACCTGGTGCTGTGACAGCAAGGACATAAGCATGTCCCATAAATTCATTTTTCTAGGCCTTTTTTTTCCTCATTTGTGAAATGAGGGTTTGGTCTAAATTTTTTCTAAGGTTCTTTTCATAGGCAAAGGTATCAATGAATTGATAATTCTGTGACTTCAGAAAAAGTTTTTTATCTTAACCTTGGGTATTGTTTGGTCTCCCAACTGAATGGGCCAAAAGGTAAACTTAGAAAACGAAAAACTCTTTACTTAGCTAATACAAACACCCACAGAAGTTTATTTGCCTTGTTGAAGTGAGATGTTGTTAGACTAACATTAATTATTGCCCACGGGTTGATGACTAAGCCTTCAGTAAGCCTCTGAGAACCTTGGACCTGGAAGCCTTACCCAAATTAAAAACATTGAAAAAAAAAAGTATTGCAGTTTTCCTAGTCAGTAGCTCAGTAGCTAGAACCCAAAACACTGGAGACAGTCCTGGTTTGGGGGAGCTTTGGTCTTGTTTCTTGTTGTGGTATTTTGATGTGAGGATACATCTAGTTGAGGGACACACAAAGTCAAGGAATTTTGCCTTTTTGTGATTACAGGATGGATCATTTAATAATCCATTCATCCTTCAACAACTATCACCTGAACATCTAGCACATCCCAGGCACTGGGCTCTGGACCTCAGGAGGAAAGCAAAACAGACAGGTTCTTGCTCTTGTGAAGCTTGCAGTCTAGTTGCAGGAACAGACAGTAAACAGTTAAATTAACATATCATTTGAAATCGAGGCAGCTATGAAGACTATGAACATCTCCATATTGTGATGGAGAATAAAGGGGAACACCTGGAGACTGTGTCTGACTGCAAGTGTGACTTGAAGATGGAGAGGGATCTGCTAAGAGCAGAGTGAAGAGCAAGTGTGAAGGCACCAAGGCTGGAAGATCCTGGTACATTCTAGGAATTGAAGGGAAGCCAGAGTAACTGGGGGGTAGTGATTGAGAAGGAAGAACGTTACAAATTGCCGTTGTGTATTAACACCATGATTGAGCACTTACTATGTGCCAGGCACTATGCTAAGTTCAATTTCATTTCACGTGCCCAAAACCTCTTTAAAACAGATGCTATATTGTATCTGAGAAATTAAGGCCAAGAGCAGTGATTCTCAACCCTGGCTGTATGTTAGCATCATCTGTGGATCTATTAAAATTTTTAGTGCCTGAGCCTCCACCCTCCATATATTCTGATTTAACTGGGCTGAAGAGGGGACCTGCACCCTTTTAATAAATTCTTTGTGTAATCCTAATGTGAAGCCAGAGATGAGAACCACTGTCTTAAAGTTAACTTGCCCAGGGTCACTTGGCAACTAAGTGGCAGAGGAGGCAGAAATTAAATCTAGCTCTGTCGGATTCCAAAGCCTGTGCTCTTAGCCACTCACTGGTGCCCTGTCAACATTCAACAACATGTAGCACGCACCAGTCGCATGCTAGGAGCTTCGTTATATACTGAGACACAAAAATGAAGGAGAGAGAGCCCTTGCCTTCACTAAATTCACAGCCTTGTAAGAAGTCTCAGTAAATGAAACTAGGCCAGCTCATGTAAGCAGAAGCAAGTCAACTGAGAACTCTCAGTGAGATCAGATATGTTCTTCCTATTTTAAGCTGGATTGGCATTGAAGGTAACTGGTGGCAAGGAATCTCTGTAGGCAGCTATTGCAATCATCAGCTGAGAGATGGTGCAAGCCTGAACTAAGGCAATGGCGAGGGCACAAGGAGAATCGGCAGGACTTGCTGACCACTGATGTAAGGGTGATGTGAGGGTGAGGGTGATGAAAAGAAACAAGTGGAAAATGACTTCAGAGTTTCGAGTTTGAGAAACTGAATGGAAGTAACATCACTGACCTAGAACAAGAATATAAGATTTGAATTTGGGGTTGAATGAGTTTGAAATACTTGTTGAACATCCAGCTAAAAATGTCTAGTAGACTACTGGAAGTGTGCATCTGGAATTCAAGTGAGCAAATGGGTCTAGAAATAAAGATCAGGAGTCATTGACTTATAGAGGGTAGTTGAAACCATGTTTTGCATAATGTTTTATGCTGTGTATGGAATTTTTTTAAAAGACAATAGAGATTGGAAAAAAAAACCCCCATAAAACCTGACGTTGCCCTACTTGAATAGTTCAATAAAGCTCTTTTTATCTGCAATGATATTAAACACAGTCAACTCATGGTCATCCATGATGAGATTTTAATATTTTTCAGACTTTTCCTGGCTTCACAGCAAATTAAAAATATGATGCCATGGAATGCCATAGCCATGGAATGCAAACCAATTTTAAACATTGGCTAAATATTTTTAAAATACTATATGATACATTCAGAAATGTAATAGAAATATCCTAGAACAGTGTTTCCACACATAAATAGTTTTCATGTACCCCTAGTTTTGACTTCAATTATTTTTATCATAATATGACTTAAACCTGCAAAAATTACAAAGTTCTAAACATAAAACTAGATAGAAAGTTCTCAAGCTTAAGGTCATATACATCTATAAACCAAAACATTTTCAAAATAAATATGAATAAAAGCATAAAATAAGTAGGCTTCAAATTATAGTAATGTGAAGGGTGTTTCCTTGAAATTGAAGCATTTCAATATATATTGAAATATCTGCCACAGAATAGATTATTTTGAGATAAAACATGCTTTTAATACGTTTGTCATATGATGGCTCAATTCTCTCACTACTTCTCTTTATTAAACCTTAATTTGTACAATCAACCCTACCATTTTTGGCCTTCATTTGGAGCAAGTGATCATTTAATTTCATCTCTATTTTTTAAATCAATGTAAGACAATTACAAGCCAATCTTATGAGAAATCTGTTACAATCTTATGAGCAATACTGTTAGAATGTGTTCATCAACATGGTCCATCATATGCTTGTATTACTATTTTAAGGTTATTATGTAATTAAAATCACATCACTTCAGAATTCTCCAGAGATATTATGGACTACTGAGAATACATTCATGCCTCCTAAAGATCTGCAAAAGGCACTTTGAAAAACACTATCCTAGATTATCCAGTGATTTGGATTTTTTTATGTCTTATAAAATTCCTTAGCATAAATGTCCAATTCCCAAAATGTATTCCATAGTATTAATATTAACAAGTATTTTGTGGGGAAAAAAATGAGGTTCTATGGTCATATTTGGTAAGCATTGGATTCGAAAAATTAAACAGATATTTTCAACATGGGAATTCTGAGACCCTAATGCCAGGACACAATTTGTCCCACGGAACATTTGGTTTCCCCTCCCTTTAGAGCATCTCACAGGGCTAGTAGTTGACTATGTTTACATCTTGTCAAAGAAACATTCCTCTCTAATGTACTTATGGGAAGCTGAAGTAATGAAGTTATGTTTTACAATGAAAGCTGTTTATAAAATCATCTGTCATCTATCAATCAATCATCATCTACATAGAAAGCGGAGGGACCATCAGGCATATGGCACACTTTTCAGTGCCTGGTGTGGTGCCTGGTTCATAATATGGGCTCAATAAATATCTGCTGGGTTAATTAATATCTTGTATTTGTTGTTTGTTTTATGTCACTAGTGGTTGCTGCTACTTTGGTTTCATGAACTACATAGCTTCTGATGAGAAGACCATGGTCACAAAACGATTTTTATGTAGCCTTCATATATAACCAATCTTTATCCTGAAGTATCATAAAGAAATTTCCCTTAGAATCTGCGCTGTCCAATACAGCAGGCATTAGACACATGCAGCTATCTAAATTAATTAAAATAAATCAAAAATGCATTTCCTCAGTTTCACTAGCCACACATCAAGTATGAAATGGCCCCATGTGGACAGTGCAGATTATAGAATATTTCTATCATCACACAAAGTTTTCCTGGAAAGGACTGTATTAGATGATTCGTATAAATTTAGCTTTCTCAAAATACTGACAAGCTGGGAAAAAAATCCAGAAATAGTGGCGAAATGAAATCATTACCTACCAGTAATTTGTCCACCTATAATTTAGTAGCTCTTTCAGCATGTTGGAGACAGAATTATGTAATGCAAAGGAGCCAGTAGTTTTAGTTTTAATTTGGGAAAAAGTTTGAGTTACGGCATTCTGAGCTTTCAGACCTGGCACCAGCCTCTTCCAGAGGGACGTGCCAATTTCAAAAGACAGTTTGGTTTCTCAGCAAGAATCATGAGTAGGTGACCTATAGAAAGTCTATAGCATGTAATGTGGGCCCAGTTATAAAGAAAAACCCTCTTGCTGAAACCAAAGTGTTGCTTGGAATATATTTTTAGTATCATCTTAAAAGCATCAAAGAGCTGAAAAGATAAAGAGGGATTACGAGGCCAAAATCTAAGGGAAAGTGGAACCCCAGAAAAGTAAGGAGAGCAAGGAAGTCACTTTTGCTCTGAAATTATTTGGTAACTGGGAAAAATTGAAATTGTTCTGACGGAATTTTCAGACAACAGTACAAATGTAAAATCTTGGAATTTGGGAGCCAGAGACCTCAAATTTAAAAGGTAGAACCCCAAAGGGCAGCACCTTTGGCAGAGGGTAATCTGAAGTAATACCACTCCCCACACACAGGGAAATGAGCAGAGCGGTGGGAAATTAAAACATAGAAAATAACTACCTGTGGAAATGTAGCCACAAGCTGGCCCTCAGGCAAATTTGCGTTCCAAAGTCACTCCACCCCAGGAAATACGAAAACTTCATGTCTTTAATTTTCTTTAAAGTGGTCTTAGACTGATGCCGTTCGAAATGCCTGAACTGAACCCTCCAAATGTTTTTCCAGTCCTTTGCAAATATCTAGCTTACATATAATACAGCCGCAAGTTTCTTTAGTAACACTCACCTTAACTAAGTATCGCGAGCTTTTAACTTCTTTATTGTAGAAACGAAAATCACCCTTTTCATATTTTCATTTCATTGATTTACAAATTTTGTAATATACTATGTAATTACAATGACACAACCCGCAACAATCACAATGGACTGTTAGTGGACGCACAACCTAATTGCTGGGGCTGAAAGTCGGTGGGGCACCCAGCCTTAGGAATGGAGCGTGCTCTACCAGGGGAAGAAAGCGGCTTCCATTTTACTTCAAGTGAAAGATCTTATGTCCTTCGTCAGTGCTGTGAGTGGACAGGGGCTCACAGAGAGAAAGGACGTACCCAAGGTTTACTAGTAGTTGCGTTAAATTAGAAATCAGATCTTCTGATTCCTAATCCAGTGCTTTTTTTTTTTTAATAGAATTCATCTTGATCTAAGGACCATGGTTGAAATCTTTTAGATCACATAAAAGATATCTTTTCTACTGTATTTGCTTAATAGACTCTGAGACAATAATAGATAATTCTTGGTATAGTTGTAGATAAAGCTTTTATACAGTTCCTTGATGATATGCCCAGAATATTCAATATAAGTTATTTATCATTTCGTAACTCTTGTACACTGAGGTCATCCCCTATTCTGTAGTAGTTACAAGTATGAGGTGATTTCATAATTGTGATGCTTATCTTCTTGGATATAAACTCATTAAATGTTTTCTGCAATTACTGACCTTAGCCCGATTTTAATTTTTTAATTGGTGGCAAATTCTATATCACATTCAAACAAACTGAAGAAAAGAAACATAAGGAAGGGTGACAAAGGTGCTTATAAATCAATCTAGTCACAAGCAGGCAAATGAATCTGGAATCTCATGGTTGCGTTGCTTCAACCTGTGATTATTAGTAAGATCAATGCTGGCTACAGAGAGAAAAACCCATGTGGCCAAACAGGGGGGCAGGATGGGGAACAGGACAGGTTGAACCTCTGAAGCTCTGAAATAAGAGGGCAGCGGGTAGGGCACTCACCTTCCAGTGGTGGCCTTGGTGTAACCCTTTCAGGGTGCTTTTGGTTGTGTTAGGAAGCAGTGATGACTAAAGTCAATAAATTGAATGTATATAAAGTCAAATGGTCCCTGTAAGGCTCGGTATGTATCATCAGGCAACAAATAAACTAAACAAAGCCCAAACAAGGTCACCATGGATGAGCAAGCAAATGCAAAACACAGCTCTAAGACAAAGGCATTGAGGGATAAACCATCAGGCTGAGAAGACAACTGGAAAGATTAGAGACTATAAACTATTTGTCAGAGAGGCAATGATAGAGACCAAGAATAGAGAGGCGACACTAGCTATTAATTATTACAAGGGCCCCTACAATTTGAGGTAAAAAAACACAACAAAGTGTTCTCTGAGAGATTGCTCTCTTGCTAATTCACCATGCTGTTGTGTCAGCTCTGCGACACTCCTTCTTTCTAAGTGAACTCACACACGGGGGGCCTGCAGAGCTTTCAGTCTCTCCCAAGGCAGTGTGTATATTCTCATCTCTCACTGAACTTCCACTGGACTCACAGTTGTCTAAAAATGTATATTATTCTTATAAGAGACTGAAAAAAGTAGCAGAGAATTTCCTCTGTTTTGCCAATTATATATATGCATATATAGACATGTATATATATTGATTCGCAAAAGCAAATGATTTCATCTAATAACAGATGAAAGACACAAATGGTCAAAATAATCAAATAGCTTAAAATTTCCCTAAAGAAATATACATAAGGCGAGGTGATGTCATAGACATGAAACACACTTATAGAAACTCAAGGACTTCAATTTAGATTTCTTCTGGGACTCAGATTTGCCAAAAACAGAAACTATCAAAAGAATTTTCCATAGAAATAAAGAAATTATTTGAAATGATTTTAAATTTAATTTGGAATTTGAAAAGCATTGCTTTTTTGAAAGCCTAGGAATTAATGTTTTAGTAATGATTAGAGAAAATTAAAAGGACTTAAAACTTTTCAGAAGCAAGTCTTAGATTTATAAAATTAATTTCACTATTGAAGTATGATAGAACCATCAGTAGCAAAGATATTCCAAACTGAGAAATAATTTGTGTAGCTCAATGACGGCCTAGAGAGTCCTGGTGATGCTTAATGTTTTCGGAGGGTTTGTTAGACACTCTAGCTCCAGTAGATCCCATTGCTCTTCTCTTATTTTAAAGATTGAGACAATGTCCTCTCCTGGAACCCAGTTTTATTTGAGGAAGCCTAGGGTAGAGGAAAAGCATGTGCACTGTTTAGAATGAAGCAGATCTGGGATCTGTATCTGCTCTCTGTTTCCAGCTGGGTATTCTTAGGCAAGTTACTTGCCTTCTCTGATCCTCCATTTCCTGATCATTAAAGTACTGCTTGTTGTTAGGAATACATGTGATAAAGTAGTCATAAAAGGTCATAGGTTTATGGGATTATCATTAATCCCTTTGATATTCTGCTTGGCAAATGATTTTCCTCTTTCTCTTGAATGCCTCCAGGATTGGAATTTCCTAACTTCTTGAGGAAACTGCTTTCATCTTTGCATACCTCCAGGAATGAGACAGTTTTTCCTGGGGTTCAACAGTACTCAGCTTCTTTACGGCGCCCACGCATTGACTCCATTCCATGTGACGGCCTTTAAATTGTTAAATCTTGTTCCCATTCTGTGCTCCCCACAGAGTCCTGTCCTGTCTAAATATACCCAGTTTCTTTAGTCATTTTCCGTGTGACAGGTTCTCCGTCTCCTTACCATAATGGTTGCTTTCTTCTGGACATGCTCCAGTCTGTTAATATCCCTCCAAGGGTTTACTTCCAGAACAAACACGAAAGCCGCATCATCGCATCCCTTGTTTTGGATACTTCTTTTAATACAACGTCCCATCACAGTAGTATTTTTGGCAGTCACATCACACTATTAAGTTGTATTGAGTTGTTAAGCAACTCAGATCCTTTCCATGCACACAAACCAGATTTTCTCGATCCTGTTCTTTTATAGTTGTGGGTAGAATTTTGGGGTGTTTGGATTTTTCCATGTTTTCCATCGATGGTGAGGAGTGAATGCCTAAGCAAAAAAAGTTTGTGATTTTCCTGTTAAATTTCTTCTTCTTAAACCGTGTCCATAGTTAGTACCTATCAAGATCTTTTTGGTACAAATTCCACCGTTTATGATGGATAATGATGAACCCTCTCAGTTTTGTGTTACTTGCAGCCTGCCTTCATGCCATCAGAATCTTATCCCACGTCCTTAATAAACATTTTGGGTACAGAGGCCTGTGGTGGGCACTAGAGAGGGCCCTGCCATTTGGTTGACACATATCCATTCATCAGAAAGAACTCTTTGCTTACTATACACCCAGCTCATTCTCAGAGTGATATCGCTGGAGACTGGCAAATTCCTATAGAAATTCAGGCCAACTGCTTCATCTTCGCTAACTGATGCTGGTTCCTTTGCCAAGGACTTGCAAATCATCTCTTTAATGATTTATTCTAGAAGATTTCCCAGATGTCAAGTCAATCTCCTGGAGTTCACAGATTCACCTCTGTTTTGAGAATAAAACATTTGTCCATTTTCTGTCTTCCCTAATTGTCAAGATTTTTCAGAAATTATTGACAGGAGTTCCTCTATTTCATCCCACATGTTTTTCAGTGTCCCAGGAATGTTCCTCCTCTAGGTCATGAGACTTATATGCATTTTAAACAGCCAGTGTTTTCTTACAGGTTCCTCACCTACCTTATTTTTAAAAACTAATGTTGGTGCTGCCCTTCCCTCTCTGACAATCTTTTGGCTGGAGAAAATGTAGGAATTAAAGCAGTTAAGCAGTTCTACTTTCCTCCTCTTCTCTTTTAACATCGTGAGTTTCTGGGTCTACCAGGCCCCTTAAGCCTTGGGCACATTTCTGTGCCTCCTACAAAAATGTACCTTACATGACTCACCGCATCAGTCCTGAGCCACTTCGGTTTGTTTTGTTCCTAGCTTCGGTCTTGAATGCTTGTCTGCCACGGTCTGACCTGTTTCCTGTCTGACCCTAGGACTTATTTTTATCTTTCACTTCTACTTCCCTCCCTGGACCTAATAACTTTTGATACTTTGACTTTTCTCTTTGCTCCTAACCTGCTGGTTATACGACTTTGGTCTCCCAAAGGTAAATGCCCCCACTCAACAAACGGGTTCTTTCCTCTGGGTGATACACTTTGGTCTGACATTCTCACCAGGAGTTCCATCATCCCTTGCTGTGTATCAAGCCAGGTGGCAGCCGCATCGCCTTTGAGTCACACAGCATCCCTTCTACCATACTCTGTTAGTCGACTGATCACTAAGGCTGGCCCAGATTCAAAGAGTGGAGGCGTAGACTTGTCCTTTCAATGAGAGGAGTGTGAGAAAATATGCAGACAAATTTTTAAAACACCATCAGATTAGCAGAGCCCGGGACCACGCAGCATAGGCGTCTGTTACTTGTTCTTCCTTCTCCACGTAAGTGTACATGTCCTTTTTGATGACTTAGCATTTTTATACAACTCCCTTCATCTAGACATTAGCTTCTAATGTTCTTACAGGCTTACATTGTTTTTTATCTTTGAACATGATTGCTTGGCTAGTTTCTGTTTGAATTCATTAGAGAACACCCTCTGAAGCTTTATTGGTTTATTTGGAGCTTTTCCATTGCTTCTACCCCACCATATTGCCAAAAATTAAACTCTGAAAATATTTCATTCCTTTTCTTAGCATCCCTATAAATGGAATGCTAACACTCCTTTTCTTCTTTCTGTCTGCATGGCCCACTTTAACATTAACACACTAGATATTTGCCTCTTGTTAATGCTTGTCATGCCTTTCTTAGCATGGGGAAGGCGTGATGGCATGGTTAAGAGTCAGACAGACCTGGATTTTAATTCTGCTCTCCCTTCCTAGCTGTGTAATCTGGAGAACACTATTTACTTCTTTAATAAATTTAGTAAATTTTATGTGACAAACAGACATGACAGTGGGATTAAATGAAAGAATACATATAGAGAAGTTAGCACATAGTAGGCACTCATTAAATAGTAACTCAATATTATTTATCTCTAATCCTTATTATCTTTTAACAGAAAACAGCAACAATCTCCTCCATTGTGTACTCCAGTTGTGCATAAACAGCACCTGTATATTTGTACCAACAGATACACCTTGCAGGTGACTTTATAACACCATGTGTTCTTTGTGAATTGTTGCACACATTTTTGCCTGGTCTTAGCAATTTTAGTAAGATCTGCTAGGGTCATAGTCACCTCCTCTCCCTCTTCTTTTGTAACCCTTCTGGCCCCTAGCTCAGGCCTGAGCTACAAAGTCCAGAGGTGCATTCTAGGTTATATAAACTCCCCCTATATTGATCAATTGAATGTCAAAGCCTAGACTGTTGCCCCAAATTTCTCTCTGCAAATAACTCTAAGACACCGTCCTACAGAGAACCTGATGTAGAGGAATGCTGCTTGTCCAGAATGATGGCAGTGCTTGCAGGTGTATAATTAGTCGCTAGTCAGTGTGTAAATACTCTGTAAATTGCTTTATTTGTTAGTGTGAAAAGCGCCGCAGAAATACAAGGTATTATAGGAACCAGGGCTGAACACATGAGATAAGGTATTGTGGAGAGAGAACAAGTGAGTGAGGTATCAGTGTGTGTCATGTATCCCTCTGAGGGGACGAAGCTTAGAGGTTCTCCCCCCTCCTTTCTAAGAACACTGACTCCCCGGGGTGAATAATTTAAAGGACAAATTACCACTCTTCTGGGTACCAAAGCCAGCCATAAGCTGAAATTAAATTAAATCATAAAGCCCTACAAGAAACTGAGGGAAGAGTCGGAAATATAAAACCAAGGGAATCCAGAGCTAAGCATGAAATATTAGAGTCAGTGCGATGTCCTTGCCTTCCTGTGCTGATGAAGGGAAAAACTGAAAACCACCCTGGTACAGACTTAAAGGACCACCATCAAATATCCATTGTTAAGTACTTGGCAGGGGCTATTGCGATGATTTCAATTCCAGTGGGGTATTGGAGGGAGGTAGGAGAGAGAACACTAGATCAACTTCAAGTCCTTGCACTTCAGCTAACTTGCTGGGTGACCTTGAGTTAGTCCCTACCTCATCTGGGCCTTCGTTTCCTTCATCTATTAGCTGGAAAAGATGAAATCAAAGTTTGTGTTTCTAAAATCTTTTATTTTCCACATCAGCTCTAAGATCATGGTTAGCTAATAAAAGCATGTATAAAATTCACCTGTTAGAATATAGGAAGTTCATTATCTCTTTTCACAGCATGGGCACTAGTACCCCTGTTAAAATTTCCTTATACTCCTTAGTAAGGGGTCAGGAGACATGGGGGAAACTTTGGAAACAGAAAACTGTAAGGTTTTGTACTAAAACACTGTGTCCCCACACTTGTTTCCTCCGGAGGGAAATGAGTGTTTACATGGTGGCTGAGAGGGGTGGTTCCACCCTGTACACAGGAGTCAAGCAGCACTTTAAACACCCAAGAGTTGGCTTCTGAGAAAGGAACTCAGCGTACCTGTACTCAAGTAAAAATCCAACGATCTAGTCATTCAACATCAAAGGAATGACGAAGGATTATGAAAGAGTTCCTTTAACCAATACAAAGTAGGGACTTTGGTAAACAGGTTGGCAGCCCTTCTGCTGCCAACGTGGCATTTGGCTCTAAAGTAAAGTACACGTCTACAAAGCAGGTGGTGTTTTCTAGGGTGCTCTATCATTGGAAGACCCAGGACACGTCCTAGGTCCCGCATAATAAACTTAACTCTATCAACATCATGGCTAAGCCTTATCAGCATTTATTGCCATGACAGTATCGTGAGAACAGTGAAATAAAATCCTAAAGTGCAATGGTCTTTTTCCTTGCCAGAAAGCTACACTTGACCTCTTGGCTTCCACAGGCAAGGACTGCAGTGAAGGCCACGTATCGGGAAAACTCACCTACCTGCTGGTGCCTGGATCTTTGGATTTCATGGGCAGTGAGATTTGAAAGAGAAAGAAAAAGACCATCATATGGAAGCCAAATCTGATGCCATTACTTTACAAAATAAAAACATCTACTATCCACAACCACTACCGCTTTACAAAAGGGTATTTTAACACTAACAGATGGGAAGAACATTGTCTCAAAATAAAGAACAATCGCTTAAATTGCTTACATTTAGTTTTCAAGACATGCTTACTGCCTTGCCCTTTACCTTTTTTAATAATCAAGAATCAGCGAAACTTCATCCTGGACCAGAATGGTCCTTGGACCTGCATTTGGGAAGTCTCGTTCTTCGTATGATACTCTTAGAACTAGAAAGCCTCTTTCTCTAACAATTCCAGTCTTAAGCTTTCTCAAGAACAGACTTTTAGCCCCATTTCTACTTTGAAGCTTTCCTGATTGCCTATGACCATTATGATCTTTCTACTCTCTGAATTCTTACAGCACTTGTCATTTTAATATACAATCTAGCACTTTTATTTTGTGGGAAAAGTTTCTAAAATTTAGAATGTTTTGTAGATAATGGTTTCATTTTTAACTAAAAACTTTAAAAGTTTAATTTCCAACTGAGTGAACCACAAGTTAGACATCTCTGAAGAAGACCCTAGCTTGGGAAAGAAAAAAAAATATAGAAACCTAGAACAGAGATGAATCATCCATTGTTCAAAGTGCATCTGATGTTGGCTGAAGTCTTTTAAGGTTGACGGTATGGAATGCAATGTATTTTGATCAGTAGACTGATGTGTTAAAAATGCTCTAGAAAGGGTACCTAGACCTTTAATTTTAACATCATCCCTTCTCTTCACCAAGCTAAGTAAGCATCAGGACAATTGCTCTCCTACTTTTTTTTTTTTTTATTAAAGATTTTTTTTTTTTTAATTTTTCCTTTTTCTCCCCAAAGCCCCGCCGGTACATAGTTGTATATTCTTTGTTGTGGGTCCTTCTAGTTGTGGTATGTGGGACGCTGCCTCAGCGTGGTTTGATGAGCAGTGCCATGTCTGTGCCCAGGATTCGAACCAACGAAACACTGGGCCGCCTGCAGCGGAGCGCGCGAACTTAACCACTCGGCCACGGGGCCAGCCCCTGTCCTACTTTTTGTTCCAAATGGTCCCATATTCTCATTTAAATAGAATAATGGGATTCTATATCATAGAAAATTGTCTTAGAGATCATCTTCTCTATCCCTTTATTTAACAGATGGGATATCTAAGGCCCAGGTAAGTGACGTAACTCACCCCAAATCCTTGGAAGATCAGTATTAGAGTTGGGATTTCTACCATGATATATGATCCTGTGGGTATTTTAAATATAATAGTCTTGTATCCCCATACCTCCAGATACACAGTACACTACACATCAGTGCAGTGTCTAAGAGGGATTATAAAGAAGCTAAGTTTTCCCCAGGCCCATAAATGCTCCTTTCTGCTTTATTTTCACTCTTGACTATTTCTTCTTCCCTTGTTTTGCACCCTTTCAGCCTACCCTCTCCTCTCACCGCCCTACTCCCCCTCAAAACTGATTAAAATATAAATTCCCAAGAATGGCTATGAGAAATTTAGCCACACAATGTAAATTCCTCATAAACCATATGGAGCAATTGTTGTGTGCCAAACATTGTGCTGGGCTTGGCTTAATGGGTTACTTCTACCAGGGGTACTTGCAATTTTACAAGGTAGAGAGATAAGCCAACAAATTGAATCTTTATTTGAGGGGTAAGTGAGATTTCCTGTTTCCTTGAAATTTAGGCAGTAGTTTACTTCCAAAGTCAGCCAAACTCTTCAGAGTTGGAACCCTATCTTTTCTTTTTCCTCACCGCAATTACCACAGTCCTAGATATTTAGTAATATTTATAAATCTATATTGACAACATAAGGGACCCTTCTTCATTTTCCTCTTTTAGAGCTGGTCTTTTTTTCTTTAACTAAAAACAAAAGCTTAACCTTCCCACTTAAATATATCTGAAATATTTTAAGCATTGTTAGATGTTATTATCAAAACCACTCATATCCACACCTGGGAATGAGGATGCCCATTTCTGGAACAATATACCATATAACCTTTGCCAATTCTCTAAACTTCTCTGGCCACAAGTTTTTACATTTGTGAAACAGGAATATTGTTCTTAATAAAGACTGAAGTATTGGAGGGTTGGGATCACAACTTTTAATCTTCCATATGTTACCATATAGTGCCTCGTCTCGGGCTCTGCCCACGCAGATGCTCAGGAAATGCTTGCTAACTGAAGATTTTTATTATCACTGATAGAAAGACAGTGTAAATGCAAAACACGATTTTTCCCTTGGCCCGAGTTACCCAGGAGCATCGTTCTCATTCAGAGATGACCACATTTCAGAAAGTGGGTCTCATAAAACATACAATTTAATGAAGCCATCTGGGAAGATGATCGTCATATAAATGCAAGATATTGATATTATCTGGCTACTTGGGGAAATACCATGTAAATGAAGGTACAACCCAGTTCCATAATTCAAATCAAGTATTGATGTACAAGGTCTTTGGATAATGGATTTTGAAGATTGACATTTATCACAAATCTGAGGCTACTTTTCTCCCCTCCTTTACAATTTTGCTATTTTTGCTGTAATATTTTATTTTATTTTTTGGAAAACACATTTTTAAAAAAAAAAAAACAGGAATCTATGAGTGTCAGTTGGGAGTCTTGAAACAGAAATTTTACATCCGTCTTTATCAGTTGTTTTAGCTTCTCATCTTTTGAAGCAAGAAATGATGCAAACAACACAGGCATTTCTTTCCTGCTCCAGTAATTATGCAGAATGTGGTTCAGTTACTCAGCATTCCAGTTGGCTCAGCTGCTTTCTTTTCTGTTTTATTCTTCTAGCAGGAAGGTGTGTTCTACTGATATTATCCTGAAGACTGTTCTGGATGCAGCCACCCAGTGATCTATCCTCTGTTTAACCAATATTACCTCCTTTCTCGGAGAGACAATTGCTAAAACAATACCAAGTTCAGTCATGCCAGTAATCACAAAATGAACATTCAGCTGGCTTTTGCACTTTCAATCTTTTATGTAGATAGGGAACAGGACAGAGCATTTCCTCTGCACGTATGATTCCGCCTTATCACGTCTCTCGAAGACTTACTCCATGCATTGAGGCAGCGGCTGCCCCCACTGTGTAAACCAAAGTTCTTCTGGGCTTCTCACACTCTCTGCAGGAAAAAATGTTTCCAGTGTTTGTACCCACTTTCCAGAAACCCTTAGTGCATTTGGCCCTGGCTATCCCCAACTTCGCCTTTCACCATACACTCACCAAATAATCCATAAGTCAGTCAATCACAACGCTGCTCCCGGAGATTGGCAGAGTTCATGGACATCTTCTGGGTGTGGGTGTGGTGGGCTTGCTGCTCCCAGGGACCACTCATAGTATTCATCTGGATGATGTGCACAGCACAGGGGTGGGAGCATGGAGGCAAAGGGGCTGCTTTACATGCTTTGTCTGGCTGATGACTGGGGTTGGATAGATAGGGAGCTGGCAATATGTCCTTGATCCTTAATGTATTTTATATTCACTGAAGAAACTTCTTCTCCCATTGCTTATCTTCTTGCATTCCTAAATCACAGCCTAAAAGCAAGCATGCCCGGAGCTGAGGGCCAAGACACTTGCATGCCCTATATCCCAGGGACAAATTTGCATATCAGAAGTAGGGTAAAAAGAATCTGCCAGCCCCCTTTCTCCTCGGGCTATGCCAGGCACTGTCACTGTCCATCCCTGATGGAAAAAGAATATTCTGAGTTTCAGCCTAATGAGGCTGAGGGGAGGTCTCGAGTTGGAAGCCATAGAATCGAGGTCATTTAGTGAGTGCTATGGGCCAGATAGGGTACTAGGTGGGGGGGTACAGAAAGGAAGAAATTAAAAATAGAACTACTGTATGATCCAGCAGTTTCACTTCTGGGAATATATCCAAAGAAAACAAAAACGCTAACTTGAAAAGACATCTGCACCCCATGTTCATAGCAGCATTATTCACAGTAGCCAAGACATGGAAACAATCTAAGTGCCCATTGACAGATGAATGGATAAAGAAGTTGTGGTTTATATATAATGGAATATTATTCAGCCATAAAAAAGGAGGTAATCCTGCCATTTGTGAGAACATGGATGGACCCTGAGGGTATTATGCTAAGTCAGACAAAGAAAGACAAATATTATATGACCTCACTTATATGTGGAATCTAATTTTTTTTAAAAAAACCAAACTCAGGGAAAAAAGAGATCAGATTGGTGGTTACCAGAGGTGGGGAGGAGAGGGAGAGGGAATTGGAGAATGTGGTCAAAAAGTACAAACTTCCAGTTAGAAGATAGATACTAGGGATGTAGCGTACAGCATGATGACACACAGTTAACACTGCTGTATGATATAGAGGAAAGTTGTTAAGAGAGTTAATCCTGATAGTTTTCATCACAAGAAATTTTTTTTCTTTTTTTGGTTTCTTTTTATTGTGTCTATATGAGAAGATGGACGCTAACTAAATTTATGGCGGTAATCATTTTACAACATATGTAAGTCAAACTATTATGCTGTACACCTTAAACTTATACAGTGATGTATGTCCATTATATCAATAAAACTGGAAGAAAAAAGGAAGGGAGAAAACCCATTTGTGCTCTCAGAGAGCTCTCAGCCTGGTAGACCTCATAGTAAATTTGACTGTATGGCTCTGTTAATATTTTCAACATTATTCTCAATTTTAGGAGCCTCCCAAAGCATTTTTCATGTTGCAAAACATGAAACTAAGTTGCAAAGGTGATGACAAAAATAGTCTGAACATCCCAAGGAATCAGACCTCTGACTGCAGAGACAGCAAGCAGAGAAACAATCCAGTCCCAACAACTGATGGTAACATGTTAACAACTAATGTGTCCAGAAAAACAGCAGATTTGCTACAAATAAAAAACCTATCTACTGGGAACAACCTTTCAACTTCTCGTAAAACATTAGGCAATTATGGGAACTAAACATTTATTTTGAAAAGATATCTTTATAGAGAGAAATTAATCTCTTAGATAGCCACCGGTTTTCTTAGGTTTCAGAGATAGTTACCACAATATGCGAAGACAGAGAAGTGTGACATGATCTATTCCTTGAGTCACAATTTTGGTGGGAAGATGAGGTTTTGCACATGGAAAAATTAAACAGATATTGATTGACAGTGGAAAATACTTTTAAAACCCTTTGCCTAGTATCTGAAGATTCTATGGAGGAAAAAGACGTATGACCATAACCAAGAGGTAAAAATCCGGTTTAGAGGCTTTTTGTAGTTAATGTGGGGAGGAGGCACTGACAAAGGACTTGAGGTTAGGAACCTGGGAAGAGCTGATAAACTCTTCTTCTGTGAAAACAAAAAGCAAAATCCTTTCTAACAATTTCCCTCAAGTGATTTTCTGTAAGCATCAAAAGTATTAGGCCAATAGGGTTTCATACTCTGTCACTAAAGTGTTGGGAAAATTTTGAGTCAAATATAGATTTGTTTAAGAAAAGAAACATAATTTGCTTTTCTGATTATTTTTTCTTCATAGCAAAACCTTCAGACTGTTTGGAAAATGATAGAGAAAAAATCCTCCTACACAGAGTTAATCAATATTAACATTTTGGTGGAAACTCTTTTAAACATTTTTCTATGCATATTAATATATACTTTTTTTTATAAAATGAAATTATACTGGCATACTGCTTTTTAATGAAATTTTTACTTAATAATTTGTCATTTTGCATTTCAATACATACAGGTATAAATTCCTATAGTGAGTTGAGTAGTGTCTCCCAAAAATGCATGTCCACCCAGAAGCTCAGAGTGTGACTTTATTGGGAAATTAGGGTCTCGAGATGAAATCATTCTGAATTTAGGGTGGGCCCTATTTGGACACAGAGAGACACAGAGAGAGGGCCTTGTGAAGATGAGACAGAAATTGGAGCGATGCTGGTACCAGTCAAGGAACACCTGAGGCCACCTAGAAGCTGGAAGAGGCAAGGAAGGACTCTCAGAGCCTTCAAGGGGAGCCTGCAGAGGGAGTTTGGCTCTGACAGCCCCTGGATTTTGGCCCTCTGGCCTCCAGAAGAGTGAAAGAATAAATTCCTGTTGTCTGAAGTCACCAAGTGTGTGGTAATTGGTTGTGGCAGCTGTAGGAAACCCATACTGTTAGCATTTTTATTGGCTGCAGAGCATTATTGTATTCCATTCCACATGGATGTACCACAGGGAGTGTAATACAATGATGGACATTGTTGATGGACATGTAGGTTGCTTCCAGTTTTTCCCTATTGCAAACCACGCTGCAATGAACTTTCTTGTTCAAGCAACTTATGCCCTTTCATGGTTAACAGCATAGATTCCAAAGCCCAAGTCAGAATGCCTGGATTAGCATTTTGGCTCCATCACTTACTAGCTGTTACTCTGAGTAGTTACTTAACTGGAGACTTGCTATTATGTGGAAAGATTTTTTTTAACAGTGTCTTATGTACGGTAAGTACTACATGTATGTTTTCTATTTACGATAAATTATTAGATATAGATAATTCATTCTAGGTCAAAGAAGAGATATATTTTCAAAAATCAAACGCAATTATAAAAGTCGTAGGAATAAATCTAATAAGCATCAGAGCTCACTTTTGTTCACAGGCATAGACATTTTCATAGAAAAATTAGAGGCACAAAAGGCCATGAATAGTTAGTTTCCAACATCTCCAACAAAACAGAGAAAGCACATTAATAATTTATTTCCATTGACTTTGACAAGGCAATTGTTAATTGTTCGACACATTTGAATTTAAGTCAGACTACATCTAATTTCCATCCTGGGTCTGCCACCTTTTAATCTGGGGGAATTACTAAACTTCTCTGCTCCTCAGTTTTTCAATCGAGTATTGAGATAGTTACCCCAATCTCATTAGGATTATTATAAGAGTTAACGGAGGTGCTTTACGCAAAGTGCCTAGTACAGAACCTGGAAGATAGTAGAGACATAAAATAGTGTGTTGCTATTGCTAAAAGAAAAAAAAATTTAATGTCTAAGAAAACTCTGAGGAATAGTTTATTAAATAAAGACAAACCTAAGATATTTGTAATCATTTCATAGATAAATAATGAATACAGATGGTCTACAAGCTTTTTGATCAGGGACCCCATCAGCAAAAAAAAAAAAAAAAAAAATTGTACCATGTACTCCCAATATATGTATATTTATTTATAAATAATAAACATGTACAATGGTATTCATATGCACATTATAAAATTCAAAAATAGAAATTTCAAAAATAGGAGATAAAATGTAGAAATCACAAAGATAGAAATTTCAAAGGGATGAGATAAAAATTTTAAAGTTCTGGCATTTTCTTTCCACACTCCAGTGGATCATCTTGAACATCCCCCACCCTAGGTCACATGTTCCACATTGAAGATCCCTGATGATACAATAGTCTCAACTACAAAACGGCAAAGGGATGGATGGGCTCAAGGATTTGCTGATCATCCAAATGTACATGGAACTAACCAGCAAAATATTTCTGAAGGATGCCAATGCCTATCTGTCTGGTACACGCCGCTGGCTTATTTTTCAAGATTCTGTTGTAAGGCTATCCCTTGCATGAAACTTCTGGCATTTCCAGGTAGAACTGACAACTACTTCCCTTGGATTTCACTATCCCTATACAGACATCTAGCATAGCATCTATAACACTTGATTGCATTTATTAGCTTCTGTGTCTCTCTCACCATCTCCATTATCTTCCTCTCAAAGGCAGGGATCATGTCATCTACTTCATTGATTTGCTAGTACTTGTTATATAGTAGGTCCTTAATAAATACTTACTAAGTGAGTGAGCTGCCAAAACTAGGTAGCAATACAGTGCACAAAAATTAGGATGTCCCAGAAGCACAGAGAAGAAAAAGAAGAAAATCTTATGAAATGCTAACTAGAGCCTCTTCGACATAGGATTATGTTTAATTAGATTGCAATGTCTGACTTGTTTGCAGCAAATTGCACAGAATTTCCCAGTGAATTCTCCAGATGCTGCAATGGAATTCTTGGTTGCTTCGCTCCTCTGCACAGCTCTTCCTCTGCTCTGCAGAGGAGGGGAGTTAGGCCTGGATGGGGATGTTTATGTACTTGCTAATCATATGTTTGTTTTCCTCTAAGCTCGGTTCTGCCTGCCAAGAATAGCTCAAGATGACAATCATTTTCATGCTTTCAGTCAAACGAAGGTTCCAGAAGGACATGGAACAAGGGAACAAAGCCAGAAGTTTAACATCAACAACAAGGAAAAAGAAGAAGAAAATAAGTTTAAATACTGCTCCTCATTTTTTGCTGTCCCATCTCAGCATTTTAGTACTCCTGTTCACCTGAAATTGGAACATTGTAGGTAGGTTGGATGGGTAAGACTTTTTTTTTTTGAGGAAGATTAGCCCTGAGCTAACATCTGCTGCCAATCCTCCTCTTTTTGCTGAAGAAGGCTGGCCCTGAGCCAACATCCATGCCCATCTTCCTCTACTTTATATGTGGGACACCTACCACAGCATGGTGTGCCAAGCGGTGCCATGTCCGCACCCGGGATCCGAATCAGCGAACCCCAGGCCACCGAAGCAAAACATGCACACTTCACGCTGTGCCACCGGGCCAGCCCCTTGGATGGGTAAGACTTTAAACACAGTACTACAAAAATAAGAAGGCTCAATTCTACCCTATACGTATATCCCTCAAGTGTATTTTGAGTTTTTAAATCTCTTTCTCATTACCCCCTCTTTCATATTAGCTTGAAGCCACAGTAGCTATTAGCAATATTTATTTCTACATCTGTTTCCCTAAAGCATTGTTTTCCAAAATCAGTTCCATGAAATGTTCACAGGTGCTCCACGGAAAAAGGTTAAGTGTTTGGGAAATTGATGGTTATACAAGTTAATCAGATTTCTTTGCAACGGGACTGCTTATGTTTTTGAATTTTCCAGTGTACCTGGTCAATCTCCAGAAGGAAGCATAGTGTGTACCACAGAACCCTCTTTTTCTGGAATCACCTGGCCAGACTAGTGTTATGATTAATACAGTCTAAGAAATATCACCCTTTGACTTAAGGGTTTGGCTTAAACTGGGAGCTCTTGTCATCAGAGACACAGACATTCCAAACTACCTCGGTCACGTGGACTGCTGTGCAGCTCTTGAAAACGTAGAGAAAACATGGCAGAGGAACTCTCCCAAATACTCATACAGCAAATTTCACTCTTCCTGTGAGCTGACATCTCTGTAGCCCGGGCCCGAAATGCCAATCCTGCAGAAAAAGATAGGCTACAGCCTGGTGGGAGGGCACCGTGGTTTTAGGAATATGCAATTCAGGACCTAGTTTGTGCATTTATTCTCTCTACAGTTGTTTGTCAGAAGAGGAAATGCCCTTCTCTCTTGGGGTACTTTCATGAAGAAGCCCATTTTTTCTATTTTTACTCCCACTCACCTACACACACAGCCTTCCTATTATACATAGCTTTTGTTTACACTGTGTTCCACCGAGAATATCACCTTTCTTCCTAATTCCTATTGAGTCCTCAATCCCCCGCTACTGCATGAAGACTCCCCTCTCCACCCACTGTAACACTCCCTCATCTCTCTGAATACCATAGTACTTAATGTCTATGCCAGAGGTCAGCAAAGCATGGTCCTCCCTCTAAATCCAGCCTGGCATCTATTTTTGTAAATACAATTTTCTTGGAACACAGCCACACCCATTTATTTACATATTGTCTGTAGCTGCTTTCTCTCTACATGGACAAGAATTGAGTAGTTGAGCCAGAGACCATGTAGCATGCAAGCCTAATGTAATTACTATCTGTCCTTTAAAATTTAAAAATTTCCCAAACTCTAGTCCATACCATTTCTTCAGTACTTACCAGATGCATCCTTGCTTCATGTTGAGCTGCATACTTTGTTGTTTCTGTATGTCTTCTCAATGAGTTTTAAGCCCACTGAGGACAGGCTCTACTATTTGTACTTTTTTGAATCCTTTGTAACACCTAGCTCAGAATGTGTTATCAATAAGCGTTAATCAATTTTTTTTAGTGATTTTTTCTGAAAGGGCACAATTTACCTACGTTCTCCATAAGATGTTCCTGGTACCATAAAGGGGAGAGTAAACAATGTCATGTTACTTTCATACTATTTCAGTCCAGTGGTTTGTGATAGGAAATGGGAACAGGCTATTTACATTAGTTAGCTTCAAATTTTCTCTGAAAGTAAAATAAACCTCAAAAAGACAGCCATCTGTTTCTTCCTGGTAGCCCCAAAATTATTATCCTTTCTATGCACAAATTACATAAGCTTAATACTTTCCCCATCTGCTATATACTGATTCCAGCTACCCGCAAACAGTAGCAACACACACACATGTGCACACACACTAGTGAAGGGTCTAGCAAACAGAATGTGTACTGGCAAAAATTGATCAATACAGTTCTTGAATGGCCATCAAGCTGATCTTCCTAATGGGCCATTGGTGGAATGAGTGGATTGACTGAGACCTGTTGTCCCAAGCAGGACTGCTGTGCAATAATGCTGGAGGTTTCCTCCATAAATGAGTCTCTGATGGATCAGATGGAGGAGACAAGAAGCTCTTTGCATGGCCATGTTATCTATTCTGAAGACTTCTCCAGCTAACGTTTGTCAGCACAAATGAAAATTGTTAGCTAAAACTGATGAAAGGAGCCTCTTTTCAAACGCCAACAGGGAAATCCTTATTATTAGCAGCTTTTATACACTCATATGAGGTTAAACCAGCCACTCAAAATGCTTATTGAGTTTGTTCAGTGCCAAGAATTGGGTCCTAATGTTATGTGCATGGTTGCCACATGCATATCTGCATTCTCTTAGCTCCAAGTGGCTGTATGCACTGGACTGAATTATCAGTTTGTGTAAATGTAAATCCAACTACGATTTGTCCTCTACCCACGAATACAATTGCCGAAGAAGGGGGAGGAAACATTCTCAGAGCTCTCTTGCAGCTCTACCACTTGTATTCAGGCTGACTCATCTTTGTTTCTAGAGAAATGTGGAGACTGACTTGGGGTTAAACAGGCTGTGATCTTCCCCTGGCCTAACCTTGGCTGGCGGCCCAAGGAGAAAGAGTCTGATTTTGCTAATGTGAAATTGCAGCAGCAGAAGCCTTTGAATCTATCGAAAGTAGCCTTTTTATAATACTAACAATTTTCCATAGTTAGAATTTTCATGGTGTCTGCTGGTCGAGAGATGGTAGGACTTATTCATAGAATTTACACTCTAGTGGTTTGATAAATATATAACGTGTTGAGAAGGAGTTTCATGGAAAAGTAAACCTTATTCATCAGGGCTTTAGTTTCCCTTGTGTTTGCTTTCAGAGGAGCAATATTAAAAGTTGTTTGTTTGATTTTTATTTACTTTTCATTTATTTGGCTTTCTTTCCAGATCCTTCACCTAACAGAATCCAAATAACAGCACTTAAGCAGCCCTAAATATGGCATAGGGGCAAATGTGTATATCCTTTTCTTTATATTATCTTTTGTTCACACAGTGAGGGCAATGGAAGGCAGAATGTGGTGAGGTGCTATTTCCTAGCATGTTTAATGCTTATCAGTAATTTTTTCCCCCTGACCTTCTGCCTCAGACAATTAATTTTCTTGAACTGCTTCACACACTAGAAGAACGTTAGGGGGGGAAATAATGTTAGTACTAGTGAATATAATCTTGGAAGAAAAGCTTGCAATTATTCAGAGACCTAATCTTATCTCTTGTTTCATTTTTATATCACAAGTCTACATTTAAAAGTATTAGATAGACTGTTCTGCTGTCCCACACCTTCAAATCTCCGTAAATAAATGCTGCTAAGTGCCACCAGGAGTGAAAGAGCTTATAATGAGAAGTGTGAGCAGATATGTGCCCCATTCATCATTCTGTTCAGTCCAATATTGAGGCTCTTGTTATCAGCAGGATTCGTGGCGGTGTCATCGCGGCTGGCATAAATCTTCTGTCAGTGTGGGTCGGACTGATGCCCTATTAAAACTCTGCTTTCACCTAATCACAGAATGACCTTTCAATGTCTTTAATTAACCTCTGACCTGAACCATGCCAATGTCTTGTTGGTAGGTAAATCTATGGCATGACATTTGCTTAAGACACTACATTTGTCTTGGTTTAATCATCGTACCTTTCAGATTATGGCTTGAATGAAATACAGTTGGGATCCCTGTTAATAGTTGGATTAATTTTTAAAAGGTTAGAACATAATATATTCCTCTGAGCTCCCAGTGATATCTTTGCAGATATGTGCCCCTGGGGAGTTGGGTGTCCCCCATTAAAGTAAATTCAGGTGAGCCTTCAATTTTACCAATAATGTCATCTTTTCTACCCAAAGTTATTCCTTTTGAATGGCCTGGGGAGCCAGAAGCATTCTAGATCCTACAGATAGCCAGAGGACAAAGCTTTAAAATATGATCTATCCTCACTTGTCCAAGACAATAGAATGCAGCAGTGGCATGGGATTTAAAGAAAGAAAGGAGGGAGGAAGAAAGGGAGGGAGAGAGGAAGGGAAGATGGGAGGGAAGTTTCATCTCATTTTGGCAATGTGCTTTTCTACTCTGTAATATAAGTTTCAGGTCCTGAAACTTCTTTGAATAATAAAATCTCATTCATATCTCATTCCCCCACTAAGAGAAACCCTGTTGCTGAACTCCTATCTGAATTAGTAACTATTACAAATGTAAAATATTTATAAAGAAATACACTTTTCTTACATACAAATGCAGTTATAAATTGATTGAAGTGGTTACTAATTCATTTGAAATGAGTAGGTCTTTTAAAATGGCAAGTTGTGATTGGCCTATAAATGATAACATTATATGAATAAAATAAAAATTTTCAGCTACCTAAGATTTTTCTTTTTTTTGGTGAGGAAGATTGGTCCTGAGCCAACATCTGTTGCCAATCCTCTTCCTTTTACTTGAGGAAGATCGTCACTGAACTAACATCTGTACCAATCTTCCTCTACTTTGTCTGTGGGATGCCACCACAGTATGGCTTGATGAGCAGTGTGTAGGTCTGTGCCTGGGATCCAAACCCACAAACCCCAGGCTGCCAATGCAGATCACACAAACTTAGCCACTACGCCACTGGGCCAGCCCCAGATTTATCTAAATTTATGCTCTATCAGAAGCCCCATGAAGGGCTTAGACTAGATGATCTCCCAAATATTTTTCAGTTGTAAAAGTCTATGATTCAGAGTCTCAATATTATAAATTCTGGGTTTATTGAATCTGAATTCAAAAGGTTTTCCTGTCTTTAAAATACAACTTAAAAGTCATGTTGTAAAGACTTTAGGAGCTGGAAAGTTTTCTAGTGTCCCATCTGCCTCTTCCTCCCACCTGAGCCTTTGTTGACTCACCCGTCAAGTGAGGACAGTAATACCTACCAGTAGAATCACTGTGAGGATTAGAGAAAATGGACACACAGCACCTAAAACAGTGTCTGTCTTGCAGTGATGCTCAGTCATCGTGGAGACTGCTGGGTCTATTGGTGTCTGCAGCATTTGCCGACAGATGTTACTCTTAGGTTGATGCACTTGCCTCACCTAATCTCTTTCTTCTAAAATTATACACCTTAATGGTTAATTACGATGGTGTCACCCCTGGGTTCAAACATCTGCTCTATCAGCAACTCACTAGCTGTATGATCAGCAACTCACTGGCTGTAATGATAAGAAGAAATTTACTGAAGCGTCCATAAACTCTCCTCTATAAAGTAGAAAATAATTGTACCAAATTAATGGACCTAGTTTAGGGAGATAATGCATGGAAGTCTGATTTTGCCCCGCATTTTGTCCCCATTACCTAGCATAGTACCTGGTATACAGTAAGCACTCAATAAATACTAAGATTTATCTATTAGGTATAATTATTCTATTATTTAATTATAATTTAATATTAGGTATGTTATCTATTTATCTATCATCATCATCATCAATGAACTTGTTCTATTTCTCTCTCACATCTTCTTTGGTTTAGAAGTGGTAGTTACATATTTTAACAAAAGTGGGTTTTGGTTAGATCCTCGGCTGAAGTGGGGCAGTGATGTCTACTAATGATATCATCTATTCTGCTTAATTATTCATTTATTTACGAAGTTTTTTCTGAGCAGCTGCTATGTGTCAGGCTCTGAGGATACAATGGAAAGCAAGAAGACACACAAGCTCTGCTATCACGGAGCAAAGAGTTTATGAGAGAGAGAGTAATGTTAATCATGGAAGGACACTAACAAATGAACAATTGTATAACTTAGCCAAGGACCATGAAGGAGAGATACATAGCTATATGAGGGGGATTTGACATAGGCAAGGAAGGAGTTGAAGTCCACAGGAGGAACAGCAGAGGATGAAGAGGCCTAACCACATGGGGGTTTATATGACATGTTATGAAATTGAGTTTTATCCTAAATTTAATAGGAAGTAGGGAATAGTGCATAATGAGATTTGTGTTTCCAAAAGTTTACCTTGATGACCATATGGAAAGTGAATCAGAATGAGACAGAGGCATACAAGAAGATGTTAAATGTCAGTGATTCACATTGTATAAAATCCCAAAGGGATAGTCTCCATCATGATTCTTTCTTTGAATCTCAGAAAAAAGGTTGATGCCTTTTTCATAGGTACCCAAAAAGTAGAGGAAGAGAGAACTCCTAATGAGGTAAACTTTTCCTTTTACAGTTACTGTCAATACTAAGAACCAAGAGATACCACATAGACCTCTGAATTTATCCTTCTCCTCTTCAAATTTTGCTGTGACCACAAGAGAACAAAGCTATCCATGTTTACTGCCTTATGTTACGGGCAGTCACATGCCCTCTAATTGGGAGGGTTGCGTGCCAAGCTAATCACCTAGCCTCATAAAATCTCACTGGTTATTACACTGATGGGGCTAGGCTACAATGCAATTAGAGTTATGAAACTCACCTCTAAACCTTAGGTCCATCAAGGACAGAATAAAGAAAACCACCTCTAGCTAGAGAGCTCTCCTGTCAACCAACCTCTTAAAAAGGTAAGGTGGTGAGTTTATTCATATTTCCTTCTGCAAATATTTATTCAACTCTTATTATGTACTAGGTACCCCCTAAGTATTAAATGTTGAACTAAGCCTGGCCTCGAGAGGGACATCTGCACTGTCATGTGATTTAAAGGGAAAGGCTAATGTTTATGGACCTACTGTGTACTTGGTATTTCATGCAGATTATCTGAATTGGTCATCAAGACAACTCCACAAAATAGAAATTCTGATCTCCACTTTGGGAGAGTTAGGATTTGAACCTAGATCCATTGACCACAAAGCCCTTGCCCTTCCATTACAGTATGCTGTTCATCAAGATGGAGCCCCTTTTTCAGAGATAGCTCCCCAAGAAGGGGAAGCTGCCAAGATTCACCCTCTCTCCAGTGCCCTCGTTTTAAAACCAAACCAGGATTTCTGAATCTCAGTGCTATCGACAATTAAGACTGGATAATTCTTTGTTGTGTGGGGCTATCCTGTCACTAGATGCCAGTAGTACTCCATTTATGGACAGTGCCAAATGTCCTTGGGGAGCACAATCGTGCCTGGTAGAAAACAAAGGCAAGAGGCCAAAGAACTGAACCCTGAGGTCCACCAACATTTGAAAGGAAGGCAGAGGAAGAGAAACTATTATGAATGACCAAATGAGGAGAGTTTCAAGAAAGAACTGTTTGGCAAAGTCAGCTGTTCCAGAGAAGTTACATAAAATGGACAGAAAAAAAAATCTTTGAATTTGGTGATGAGGAGGTTCTTGGTGACCTAAGAGAGGTAAGTTTCAGAGGATGAGGGGAAGAAGGGGCAGAAGCCTGGAGGTGGACAATAAATAGAATGCACGGGATAGAGTTAGTGAGAGTAAACTCCCTTTCAATAAGCTTGAGAATACTGTAGAAATGATGCTGTGAAAAGTTGGGGCCCAGAACTTGACATTGGAAGCTCCTACTTTCCATATCTTGGAATACTCTCTGGGAGCCCCGAGCAGCCATATAAGAAGTCCAACCATCATGCTATGATCACAGTCCCAACTAAACTCAGCCCTCTACCCTTCCACACCAAGTGGTAGACATACAACTGAAGTCATCTTGGAAACTCTAGACCAGTCCACCCACCAGCTGAATACCACCAAGTGACCTAAGTCAAAGCTAGTTGGAGCTGAACTGCCCAGCTGAGCCCTGCTAAATTCCTGAGCCACAAAATAATGAGATAATGTAGAATGGTGAGTCTTAGGATGGTTTGCTACCCAGCAGTATGTCCCTGGACCAGACTGCGGTGCTAATCCCAGTTGCCCTCTTCCAATCATGAGATTTAAGGAAAAGGGATATTAAACTTACCGTCGTCCTCTTCCCACTGCTCTGAGAGTAACTCCTAAGGATGAGTTTTGTGTCATTATCATGTGATGGTCAAGCACTCAGATTCTAGAACCATACAGACCCAAGTTTAATTCTTAGCTTCTCTGCTTCTTAGCTGTGCGAAATAGAGGTTATTAAAGGTCCTAGAACTGTCAAGATTGAGTGAGATGCGTTTGCATAAAGTACATACACAGTGCCTGGCACAAGAAATGCCAGCTAAACATTAGCTCTGATTTAAACCATGAGATTTTCCATCAAAGGATAGTAACTCATCACATTCTTTATAAAATGACTCTGACTTTGACTTCATAAAAGTTTGCACTAATTTCACCCCTCCCAACTTATAGGACTAATAGGACCTTCTCCCCTCACTTTCTTTTTCTTCACAACCACAAGCAGCACAAGTCTGTTCCTGTTGGTCTCCTTGTTGCTTCCAGTCTCCGGTTCTCACTGTTTGACCTACAGACCTTCACACACACACACACACACACACACATCAAGAGAATGCCTCTAAACCACAAGTTCTCCTGTGGGAAATGTGAGGATTAAAGGATTGACTTCTGAAAGTCTTTTTAGCAACCACGAAAATTTCAGTTCCAATTTGTGTGACATGTGAATCATTCCTGTTGGAAATAACTAGAACAAAAAGAGAGAGTTAGGGATTGGGAATGAAAAAGAAAAAAGAAAGTATGTTGAAGGCAAAGGAGGAACAGAGGTTTTGTAATGAAGCATTAGGAACTCTGAAAAGAAATTGGAAAAAAGAGGGAGATAGATATTTCTGCCAGAAAGCAAAGGGCTAAGCTGTGTATATAGAGGGTCAAGGACAGAGCCGAGGCTATAATCTTGGTAGCCAGACAAATATTTCAAATACACTAAATTAGCCAAGAAAGTAGCCCAAGGCTCTTTCCATCTCAGGTACCCAAACTACTCTGCATTTCTGAACCCACGGGGAACCCAGGACCTTGAAGGTAGGAGTTAATAATTCTGAGTCATATCTTTAACAAACTTTGAACATTTAGGTAGAGAACAAGACACAGAGAGAAAATGCATATTATCTGAAAAACCAATTTACAAATATCTCATTGATCTTCTCCAGGAGGGAATTCCTGCAACATCTCTAGTAAGCAATGAGTGTTAAGATAAAATTAATTGTATTGTAACTAATTTAAATGAATGAAATAGCACCATAAATTTATTTAGTGTGCTCTTTATTGTTTTACCTTCACAAACATAAAAATATAAGGTGAGTGACAACCTTTGACCTTTAACCCCAATTTTCACATCGTCGGAAGTTCCTTATCCTCCTTTTTGAGAAGAGGACTGAGGATTGGTATTACTGTGTATGGAGGGTGGTGGGGGGAAGGGGTGATACTAGGGAGGGATGGACTCAGAAGAGTGGTAGCTGGTAGCCAAGTACTCCATCAGGATCTTTCCACTACCATGGGAACAGGCTGACTTTGTAGAAACAAACTGATTCGATATCTTTTGAGTCAAGGTACTTAAGATGTGTCCACCTTACTGAGAACTATTCCTTGTGACCACAGGGCACACAGCCATGGACCAACCGCTTTATATTTGCAGATCTTCCTCTGAGCATTAAAATGACTCCACCCAACCCCTTGTGGACCTCCTCCCACCAACTAGGGCTTTTCTTAGCTGGTTTCAGTGTGAGTGGGGAAGGGGAGGCAGAAGAGCCAGGTCTCACATTCATAAAGGGCCTAAAATTTAAACTTTTGACATTTTCTTCAAATAAAGTTATATAAACACTATACTTTTGAGGTGTTAAAATACTAATTTTTAAAATGTAAACATTTAAAATGTGCCACATATGTGTACCCCTGTTCTGGCATCCCTTCATTTTTTGGTACATCTGGATCCTCAAAAAGGGAAGTGGTCTGGGTTCTTTCCATCTCTGGGAGGACCTGCTCAACCCAGCAATCATCTATAGCTCTTTTCCCCCAAGTATAGAAACTTCTCCGATGAAAGGAGCTGGGTAGATGCTAAGCTAAAAATGGGAGTGATAAGTGAATATGCAGTGGGCACATGCAGGTCAAGGGGAAGATACTAAATTCTATTTCATTAAGCCCTACTAGAAGGTATGTCCCTCAAGAGCTGGGACTCAGTCTTTCATGTCTATGTCCCTAATTGATAGTACAGTGCCTAAAACACAGTAGGAGCTCAATGCATATGTGTCGAACAGGTGAATGAATGAATGAACAAATGAACAACACTAGCCTGGACAGATTATTCTTTACTCAATATATGATACTGTCAAATTCAACTGCAGACAAGGGAATCATTTGTCTATGGAGTAGGCAAATTTTCAATCTGAAGCTGACTTCAAGCCATTGCTCAGACCAAGTGCCCAGCTAAAGGAACGTAAATGATTCTTAATATACTACAGGGAAAGCACAAGTGGGAGAAGGAGATCTGCAGCTGGAAAGATCAGAGCATATTCCAAAACCAAAGAGAAATTCCTTTTGGATTGTCAATTATTTAGGATTACCGGGGCCTGGGTCACAGACCATGGATGTGGATAATCAAGAATTGACTGCACTTGTGGCTGTTAAGCCTGCTTGAACTTAGGCATCCCCCAGTGGCCTGATCACAGTTTCCACTGCTCCCCACCACATAGAGCCGGGGGGTAGGAATGGAGGTGTAAATCCACAGGAAGGGTCGGGGGCAGGGAACTCCTATTAATACCTCCAAAAATTAGAGTTTCCCCTGGAGCTACAGGAATGAACTAGGGTTTGTTATGAATCTGGCAACTAGAGCAAAGGTGAACGGGAGTGAGGGCATCACAGAAAAGAGAATCAGGAATTGGCTATGCCAGTTATATTTTCCTAGTTACTGCAACTTCAGAATTGTCCATCCTAATACATCACATGTATTAAAAGCAGGGACACTATGAGCAAAGTTGAGGAGCGGGGAATTCTGCTTTGGGCACTGTTGCCCCTTGTCCTCATGCTTTGTCCCTGGCGCTTGGCCTCCACTTTGGTCCATTAGCTGCTCAAGGTCTTCCCCCAAGATGTTCCCCTGGGGATGATCCACATTTCCAGCCTCTCTTCCTGCCCCATAACCAGTTTTCTGCTCCAAAGTCCATTTTGCCAGAGGCTTGCCCTCAGCTTTCAAAGGTTAAAGCTAGGATAATTTGATAAATTAATCTGGGCTCTCAGATGAATGTGTTAATGGGCACTCTTTCTAACAAGAGTTTTCAGAAGATCTTTCCCTGTTTATGTTGACCCATCTAATGGAGTGGCTCAGAAGGAAGGCAGCATTGGGTGGGGTTGGGTGGGGCCAGCCAGAGGGAGAATATTTTGGAGTCTGTGAACTGAGGCTTTCAAGACATTTCTGGCTTAATGTGGCTGGATCTGTCTATAGAGGTGGGTGACGATCAGGATTTCCTGTACTGAGGGACAAGTCTAGGATGTCAATTACTATTTTTCTACACCAGGGGGTCCTGAGGGCATATTAGAGACTTACCATTCTATTAGTCTAGTTGCCTGAGAGTATTTAGGCAAACACAAGGGGAGACAATTTGAGAAATTATACATAGCATCATAATCAATGCAGAGGAAGGGACTTGCCATGAACTGAAGATTCTGTAGCCCTTTCTAGTGAGGCAGAGCCCCGGGAGCACATAAACAGAGAGGCTGCTCCCGTGGTTGAGCTTCATAAAGGAGTCCTTAGCCTCATCAGAAAGGGTGGGATAATTTATAGGTTAACATTTTCTTTTAATGTGGATAGCATTTTCCTCATTTATAGTTAATTAGGTTAAGCATGCATGGGGAGCGAGGGAGAAAGGCTTTTAGTGATGCTCTAAATGATTAGTAATTTGAATAAAGTAAAGAACCTCTGAAAGATGGAGCATTGGCACATGTTAAACAGGCTCTCTTCTAAGTGCTAGAATCAGCCCACTCTACTTGGGAAGATATTGTGGTAATTAAAGCGCTAAGATAAGATACAGAATGTGCTAAATATTTTAAACAAGTTTTAAGCCGTATGTATGTGTGATATCAGTGACATCAAAACAAATGGGTAAAGACAGAACATATTGGATATTTGGTATCCCGGGAGGCGCCATGTTGGGCTTTGGCCCTTGAGTCACACCAACTTGCCAGGGCCCAGGGACAAAATGGCAGTGATGAGCAGGAAATGTCCTCTTCTGAGCTTCAGCTTCCTCATTTGTAAAATGGGGATAACAGTAGTGCCCTCCGCCACCTTGGTGTTGTCATTATGATTAGAGATAATGTATGTACTCCACTTAGTGAACAGTGGGCACCAATAGGTTAATAACCAATATTGTGATAAGATCAATACCATCCCTCCTTTGTTTGACTGAATCAAACATTTTAGGCATTTTTATTCCTCCTTTTAACCAATCCAAACTCTTAGATTTATGGCAGCTATCTCATGTAAACAAGGTAGCACTCCTCATGTAGACAGTTTTCCCTAATACTAATCCAGTTGGAAGAGTTCCAAGTACTCTTGTTATCAATAATTTTCAACAAACAAAAATATAAGCAACAGAAAGTCTTTAGCACAGTTTGGAGAACATTGTTTGTTTCTATCACACTGCATCAGCTTTAGGCGTTACTAGCATATCAACAAATCTTCATCTTCTGTGCGCAGACAGAATGAGTGTGGTGTCATGAAAAGATCCCAAGAACTTTGGTCTTGTCCTGGATTCATCACCCCCTGCTGTGTGGCCTCTGTCTAGTTTCCAGGCTCTCTGGACCTCTGTTTCACTCTCCTCAAAATGAGGACCGTCTTCATGATGTAAATAAAATAATTTAAATGGAAGAATTGTAAGTTTCAGTCCATGGGTCAAAAATTATTTTTCTAGACACCAAGTTTTAATGGCTTAAAAGGACTGCTCGCTCCCCACATTTCTCTAGTTGGCTTCTCTCTCAACTCTTTGTCCTTTCTCAGCCTTCTGGTGAGGGGAACAATGAGATTCTGAGTGGAAAGAACATGGGCTTTGGAGCCAAGTAGACTGAAATTTGAATCTCAGTGCTTCCATTGACTGGCCATGTGAGCTTTAGCGAAGTGCTTAGCAGTCTGGGGGTGGGGGGGTCTTAGTTTGCTCCCCTCGAAAATGACTAAAATAGCACAGAGCCCACTTCCAATGTCAGCACAAGGCTAAAATAAGGGTAAAGAGGGCCTAGCCTACAGTTGGTATGGAGCAAGTTTTACTTCCTTTCCTTCCAACAATCAAACAGGAAAAGTGGTGGATTTTCAAGACTCTCTTCCCCCATAAACACTCACATAGTCCCCTGAAAATAGTCAATAAAAGGATTATTTTTAACTCTCTCTTCCACACACACACACACACTCACACACCCTTCCTCTCTCCTGCCTTCCCAATTTTCCCCAGAAACGAAGCCTGCATGAGATTGAGGCCCAGACAAGAGGAAACTATTTAAAAGCAGTGTTCAGACCCTGGTGGGAAGTGGTCACTGCCTTCCAGATTCTTAGCCACCTCACCCACTTTGGGCAGCTGACTTGTCGAGGAGCAGGTGATCTTTTTCTTTCCATTGTTTTAATTTAATCCTAATTGAATGTATGGCTGGAGATACCTTAAATGGACACTTTTTTTTTCTGGTTCGATTTCCTCAGGGAGTGTACCCCAAGACCTCCCTCTTTGTGATAACTCACTCTGGTCAGCAGAGCCAGGGTCTATTTGTTACATCTCCCAACCACCCCCCTCCAAAGGCCTATCAGGAGGGACCCCACTGCAGTGCTGATGACTAGAGAATTACTCGAGTGTGAACTGTTTCACTGTCTGTCACTTTGCTCATTAGGCAAGTGAGAAAATGTATCTACGGCTCTGTCTCAGAGTCCTCATTAGCTTAGCGGCACGTTTTTACTTCCCTTATTTGTTTTAAAGATGAATGCATAAGAAACAGTATTCCGTCGGTGTTCCTCAGTATAATTTTAAGAAGCAAAAGCCTGGATAATCTTATTATCTTCCCAATAATTGTGTTGTTCAGATGATAGGGAAAGGTAATTGCCTCTCCTGCCTTTCCAGCCAGGGGATAGGGGTGTAAGTGTTTTAGTTGTGTTAAGGATTGAAGTCCGAAGCATTGGGGTGTTTTCAGAAAAATGATAGACACTCCAATCAGGACAGCTAAATTAACTAAGAAGACTGTCCCCTGGGACTGTTATTTCATTTCCTTTCAGTACTTTAGTCCCTGAAGGTAGGAAATATAATACTATTATCACCACCTTTGTGTTAAATGTAATTCTATTTCCACCCCGAGATTTAGCTAAAGGTTTGTTTTGGGTGGGGTGGGGGGCAGAGATATGGGAGGGATATGTGGGGTACATTTAAGATTTGATTTTTATGGAGCATTCTTTCCAAGTATTTATGGTTGTTTATCATCTCTAGATTTATTTACTGAGGTGATAAAACAGAGCTGAGATCACCCAATATCATTCAAGAGTTTGACGTTCTGGTTGCCTTCCTGATAGAAATGTGTCAGCCTATTTCTTGTTTGGGGTGCTTGGCTTGGGGTATTTAGCATCCATTTTTGTTCAGCCACATAAATGTTGTTCCAAATGCATTAGCATCTGTGTGGAGTCTGATGATTTAAGTGGGGCACGTCTGTCCCACAGGGCTAAAGGACAACAAAATGCTACATTCTTTTCTTTACCTAAACTTAAAACTTCTACACATATGTAGCATGTCAGAGTTGGCATTAGCTGCCAGCATCAGTTTACACACAGGCCTGCATAACAGAGCAAAGAGATGAACTAGACTGGCAAAAATGCAGAATATGTTTCTGTTTATTTGCATTTTCAGATTGAGACTCTTTAAGAAGTGTGGAGAAAGAAGCATTCTCCTATTTTTTTTAAAGGTTGATTCTTTTAGTAACAATGCCAGCTAAAATGCCTGATTTTCATCTCCTTCAGCCATTTTCTTCATTCAGAGAAATGAGAATGCACATAACCTATTCAAGGGAAATATAATGCATTATTATAATATGACTTGGCCCAAGTAGCTAATCACTTTTTATTAACACTTTTTGGCCCAGGGAGTTGGGATTCCTCCAAGCTGACTGTCAGGGCAGGGATTCTGGGAGTCTATATTAGTAATTAGCATTACAAGATCTCGACTCCTGGGGTGATTCAAATTAATACAAAATAAAAGTGCAAATTTCCAAATAGCTTTGAAAGCCATATCTATTATTAAATTTGTTATTAAAGCCCTTCCCAGCCTGCATGACAGGAGTCCAAAGCAGAGAGTTTCCTTAAATATCTCTGCCTAACCCGTCTTGGACTCTTTAAAATTAAATAAAAGAGCGTACAATGAAAGATCAAAAGAATCTTCTGTACAATTGAGTTTACGCCTTGGCAGTAAAGTTTTCCACCAAACCAAATCCCTACAAAGCAATATTAGTTTCATGGTCACAGTTGCTTTTGGACTTTCCTTGAGACATTTGGCAGCTATCTTGAGAGCATCCAAAGAACCGCTGGCAACATCAATCACTCACTTCATAAGCAGGCGCTAAGAGGCGACAGGAGGGCGCTTGGCACATTACCATCTCTCCACCATGGAACCCCTCCCAGGCAGGGAACAAGAGAAACCGTACAGCATAGAGACATTATGGAGTACTCGTCTTCGAATAAGGTTCCACTAATGTGTAAATAACCTGCTTTCTCTAACCATGTCTTTAGCAGACTAAGTGGTTAATTGTTATTGATCAGCTCTGCCCACTGTTCCAATATCAGTCATTATTGAAAATAATCTCAGTACCCTTCATTAAGCATGCATCTGTTTCCATGGGAATGCATTTTAAACACGGAGAGCTACTTCAGTGTTATTGGTTTCACCGGTTGTGCCGGCACCGAGGGCTGTGGTTGCCCAATCTGTCATAGTTAATCAACTCTCATCTCTTAACACTGGCTGCAGTTATCAATGAGGTAAGGATTAATATTCTGGGCGAAGCAGATGATAAATCATTTGTATATAATTAGTGTACAGCAAGGTTACAGCTGACATGAATTTTTATCTTAATTATGAGAGAAATTTGTTCCATTAATTTAATTTAGTTTGCATGAGTGGCTAGACACCTAACAAAGTTAATCTTACACCTGTCATTACAACATTAAGGAGAGAGCCTCGTGTTGAGGCGCTAGTCTCGGGTCCTCCTGCGATGAGGATAATGTTGTTCATCCTGATGTGAAAATAGATGATCGTAGACAGAAGATGTAAAGTTGACTCTTTTTAAAGTTGTCCTCAGGGATTTATGGGAGAATATTGAAGCGACTCATCTGACGTTGCTGTGCTTTGGATCCCACTGTCCCCTTTGAAAATTACCTCTCCCCTGCCTTATAAATCAGGTAGAAGTCACAAGACGCAAGAAGAGGCTTGGTGTGTTTTTAATGTGTATATGTTAACTTTAGAGCTTTTGGCCAAAGAAAGCTTTGCCCCATTACAAGCTATTGCATTTGAATCAAATGCAATGAATTAAGAAACATGTACTGTTCTGGTTTTCTATTCTAAGTGCTTCATGTTTATGTTAAAATTGAATAGAATAATTCATATAACTTGATCTACTGTACAAATGGTAATTACGCAGGCATCCCAAAGGCTACAGTGTACTGCACAAACCTAAACCCTCTACTAATTATCCAAGTAATTACTAAGTCTGATCAATCATATTTGATGGATAGATTAGGTGGGGCTGTTTATGCAGCAGAATATGATGTTCTTTATTTTCCTAATGATTAGCTACACATTTAAGATTAAAAAAAAAAAAGACTTGCCAACCTGGCTTATTTAAAATGATTTCCTTACAGACTTACCTCCGTAAAAATTATTTTGCCCTGGATGTCTGACCTCGTGCAGGGGAAATCCCTAAAGGAAAAGGGGTGGGAAATCACCAATATACAAATCCCTTGTATACTGTATGACCAAGGAATGAATCCAGTGATGTTGAAACAGAACTAAAAACGGGATCATGGAAGAGCTCATGTCTGAAACTGTGTATTGGTACTATAAGCTCCAGCGTCCAAAGGAGTGGGCCTTTCCATTTAGGAAACCCCAAATCAGCCTGCAGCTGAAACACTAATTGCACAGTAACTCAGATTAATGTATTGTAATATTAGTCCACAATTATCACTCGGAGATAGGGTCAAGAAGTGTATAGTTGGTTATTCACAAGAAATGACTGATTTAAAAACAGAGAGCTCTAATGGAATTCAATAGTGCTTTTCAGTCATTCTGCTTGGCATCTCTATTACCTGAGATGATTCACAGTCCATTATGGGAGCTTCCATGCTAATAGAATGTCTATCTTCTGTAATACAGACACATCAGAGCACTAACTGGGAATCTGTCACAATGAATTTCATCTAGATTTCACTTCATCTCTTCATGGACTGTAAAATTTGCTCTTGTACAATGCCTAAATTTACTGTGGGTAATTGAGAGAGATCTATAGATGCAGCAGCACTCAGTAAAAAGCAGTTTTCCAAAGATCTATTGTAAATTGTGCAGCTTTGCCTCAGCTGGGGAGAGATTATGGTGAGCTGAATCTCGCCTTTACTAATGAGATGTTTTGGTGACTTCAGAAGGAGGGGGGGTTGCTTTGGGGGATTCTACCACGTGGAAAAAGGAAAACAAGGAAGGCACCTATCTTTCACTCCCAGGAAACCTTTGCAAAAGGGACAAAAATAAGTTTGGACACAGGCTTCATTACCTTCCGTGGGAAGTATAAATCAGGGCTACAATAGACATAATATTTTCCAAATCTGCCTGCATTTATTTGGCAGAAAAAGAATGTCTCATGCGTGACCCAGCCTTTCCAGGAGCTTACATTTGCCTCCTCTTGCAGCTGCAGGTAGAACAAATTCCATCTCTCATTTGCTAAACCTTCTGTTTCACAGATTGTTAATCCTAACTAAAATATTTGGTATTAAGCTATCTGCATGAATTGTTGATAAAGAATTAAGATAACATTTGAGCTATTAAATATAATGTGTGCTCATATTTTTTCAATGGCTACTTGGGTTACTGCTCATAAAGTATACACACTAACCTTTTTTTCCCCCCTTCAAATCATTTCCCTTTCTTTATTTTACTTATCCCCGTCAAAAGCTAAACAGAACCACTGGGTGCCCTTAACAATTGTAGGGTTTAATATTTGTTAGCCAATTAGAATTGTGATATATTCTATAGCTTTTTTCCTAAGCCAGGAACTGAATAATAGCATCATGCTTCACTGGCAGTGAAGTGAGCTGAGCCTTTACATTAGGAGAAAATCAGAATGGTATGACTGCAGTTCATTACTGAAATAGGTAACTGATGAACTGAAAAGACAAAGGGCATTGTTAAATGAAATGTCATTATTAGAGGTGCTCATGTTTAACAAATGTACTGTAAGTTAATTCAGTAGTGTTTTCTATAAAGTTCTTCACTGAATGTTCGCTGTTCATTTTTACTGTCTCTGCATACCTAACATCTCCTTAAAAATATTTTAAAGGAAATAATGTCAACTCCCAATTATGGGGAGTAATTAAACCTAGGTCAGAACCATCTGAGCTTAGGTACTTGCCATTGCTTTCACTGAAGACCCTGACCAGATGCGACTGTGTTTCTGTTCCCAGATTTACATGCAATATGCTAAGATGGAAATAATGCTTTAAAAAAGAAAACACACAATCATTTTGCGGAAGACTTGAGAAAAACGTTTTCAGCTTAAAGAGAAAAAAGCAGTGAGACCCCTTCGGCGTCTGTGCAAAACTGTTTGCTTGGCTCTGGAGGTGATAAAAATAATTTATGAAGCTCTACATTTTTAGCAAGAGGAAATGACCTCAGCTTTTGGCAATCTGATGCAGTTAGTGAAGCCTCTCTCTACTACTTTTATGGATTTCCTTGAGCTGCATATTCTGTGACCTGTATTTCAGATTTATTGGCAGATACATAAGCCACATTAAGTAACATAAAATGCAGTGAATGCATCAAACAACTCAGCGGGGACCGACTGACAGCGGGCGAGAGGCTGCCTCTTCGAAGAAGTCATTCCGAATCTGATACCTGTTTATGCATTTGTCTAACCAGGCTCTGGATTTTTATTTTAAATAAAGACATTATTTCAAAACAAAAGAGCCTCCAGCCAAAGATATGATATATCGGGAGGCAGGAAGAGGGTGTATGACCAACTTTAAAATCTAATCAAAGCCTCAGGATTTTGAGTGGCAACACCCTTTGCTTCCAGTTTGGGGGGAAGTATGACTTCTCAGTAGGAGAAAGGGGGCCCCCAGCACATTGTGTTTGGTTCTAAGCAAGACAATAGAGTGGCATTTTGATGAGGGAGATGCAGACAGACCTATAATGTCTTTCGGTAAATACTTACTGCCCTGATTAAGAGAAGAAAAAAACCTGGGAGGAAATGTCTATTAGATAGGGCCATACACTGAGCACTTAAAACAGAGCTGGAGAAGTTTTGTAAAAGCTATACCCTCACCCCTGATGCCATAAAAGGCAGGAACCCAATGTGACAACATGGAAAGAGGAGCAGGGAGGCAATCGGAGACCCAATTTCTAGCTGGGCCAGCTGTGTCATCTTGGGCTATGCACAGCCTCTCTCTGGAGCTCCGGATGGCCTCCTGGCATCCCTTCCAGCACACACATCCCTTGATTCTTTAAACAATGAGATCCGAGTGACTGATGTAAGAGAAATGAGATCACAGGATGCAGGGGATACCTCAAACAGAAGTGAGTTGCTTGGGAAGATTCAGGCCCTGGCATAAACCCAAACGGAAAAATGATGGACATGTGGTTTCATAGAGAACTTTTAATCCACCTTCTTGTGACTGTTATATTTTACTATTAACTAGTGCTATTTAAAGATAGCCTTGTGAGACTCAGATAATGGTACTCTCCTCCAAAAAATCTTCTGGGGGAATTCCACCCTATAATGCCCTCTCCAGTCTCTGAAAATGGACTGATCTTTGTTTGTACCACTTAATGCTCCCGGTATGAACAAGTAAGCAGAGAGGTTAAAGGCTCAGTTCTAGAGTCAGATGGCCTGAGTTTAAGTCTTGGTTCTACCACTCTTAGCTGTGTGACTTTGACTTTGGGTAAGTCTCTTAACCTCTCTGAGCCCCACTTTCCTTTTCCATAAAACAGGGCTGACAATAATAGTGTTTGTTTAATGGATTATTGTGATGATGAAATGAGATCCAATTTGTAAAGCATTTAGCACAAAGCATGACACAGTAAAATTCTCAATCTATATTAGGTATTATTCTTTTTGACATTATTATTATTACTCTGTTTCATGCCTTTTCTGAACAAGAGAACAGTTTATTAAAGGCAGAGTCACAGCACCACATGTCATTTGTGTTCCCCACAGTGTTGGGCTCACGTTCTGTTTTCAGAAAACAAGTACTGATGGATAAAGTCCTGTTAAGGTGGAGAAAGGAGAATGAAGCATAATAGTAATAGAATAAAAATATCTGCGCTGCTGTTGCATAAAGAGCAGTTCTAATAATGGCTACCGTTATTAAACACTTACCTCATGCCAGACACTCTAAATAAGTTATTCCAATCACTACTCTGCAAGATCTGTGTTATCCCTGTTTCACAGAACCAAAAATTGAAGTTCAGGGAAGGTAAGATATATTCATAAGGGATATATCACTGAAGGGCAAGAATGAGATTCAGACCCAGATCCGTCAGCTGCCCATGTACATTTCTATCATATAGCCCTTCTGCCCACAAAATATGGTCCAATCAGACACATCCTTGACCTACAACATGTCGTATAGCTATCTCCTGCCGGTGAGCGGTGGGAAGAAATTAGAGATGATGTAGCCGTAAGAGCCCTCAATGCTGAGTCACAGAGCAAAACATATGGCGGGCAGTGACAAAAGCCAAAAGTTGAGAGTCAGTCTTCAAAAATGCACAGTACAAAAAGAAACACATACCATAGTCATTTTGGGCTCACACCATAGCAATTACTATCACCAGGGTTCTCTCTGAAGACTTACAACAGCGGTTTAAAGACAAAAGGTGCTAAACAATTAACACATTGAATATGGATATTAAACAAGAATAATATGATGCCTTGTTACTTGGAAATAACAGTCATGCTGTACACTTACAAAGCTCCTAGAATGCTTATCAGCATTAAGTTAGGGGTAATAAGATGGAGGAATTCACACTAACAAAGTTGGGACATGGGCTGAGAAACAAAGAGGGGACTAGGACAGGCAGCCAAGACCAGTCGTAAAATCCCAATTGGAAGGGCCACTACAGATTGTGGCTTGGACTGGGGCCAGTGGAGAAACATGTGGTTCATGCAGGACGTGTTGGGAGCCATATTGTGAAGGACATGGTATTATGAATGTCTTTGTCTGATTGAAAAGATCTGATCATTTCCAGATCTGAATGTTGTCTACCCTTCAGAAATGTTTCATCCTAGACTTGAGTTATTCTCATTGTTTACTCAAATGCCAGGTGGGAACGGTTGGGGTGACAAAACAGAAAGCACAGGAATACATTTGCCTTGGGGACACGTTGTTAAAGAGCTTCACGGCAAAGGGGTCTAGAGCTCTGCTAGCAAATTTAATGAGAGTTGAGGCAAGAACCACCTCTAATAATTCAACACTAAAATTAGACATTCACCTAAAAAATTCAGGTAACCGAAACAAAAACGAGAGGGACTTTGTTTATTTAAATTACAGAGATAATTGCCTCAATTCTCCAATTGCCCTCACTCGAGGAGACTTGGCTTGACTGTATCAGTATCCATGGTGAATCATCTAATAAGCAAACGGCATTAGCTCTGCTACTAGCAAAGAAGGGGAGGAAGAAGTCTTGAAATTATCTTCTGTGGCTCCTTTCCAGAGCAGGTGATTTCACTATATCCTGAAGACATGAGGCAGTTCAAAGAGATTTGCAATATGAAATGAGAAGGAGGAGGAGGAGAAGTTTGGGCTTGGGCACTTGCTTTTGAGTTTTGTTTTTCTATATGAGAATCAGACAGTAGAAACAGAGACTCTAGGGGGAGGCTTTATTCTTCTGGTTCAGGGATTTGTTTTGGTTTGTTCTATGGTTGATGTCTTTCCAAAGAGTTCCCCCACATGAGGAAGCTTGCATGTTTCCCCTCATGTACATAATTTCAAATAAGTATGACAGGGGATCCTTTAAAAAAAATACACATATGTGATTTTATATTCCATGGCTGGAATGAAACTTGATGGAACAAATGCATAATGGTACCTGTTTAATAAATCCAGACAGTGTGGAATGATAATAGAAATCATCCCAAAAGAGGCACCACAATATTCCTGCAACAGTAGAACAATAACTCACTTCGTATCCATCTACTTTTGAAAACCACTTTATGATTACAAGCATGTAAGCTATTCTAATGATGACTGTAAATAATTAATCATTTCCTTACAATCACTTATTAATTAGCTGTCATAACACTGTTGTGAGTTACGTGGAAGACAAGGACTCAATATTCCGTTATTAACACCTAATTAAAATATTCATTGTTTTCCATATGTTGTTTATAGCTTTTCTTCCTCACCCTTGATCACAGAATTTCTCTAACAAGGAACGATGCCCTCCATTTGCTTGGCGACATCGCCATCTGTTGTTGGGAAGTGGAAAACGTCCTTTTCTGTTTTTTCACGTAAACAATAGCTTAATCCTTACCTCTCTGCCCTTATTTGGAATTGAAAAAGTTTGATCTACAATATTTTCCTCCTGCAATGTTTTTCTTGACTCTATTTGTCCTGCTATGGACTACGTAACGTATTCTGCTGGCTAATTTCAATGGCATCATCTAAGTGGTAAATTAAGTTGAGCCCATGAACAAATTACAGGGAAATATGCAAACTACGCCCACATAGGTAAAGTAGAGGAGAGGGAATTAGCTAACTAACTTGGTTTACAGAGATTCATAATTAAGGGAAATTTAAGATTGATCACCAAATGACCTTCAGATTTACTTTTTACTAACTCACTCTTATAATAAAAGCTCACATTTTTGAGTGACTGCTGAGTGCCAAGCACTGTTCATTCTTCAATAACACAATGATGGAGACATTGCTATTACATCCGTTATACAAATAAGGTAACTGAGGCACCAAGAAATAAAGTAATTTGCAGATGCAGGGTCAGCTACATAATTTGCAAGGTCCAGTGCAGAATGAAAATGTGGGGGTCTCTAGTTCCAAAAGTAGGGGAAAAAAGTGCTGTTAAAAATACTAAAATATAAAGCTTTTTGTTTTCTTCTCTGTCTCTCTTTCAACTTGTTATGATTTTTTATTTGCTATTTAATCTCATTCTCAGGAAAGAAAAAATTTAATTTTAAGTTATTAATATGAATTTTGCCATTCATTTTTATATCGTGCAATGTTAGCTTTAAATGCAAAAATATAAGAGCATTTTACTCATACGCAGAGTAACTGAAACTACACAATCTGTTATTTTGTAGCTTATAAATGTATATATATTTTGCTCTTACTAAAGCAGTGGACATGCTCCACAAAATTAACTCAACTGTTTTTATTTCACTTGATATGTGCACATTCTGCCAATACTCTCTCCGTTTTCTTGGCTTAAGGATGAGTAAGGAAGGACTTAGTCGAAAGGAAATGGAATTATAATTTTTTTCCTTCTATGTCATCATTTGCAGCATAAATGGTTGGCTAATACAGAGAAATAATTTAAGAAAGAATGTGGTAGGGGTCCCGGTCATTAGTGTTTCTTAAAATGCCACTTCCTTCTTTTTGCATTCAAAGCAAGTTTTGGTCCAAACAGAAAGTCAGTCATAGACATAACGCACTTACCTTGTACACACTTTGAGTGTCGCTGAACTCCCACGTATCACAGGGTCCTGTGAACTCTGTAAGGGCATGCGCCACAAAGAACAGTGAGCGGACACCCATACCACGTTCATCCTCTTTATTCACATGCTTGCTCCGAGGTCTTGTTGGACTTCACTTACAAAACATAAGTTCAAAGTTAAAACGATCAAGAATTTCAAGACAGTGACAACAGAGCATTAAATCGAATGTGAAGCTCTCTGCGTGTCGGATCCCTCAAGACTACACAGGTCACACACCCAGGAAGCAGTCTGCAACATGATGGACATACCAGAAACGAGGCAATCTGAATCCAGAGGGTGTGCTCTTAACCACTTTGCTCCAGCGCCCCTCAGACTGGGCCTAGAGGCACCTTCAAAAGGTTCCACTTTATATGTTCGTTAGTTATAGAATTCAAATAAAGATTATGGTAGCTAGAGGGCCTTGGAAGTCCAGCCTCCTCATTTTACAGACAAAAGACAAGAAGCTTAAGAGCCAGGATGACAGACCCGGTGTCCATCCAGACTTCCTCAATCAAATTGTCAAAATGAATGCAATATCTCATCCCTCTCTCCATTCCTTCCCCAGCCCACCCTTCCTTTGGCGACCCTCTTCTCCTTCCCTATGCTGTAGCAATCCTGTTCAGTCTCTGTGGTTCAGGTGAGGTGGACTCCCTCCCCCTCCACCAAGGCCCAGAGAAAGACACATAGGCAGGACTGGCAAAGCCACGTGTCCCATAAGAACCTCGCCTCAGCTGTGGGGAAAAAGACACCCTCCTCCTCTGGGATCTTGAAACATTGAGGACCATGAAATCATGGAGCGTCCAGTGGCCAACTTGTCACCATGTCCAGAGGGACTGTCTGAGAATGAGGTCAACGTGGAGGAAAGCAGAGCTGAGCGATGCAGAGAGAAACAAATCCCGGATGAGTACAGCTTTTGAGCATCTTGGTTGAGTCCTCAGTTACACAAATGAACTAATAAATTCCACTTTTATTCTTAAGCAAATTTGAATCAGTTTTCTGTTTCTTGCAACAAGGAGTCCTGACCTAACACATATGGAGATAGAGATTTGAGAATCATCCTATACACATGTAATTGAAACCCTGGTGAAAGCACAGCAAAAAGAAGTCCAAAGATAAAGCTCTAAGGAATTTTATTTAAGGAGAAAATCAAAGGATGAGAAGCCAGCAAAGGAGACAGAGGGAGCAATCAGGGAGTTCTCAGGAGACCCAGGACAGGAGAGAATGTTCACCAGGCAGCAGCAGGAAACAGGTGTGGGCAAGGCTGGGTAATACAGAACATTTAAGCAAGATGAGGACTGAGAAGAGTGTGCTGACCTAGCAATTAGGAGGTCAGTGGGGACTCATACCAGGTCTTTGGATGGTGGGAAACAAGGCCAGGGGGCTGGAGGTTAAAGAGTGAATGGGAAAACCTGTGTTCAAAATGGCAGGTTGAGCACACATATTGATCCCTACTTCCTCTTGAGACACAACTAAAATGGGAAGAAAATAATAAAAAAGTTGAACCTGCAAGGACAATGAGAACAAGAGAGACCACAGTGGATGAAAATTGGCAAGTGCAACTGAAAAATGTCAACAAATTTTTGGAAATGGGAAACAGAGGGAGGACTGGTGTCTGGCTTCACAAAAGGGAAGAGAGACACCTCAGAGCCCACTGGGGTTCATGGTGGGGGAAATGATTTACCACCGAGAACCCTGAGAGCCTCAGGACTGAGGCACCAGGCAGCTTGAGAGCAGGAGGAAGGCTCAAGGCTGACAGCAGGGAGATTGTTTGAAAGCCTCTATGAGAGCACTTGGTACAAGAGAACTTCATTGTCTCACAGCTCTGGAGGCTAGAAGTCCAGGATCAAGGTGTCAGCAGGGCCATGGTCCCTTTGAAACCTGTAGGGGAATCCTTCCCTGCCTCTTCCCAGCTTCTGGTGGTTTGCTGGCAATCTGTGGCATTTCCCGGAGTGCAGCTGCATAATTGTATATGGTTGGATTTGAGGATTTGTTTTAACAATTAGCCTCACTTCTTTATGTTTCAGGACTTGATTCTTCCCCCATAAAAATGAGAGGATTGTGTTAGCTCATAAAAAGGATTAACACTAACACCAACAACACAAAAAAACCACTCGATTTTTCAACAAAAAGTCTGGGTTTCTTCTCTTTGCCGGGCACTGCATGAGGCCCAAGGAGCTTCCAGTCAACAACACAGGCATGTTCTCTGCAGCTTCATGAAGTTTAAAGCATAGAGGGGATGAGTCAAAAATATTCAGAATAAATAAATTGTAGTACATTCACACAGTGGAATACTACAGCGATAAAAACAAAATACTACTACACACAACAATCTGGGTCCATCTCACAGTCACAATGGTGAGCATCTGTAACACATTCAAGAACACAAAAACTAGCCTATGGTGATAAAAGTTAGAAAAGAGAATCATTTATGGAGGAGGAAGGTACGGCCTTCTGGGATGTTGGAAATGTTCTATAGCTTGATCTGGGTGGTAGTTCCTTGATTTATACACGTATAACCATTCTTCAAGTTTAGGCACTTTTATTGGGGCATAGTATACCCCAATACAATATTAACAAATATTTCCACATATAATTAATGATTTGCAATAAGTGCTACCAAGAAAAAGGACAATGTTCCACAAGAGGGCCTGATTTGATCTGGAGAGTCCAGGACAGTCAGAAGAAGTGGCAAAGAGGGTTCACTCAGAGATGAGCCTGCAGGAAGCACTGAAGCGAGAACAGCTTGACCTCTGGAAGATCTGAAAGAATGCGAGAAAAGCTGGGGCACAAGGAGCCACAAGAGAGAGTGGAGTGAGACCAGCATGAGGAAGTGCGCTTGGACTGGAGTGGGCAGCCACTTGTTCCCTCTGTGAGGACACTTCACTTAGCTCTGAGACCTATGGAGGGGCTTTCAAGGAGGAGACACATCATAAACTGCTCAGGAAAGAGTGGATGTTCAATTCAGCTACTTTTGCTACTGGCTCAATTGGCAACCAAGGGTCTCTTGGAGGCAATACTTTATTTTTCAATTGGCAATTAGAGGACCCACTCATTTAATATAGACCATAACTTCTCTCCTCACTTTTCTTCCCATTCTGCACAAGACCGCAGTGCCACTGAGTAGTCTCTGACATGCACAAAGGATATGTACACCTCTCTCAGATACAACTCCTGGGGATGGACAGCATCTAAATGTCCAGACCAAGACCCTTTTGCATAACCAGTCAGCACAGTCATCTAGCGCACCATTGCTCAGACAGGCTTCCATGGGCACACCAGTGCTCCATGAGGCATCAACTAGTATCTACAGTCAAATACCCTTATGAAATACTTGATCAAAGTTACACAGCTTTTCTATTCCGGGACTTCTGGAGATGTTTATGTTAATGTGCATTATGATTCATTGTGCAACATTTCCAAACCTATTTGAACCGTGGAGCCCTTTTGTGAGGTGAACAATATGAGCAAGCCAAGGTGTTATTCAATGAAACACAGTGTGGGGAACCATGATCCAAAGTCTGACAGCACAGTGCTGAGGTACTTTTTACTCGTTAGTGATTTACGGCGTTACAATAAGCAATAACTTCCTCCTTAATTCATTTTTAGAATAAATGTAAATAAACGACACAAAGCTGAGGTTCTTATTTTATTTTTGTCTTTCACCCACTTTTATTTCTTCCTTAGCTATTATCTGCTCATTTTCCGCATTTGTTCTTTAGAACCTCATTCATCTTCATTGGCTTTAGATTATTCTCTTCTCTGGTAATTTTAAGTACCTATAAAATGGCCACTAACTCCGTATATCACTTCAAAGGAAATTTATTGCTTTTTAACCCCTTTTAGGAATTATCTTAAAGCTAACTGAACTCAGATCCCCATCCTAACTGTCACTGTTGACATGTGAAATAGAGCTTTTCATATCTCAAGTCCAAAATCATGTTATCTGTTGTAGACAATTTTAGTGGAACAGACTGCAAAAAACCCTTGAAATGTTAATTCTGCTACATCTGGCATATTGAGAATTTTTAGTATTCAACACAAGCTTTGCATTTTCTTTGCAGTTTTCGAAATGCACAGCCTCACAGTCTCTTTCAAAGGCTCCGGTATTATCCAGAAGCAATTACGAAGAAAAACGAAATTACCTTTCGTCGTTCTATCTATTCAGGGCCTTGGAAATGCAGACTGACAATGAGCTGACAATTATTTGCAATCCACTTTCACTTAATTTCACCATAAATTGAGTCTGAGGACTGCTGACAAATAAAATATATTATTCATCTGAAAACATTCTCTTTGGGGCTCCAGGTCTCCAATCTATTTCATTAGTGATCATGATCAAAGCAAGCTGAGAATTGATTTATGCAATAGTTAGCCCTCTGCAATAATTAATTAGGAAAATAATACTTTGGTGGAGCTTTGAAAAGGAGCAGTTTCTAAGGCTCTTTGATAAAATAGAAAACTTTAAAAATAATTATGAGGCAGTGTTCCTAAGGGAGCAGATATGCATTGCCCTTGCCTATTTCCACAAGTCACTAGACTTAAATCACAGTCCTGGGTATCTCCTTGAATCTCAATTCAGTTCGTCTAACAATTTTGAGCATGTACTACATGCTAGGCACTGTGTGCTAGGTCTGTGAGTATCACAGAAATGGAGCATCCTCAATGAATGTACACGGGCAGGTAACCATGGATAGTATCAACTGTCCTAATTAATGCTAGAATAGACATAATAGCAAAGTGTTTTTGCAGTCATAGGGGCTCCAGGGATTAATTCTGTTTGAATCATTGGAGAATGCTTCACAACAGAAAGTGGCATTGGAACTGGTCCTAGGACAATGGGTACATTTTCAATTGGCTGAGATAAAGGGCTGTAGGCCTGAAGGAATGCAAGAGCAATCCCAGGCAGAGAGAGCAGTATAAACAATTTCAATGACCTAGGAAAATTCCAGGCGGGTTTGAGAAGAGGTGGAAAATCTAGGGTGGCTATGAGAGGTTAGGAGAGGAAGACATGTTGGGACATGAAGGGGAAACAAAGTCCACAGATTATTTTTAATCAGTGAGTTTTTAAATCAGGGGGCTATGTTGTTCAGATAATCAGTCTGGTGGCAATGCCATGGGATGAAGGAGTACTGAAAGGTATTGTAATTGTCCTGGAGACAGGCAATAAAAAATTGTGGGAGAGGAAAATAAGGATGCAAGAAGGCAAAGAACTTGGGAATCATTTAGTTCATCCACTTAGAAGTTAAGGCACATTGAGGTCAGAGGTTGGTAGGATCTTGTGGGTGTCGAAGTTGTGGAGGTTGTGAGCAAGAGATGGTGAGGAAAATAAAGTATGAGTTAAGTGTTAAAGACTGGAAGCAGGGTGGGAGTGGAGGAGGAGAATGTTTCATCACTCTGGCTCATTTGTTCATTCAAAAACCTGTAATTGAGAACCTACTCCCCAGAGCACTGGGAATACAGACACCAATACGATACACTAAGTCGGCAGCTTTGATCAAAGGGGGAACTTACTGTCTTCAGGCAGGGGAAGATTTCAAGGTTAGTCAACAGAACTAGAAAGTGGGAAGTCATAGGATTCAGAATAATGTGTACAGGTCTACACGACCTTGTAAAGAAATGGGAAAAAAATGCTGCTGTAACTCCAGCTTCATACCACTTTTCCAGGAAGGAAGACAAGAATGGAAAAAGGCAAACAATGTGTATGCTGTGATTTACCCCCTTTGAAGGAGTTTTCCTAGAAAACATCCACTTACATTGTATTTCTCAGAAGTGGGTCCCATGTCTACTCAACCACGTGGGAGGCTAGGAAATGCAGAATTTAACTCAGCATATTTTTACACCCAAGAGGTTCTGCTAGAAAGGGAGCAAGGAAGAATGGACATTGTGTAAACAACTAGCAAGTACATTTTGCATATTTAAATATATTTTTATTCTATCCTCTTATATCTTATATCTTACCAGAGTATAAAATTCTAGGTTAAAATAATTTTTCTTTAGAATGTTGAAGGCATTGCTCCATTTTGTTCTAGCTTCCAGTGTTACTCTTGAGAAATCATGCTATCCTGATTCTCATTTCTTCATTATGTGACCTAGTTTTTTCTCTCTATAAAATCTTAGCATCTTCTCTTTATCTCTAGTGTTCTGAAATGTCATTATAAAGTGCTTTGGTGTGGATCATTTTTCCATTCATTATGCATGGCATTTGGAGGGTATTTATAGTCCAGACACTGCTTTATTATTTCTTTGAAAATCCCCTCCCCTATTGTCTTCTATTAGGATGTCTGACCTCCTAGACATTTTCTTGGCCCTATCTTCCAACTCTTCTACTGACTTGTTAATTTCAGCTATCATTTTTTTTTTAATTTCCAAGAGCTCCATTCTTTTCATTGAGGAAGATCGGCCCTGAGCTAACATCTGTGCCAATCTTCCTCTTTCTGCTTGAGGAAGATTGTCACTGAGCTAACATCTGTACCAATCTTCCTCTGTTTTGTATGTGGGATGCCACCACAACATGGCTTGATGAGTGGTGTGCAGTTCCACGTCAGGGATCTGAACCTGCAAACCCCAGGCCACCAAAGCTGAGTACGCGAATTCAACCACTACGCCATCAGGCTGGCCCTTCCAAGTGCTCCTTTTTAATATTCTAATTACTAATTATCATTAGTAACTATCTATAATTATAATTATGTAATTATAGTATACAAGGCAGTTAAGTGAAGTTTTTAAAAATAAATTTGAAGTTTTGGCTAAGGCTCAAAGCCAACAATGTAATGTACCTCTATATTCTAAAGGAAGATGATAGAATATTTATATAGGACTCACTATTCTTAAATAGTAAAACAAATCCTGTGCCCTTAGCCCACCCCACATCTCTAGCCCATATATGAAGATAAATAAATAAGTAAATAAATAAGAGCAGACTAGAGACTTTTCAGAGCGAGTCGGGATTTTTTTGAAGGGTTACATATGGGAGTGTGAACATTCAAAATGGATGTTTCTTGGTCCAAGCAAGGGGAGGCTTCATGACACACGCTCAAGAACCTGGGATTATCTGCCATGGATAAAGACTAACATCTCAACCCCCGGTCAGCTTCTGCTGAGCTGCAGAAGCCTGTGGGCCTGCTCTATGCTACAACCTGGGCAAAGTTTGGGGGAAAGAGTGTTCTTGGGAGAACTAGACCCATGTTCTCCAGACTTAGGGGGTCAGGTGAGTGAGAGGCAGAAAGATTAGGGCCTTCTAATCACCTGACGTTGCCTGTGTAGAACAGAGAAGAGACCACAGTGGGAATGGTCTAAATTTCCATAGTTAGACTGGACAGAGATTCACTAGTTTTCCCAAGAACTAAATAGGAAATCAGCAAAGTTAAGAGTGAACTTCAAAGGACCCCACACAAATTCTGCACCAGCAGAATGAGCTTGCATCAGGAGTATGTGAAAGGAGAATTAAGGGAACATTATGAGATGTGAGCTGCATGGTGCTTCACCCAGTGAAGTGTGAGGAGGACACTGCAAGGTCAAAAGTCCCACGAGACAATAGGCAAAAAATTCTGCAAAAGGACCCCCACCAGAAAGGGTCAGCTTTGGAGAACACGCCACACGGAAGCAGCAATGCCATGTACAACAGCCCAACCAAATACGATTTTCCTCTTCTCTTCTAATGGGTGTGGGGCAGAAGCGTCAATTAGTGAATGGGGGAAGAAGTAGGGTGAGGGATAGATAAAGGAAGAGACCATAAACCCCCTACTTCCATTTTTCAGAATTCAAGGTCAGATCCAAGACAGGAAGAGGGGAAGAAAGTGTGAATTGGATAAAAGATTGAAGAATAGATTAGACTGGACTTTTTAATATCTGAAAAGGGGACTATTCTAATCTACAAAGTACAAAGAAGAGCTTTAGAATCTGCACAAGATATCGTCCAGGTGTGGGGGAAACAAAACCTAACAGAGCAACTTTAAAGAAGACGGACTGGAAGAAAACCAGCTTGTTTCCAGCTTGCACCTCATCAAGCATAACCCATTCAATAAACTGGTTATAAAAGCATTTTTATTTCCTCTTCCATTCCCTTTGTCCTTGTAGAATCACAGTTTTGCTATCATTTTGTTTGGATTTCAGGAGACAGAGAAGATGTACATGTGTGTTCAGTCCCTTTTTTAATGACAAGTCAATGCAACTGCACTTTTTTGCACCGAGCTCCTTCTCCAGGAAAGACTAAGTTGACCGACTGATACTCAGAATGAGAAATCAATAAATGACAAGATAGTCCCAAATCTCCACTTAAATATTAAGTGTATTCTACTTACATAAGCTTACTTAAGAAAAAAATGATAAATGTGGTCCATTATCTTGTAGCTACCATCTGAACTCCTTTCTCTGAAAGGATGATCATTGACTGTCACATCTGCCACCTGGTGGCCACTCTAATGCACACATTATGGTAATACTACCACACTTAACACTTTTCATCCATTCACCCATCCATCCTTCCATCCATCCATCCATCCATCCACCCACCCATCCATCCACCCAATCATTCATGGTGCACTTGTTCCAGGCAGGCTCTGGCATGTAGATAAACAGAACATACACAGTTCTTGTCTTTCCTTGAGGAGCTGACTATCTATGAGGACAAAAACATACATTTCTTTTTTTTGAGGGAAATTAGTAAGAGCTAAGCCTCTAAGGTTCAAGTCTGTGTTTTTGGCTTTTATTTTGTTCCTCAACTGGCTTTTTCCCTGTAATTTAATAAAAGATACTTAAGTCTTTGCCATCTTAGGGAAAAAAAGCCAAAGAAACAAACTCTCCATCAATCATGCTAACCCTAACCATCTTCTTATTTCTTGCCTTCAATTCATAGTCAAGCTTCTCCAAAAGGAGTCTACATCTTCCGTCCCCTCTTGCTTGCTTCTAATTCATTTTAGTGGTTCTTTTTATTTCATTTTTTAACATATTTTTATTATAAAATAATTAAACTATTCGGAAAATAAAGGTAATATAATTATCCACATATTTATCACCCACCTTTATCAAATATTGCCATTATATCATATTTGCCTTAGATCATCTTTCTCCAAAAATTAAGTATTACAGATAAAGTTGATGCTCTCTGGTCCTCCTTTGTACCCCCTTCTCCCCCCCGGCAGAGGAAATCACAATCATGAGCATAATTCCCACTCATGCTTTCATGCTTTTACTACACATTTAGGTATCCATAAGCATTGAATAATATTATTTTGAATGCTTGTAAACTTAGCAAAATCATTATGAATGTTGCTTTTATTAAAAAATTAACTTTAGGGGCTGGCCCCGTGGCCGAGTGGTTAAGTTCGCGCGCTCCACTGCAGGTGGCCCAGTGTTTCGTCGGTTCGAATCCTGGGCGCGGACATGGCACTGCTCGTCAGACCACGCTGAGGCAGCGTCCCACATGCCACAACTAGAGGAACCCACAACGAAGAATACACAACTATGTACCGGGGGGCTTTGGGGAGAAAAAGGAAAAAATAAAATCTTTAAAAAAAAAAAAAATTAACTTTATACTTTTCATATTTATCTATACTCAAACATGTAACTCTACTTCATTTTCACCACTGTATATTAATCCCCTGGATGAAGATATCACAAATTATACATCTATTCTCCTTCTGATGAATGTTTAGGTTGTACTTAGTATTTTTCTATCTCAAACAATCCTTCCCATGAGGCATTTCATGCACATCTCCTTGTCCACATGTGGGGTTCTTGAGACGAGAACCCTCTGTCCTTCTCCCCATTCTAGAAAGTCTCCACAGGAGACCTCTCCACTGACGGTCTTCACAGGCCCATCGCATCCTCTGCTGGCAACAAGAAATGTCACTATGCTAAGCACTGGATTCAGTGCTCTGTCCACACAACCTGAAAACACAAGTGAGTCACTTTCCAAGTTGATCCTACCTTGTAATGACTCCACTTCTGAAGATCAGAACTGCTACAGAAATTTTTTTCTCTTTACTAACGTAATTCTGCTTTCTTTTTCTCTTACTTTTATTGCTATTAAGTGATGATACAATGGTTCAAATATAACTTGTTAAAATTGCAATTTTTAGGATAATGTTTTATGATTTTAGATTATTTAAATACTGATCTTATAAATTAATGACTTCCATGTTACTCTATTTGTAGGTAACTAGAGAATTTTTGTTGTTGGTAACAAGTCCAACAAAATAATGTAGAAACACTGTAGTAATTTTTTAACTTTGCCAAGAAACATGAAGAGTCTTAAGATATTTTATAAACCTACAATGTATGTACGAATCTCATGAGTATATCATTTCCATCTAATTTGATTTTGAGATAATGAAAGTATAATGTGTCTTTATTTCTATTTAAGAAGTCTCTCCCATTGATGTAGAAAAATAGCATTTTTAAGTCTCTTTTCAAAAGGAATTTTGGATTTTCTCTCATTTAGTTTCACATGGAAGCTTGATGGAACTGTAATTCCTAGGATAATGTTTTATAAATGCAGTTTAGTTAGACGGGAATTTCCTGAGTCAATTGTTTCCTTTCCTTCCATTTCCAGAGAGTGTAAGGGTCGGATTTCAGTTGTTGCTGTTACCAATCCCCACAACATGAACAGGGGTAGGAGTCTTACACAAGCAGTCTTGCCACTGGGGACATGTGAAACTCAAAGTCCCTTTCTATAGACCACGGGCTGAATCACTGTAGTGATAAGATCAATACGTTTACAAAATGTATATGTTTTTAAAGCTTTCATCGTGCTTAGGTGAAATCCGACCCCCTCTGGTCCTGTGGACCAGACCACAAGGTCCTGCCTGGGCCCCTCCGCCTCGCCCACCCCTGGTGCTCTCTGTGCTCCTGTCCCTCAAGCACACCGAGCTCCTCCCTGCTCTGCCCTGCAGGTCCCTCAGCCCCAAAGGCTTTTCCCTACTGTGTCTCACTCTTACTCAACCCCGGGTCTGAAATGGCGTGTCCTTGGAGAAAGTCTCCCTGACCTCCCACTCAGAATCACTCCTCCTGTTCCTCTTTTGCATCCTACGTTTCAACTTGCCATAATGGCTCTTACTTCAACATGCAATCAGATAATTTCCATGTGATTACGTGTTGACTGTGCACGTTCATCCACAGCTCCATTTTGCTCATTTTCTGCATCCGCTGCTTTTCGGGCAGAGGGTTGCGGGTGCATAAGGCATTTGGAGGGACAATTTCCTTGTGCGATGTATTAGTCGGGTTATGCCCTGAGGACGATGGTCAGCAAACAACATCCAGCCTCAGTGCTCACAGCAAACATTGCTCTCCCACTTACTGCTCTGGCTCTGCTGGGTTCAGCTGGATTCAGGTCTTCAGTCTGCTCCCTTCTCTCACGTCTGTTTCTCATTCAGGGGCCCAGGCAGAGGGAGCAGTGGCTGCCTGGGAATGTTCTCATGACGGATGAAAGGAGCATAACAGAGTGAGGGAAATACAGAACGGTTCTTAACACCTCTACCCAGAACTGACACAGTCCCATACCTTCCCACATTCCCAAAGTCAATGCAGGACACTTGACATCTGCAGCAGCAGAGTGCTGGATGTTGGCAATACCTCCCAGTTACGGTGAAAACTCCAAATATCCCTGGGGTGCTGAATCACTCCTCTCACCCCCACTGAGAACACTTCTCGGCGCCTGGCACACAGTAGGCACTCGATGGATATTAGGTGAAAAATTAACTTTGTCAAATTGCCCTCTAGAACCCTTGCAAAAACTTACTCGATGACTAGGGAGTGCTATGACATTAGTTTAATCTCCTTAACACATTAATTATTTCTTCCATGCAAATGTACGTCATTTTAACTTTTTAAAGATTTTATTATTTCCTTTTTTCTCCCAAAGCCCCCCGGTACATAGTTGTACATTCTTCGTTGTAGTTGTACATTCTTCGTTGTGGGTCCTTCTAGTTGTGGCATGTGGGACGCTGCCTTGGCGTGGTTTGATGAGCAGTGCCATGTCCGCACCTAGGATTCGAACCAATGAAACACTGGGCCGCCTGCAGTGGAGCGCGCGAACTTAACCACTCAGCCACGGGGCCGGCCCCCATTTTAACTTTTTAGTGTGAAGCTGAGAATATTTTTTCCATAGATTTAGTGACAATTTCTTTTAGGAGTTCTCCATTCAAGCCTATTAAATTTTCTTCTTCACTTGTAAGAACTCTTGTCACACATAATGAATATTTTTCCAGTTTGCCTTTTAAATATTTTAATGATTTTTTGACAGGCAGACATTGCTAATATTACATAGCCTCATCTCTCAGCCTTTCCTTTCATGGCCTGCTGCAGTGAACGTTTGTACTGGCAACATGATGTTGCCGTAAAGCGGTTTCCCTTTCTGCAGTTTCAGTTACGTGCAGTCAATGAGGTCCAAAAATATTAAGTGGAAAATTCCAGAAATAAACAATTCATAAGTTTCAAATTGTGCACCGTTCTGAGCAGTGTTATGAAATCTCCAGTTATCACACTCTGTCCTGCCGGGGACAGACATGAATCACCCTCTTGTCCATTGGATCCACACTGTATACGCTACCCGCCTGTTAGTTCCTTAGTAGCTGTCTGGGTTCTCAGATCTTCTGTCATGGTGTCACAGTGCTGGTGTTCAAGTCACCCTTATTTTATTTAATAACGGCCTCAAAGTGCAAGAGTAATGATGCTGACAATTTGGATACGCCAAAGAGAAGCCGTAAACTGCTTCCTTTAACTGAAAAAGGGAAAGTTCTCTACTTAAGAAAAAAATTGTATTCTGAGGTTGGTAAGCTCTACGGTACCTTTTATTAACAATATATTGTTATAATTATTCTATTTGTTTATTAGTTATTGTTGTTAATCTCTTACTGTGCCTAATTTATAAATTAAACTTTATCATAGGTACATATGTATAGGGGAAAAAATAGTCTATATAAGACTTGGTACTATCTGTGGTTTCAGGCATCCACTGGGGGGTCTTGGAACATATCCCCTGAGGATATTGTATTTAACCATTCCCTTTTATGGGGTATTTACATGGTTTCCAGGTTTTTCTCTCACAAGTAACATTGTGATGAAGATCTTTGTACTTAAGTCCTAAAATGGGAAGTATCATATCCAAAGATATTTTTAAAGTTCTTGATACATTTTGCCAAATTACTATTGACACTCTCCAGGCCCCACACTCAGATTCTCCCACCCCAGGACCCACCTCCTAGATACCCCCACCTTAGGAGCCCCACCCCAGGACCCACACCTCAGGTTCCCCCACCCCAGGACCCACATCCCAGGTCTCCTGATGCCAGCACCCACACCCCAGGTCACTCCACCTCAAGGCCTCCAGCCCAGATGCCCCCACCCTAGGAACCCACACTCCAGGATCTGTCAGTGAAGCCCTTACTGGCCAGCCTTGTAGAGCAACAAGCAAGGTGAAAGGGGTGACAGTGGGTCTGGAGGGGGAAAGGGAAGTTGTCTAGAACAACTTAGAGGCTCCTTCTGCCTCGAAAGCTCTTCCCTAAGATCTTCCACGGGACCTTCCTGAGATTCAGGTCTCCCCTCAAATGGGGCCTGAGAGTCCTATCCTGATCCCTTCATCTCAAAGAACCTCTGACTCCAGCTATTCCTCAACACATTACACTGGGTTTTTTTTTCCTGAAGAACACTTATCGCTAGCCAACATTATCTTACTAGTCGACATGTTTAATTTCTGTCAGTAGTCATCTTGTCTGGTTTGCTGACTGCAGTACCGCAGCATCAGGAACTACTCTCTGGCACACAGAATAGGGGTTCTCAAATTGGCTGCTCATTGGAATCACTGGTGATGTTTTAAAAATCCACTGGCTCCTCAATATAAGAAATGTTTCACTGTTAAATCACTTTTCCAAGAAAATGTTAGATGTCCTTTTCCACAGGAGATACAGAATGCAGCAGAGGTTCTCAAGCATGGTTATTCACTGCTGTTGAACTGGATCCTTGTCAAACCCTTTCTAAGATAGCCAATAGAGTATGATTGCAAAAATGGTGGAAAGTGTTGGAATTCTTTAATAAAACTATCATTTATTTGGAAAAATGCACTAGAAGAACTCATCTAAGATTGTGTGTGTCCGTATGTGTGTGTGTGCAGTGTTGTGTCCAGAAGCTGAGGGCGTTTGGGTTTCCCTGCATCACCTGAGCCTCCATTTTTTACCATGGAAATGTGACATGCTCAGTATAGGATGATGTGTTGTGAAATTGTACTGCTTGAGAACAGATCAGCATACAATTAAGAATTTTCAGGAATAAATCATTTAAAGACTCTTATTTTGTTTATGGATCTTAAATTTTGTGTGCCACTGTGATTTATAAAGAAACATAATAATCATGAAGTCTATGTTGCATGTAAAACAATTTATTCCAGGGGAAAAATCTTATATTCATGTCTTTCCCTAGACCAATTAAATCAGAATTGCTAGGGGTGGAGCCCAGGCATTGGTAGCTTTTAAAACTCCCCACGTGATTCCAACACACAGCTAAGTTTGAAAGTCACTGACTTAGAAGGAACACAGTAATATTTGTTGGATGAATGGTGGATGAATAAAAGGACATTGTGAATCAGAAATGTGGGGCTCTGGTTCCAGCACTGCCAATAACATGTAATAACCTAAACTGTGTCACTTTACTTTTCTAAACACCCATATTTGCACTAGATGCCTTCTAAGGTCCCTTCCTGCTTCCAAACTTCATGATTCCCCTTCCTGGTCATAGCAAGAGCTCAGAATGGAAGGGCTGGGAGAAACATGAGGCCAGAACAATCGAAGCTTTATTCAAAACTTCACCCAAAATAAAGGTGACCCTAACAGGAAGCTCTTTACTATGGCACCCTTTTACCCAGGAAAGGAAAGTCTTTGTGAGGTTCCTGAGAATCTTGCACTTAGAACATCACACATTTCTGTATTAGATGTGCACAGGAGGGACAGAATGATCCCTAATCCCCAAATATTCCACTAGGGAGACAAAATGTGTATGAGTACCCTGAGCCAGGAGAGAGGGAGAGAGATGCATTTACCTGGGTCCTCACAAACCTCCTTCTCTGACATCATCTCTTCAAGGTCTTCTCTAAGGCTGTGCAGGGGTTCCTCTCTCAAACATGGGCTGCTCAAGCTTTCTTGACTGCTGCCACAGCTGTTTTGCTTGGATCTTTAAAAGCAAAGCAAAGCAAAGCAAAGCATGCTGCCAACTCAACTCTGCTATTGTCACCCTACAGGACAGTTTCTTACTGGGAAAATTAGCTGCTCATATTTATTTAAAATATTGCAAAAGCATTTACAACAAAGGACGTGCATGTGGCCTACTCGAGTCCTATTATCCAGGCTCTATTCCCTGGGCTGCTTTACATACAGCTATGTAAGCTTGCCTGCTACATCAGATTTTGTTACCTGTCCCTAGGCATCAGTACCTGTCTAACCACCCGAGAGTGGTCACAACATTATCACCTTTCATTCCCCCTCAGCCTATACTACCTCAGGGAAGGACAATTTTATAATTACAAAAATAGCACATTTGGGAAGTTATGAGAGTGGGCATGTTAGAAACTGAGCTTCATTGGCTTTACGATGGGTAAGAGCAAGATGTTACATAACTCAGATAACAGTTCTCATCCCAACACCTTAATTTGCTTATTCCAATTTCTCAAATTATGGGGGGGGGGGGGGGTGGGGGGTGGCACACAGTTTGGTTAGTAATATTTGCTAACTCAACTTAAGAAGGAAATGTCTGTTCTTAGGGCCCTTCCATCACTCGTTCCAGAGATCTCTCTGTTCTGTCAGGATAAACTCTAGGGGGAGTACAAAAAGAATTTCTTCAAGGACATACAATTACTGAGCATCTACTTTTTAAGATGCTAGGGATGCAGAGAGGAAACACACACACACACACACACACACACACACACACACGGCCTCTTTGATCTCAAGGAGCTCATAACTTCACAATACTCCCTTCCCTCCTCCTCCCCACACGTATAGGGGAAGGATCTCTTCCTAGAGCAAGTTTTCACGTCACCTCTTTCTTCATCTATTAAAGAAAAAAACAAAGCTGGAGAAGCCATCATGGGGTGGGAGCCAGGGGCTTGTGGCCAGGGAGACAACTCTTAAATCGCTGCCATCCTCTGGGACAGACAAGAGGTGCACCGTGTAAGTGATGCGGCAGCTAAAATGACGTCAACACCGAAGTCGCATTCTCGGAGATGACCTTCGCCTAAGGAAGATTCAGAACTGGGGATGGTGAGGTGGGAATGGCGAGACATTATCCCAAACGAGGTTTTCTGGGGAATAAGAGGCGCAGTCTCGAAAGCTGGGGGCAGCGGCCGTGAAGAATCCTTTCTCGGGGGCTGCGTTCCCTGGTCCGTTTATGGAGAAGTTTGCCCAAGTGTGCGGTAGTCAGGGGACACCCCAATTCAGCTAGAAGCGGGACAGGGTCTCCGAAATCCCCAAACTCATTCGTGTTCGGACTCCGAGCCGAGAGCGAGGGGGCTTCGGAAGTTCGTCTCATGGAGAGGGCAGACGATGCCCGTGAAAAGCAGAAAGGGAAGCCATGATGCAAAATTTCCCCGAGATGAAGGAATAGTCCCTTTTACAAAGCACCTCGGAGAAAAATGCAGGGCCCGGGCGCGAAGCTCCAGCAAACGTCGGCCCTCACACCGTCACCGGAGAGGAGCTCTGGCGTCCCGGCCAGTCCCAGCTTGTCCCAGCTTTACCCGGGGCTGCCCTCGCGCAGGCGCAGTCGCGCCGCGCTCCCGCCCCAGCGCGCATGCTCCGCCGGGCCGTGGCGCTCCCTGCTGGGGCCGGCGGCGGCGGTAGCGGAGGAAGTTGCCGCTTTGCACTCCACCCCGGTAGCAGCTCCGCGGCTGGGGACGGCTTCCTGCGGGTGCTCCGCAGTCTTCGCTGCCGCAGCCGCTCGTCAGTCCGACTGGATCATGGGGTTGCCCAAAGGGCCAGAGGGCCAAGGTCTCCCGGAGGTAAGACCCCTCTCTCTGGCACGTCCGCGATTTTGAGAGAGGGCCGAGCCCGCCGGAACGGGCAGAGCGGGGCCCGGGCTGCGTTTGGGGCGCCCCGCCCCCTTGCTCAGGTGTGTCTCCGCGGGGAGCACCCGCCCTGCGCGCCCAACCGAGCTGGCCCCCAGCGTGGTCGTGGGCGCGCGCACACTTCAACCGCGGCAGGGTCTCCTGCGACGGAGGTGGCGTTCCCAGCCCAGTAACTGCCCCGACGCAGCCCTCACGCTCTCCCGGGCGGTTTCAAGGGCTCGCCGGGAGGGCTGGGGCGGCTGTGCCCGGGAGTCACGAGACGCGCGCTGGGACGGTCCGCGCTCGGCTTGTGCAACGGGCGTTGACCTTGTGGCCCCTGCCGCCGCCCCGCGGGGCCCACGGGGTCCGGGCGGCCAGCCCCACGCGCCATGGTGTGGGAGGGAGAGCCGCTCTGCGTTTCCCCGCACGCCGGGCCGGGCGGCAGGAGGAAGTTTGGGAGCTGGGCGCATCTTGGGTGCTGGCCACGGTGGCGACGTGCTCTCCAGTGGTGCTGTGGGGCCGGGGACGGAGCGCCGGGCGGAAACGTGGCTGCTTCTGCAGGAGACGGCGGGTGCCTTTCCTTCCAGTTGTTATTAAGTATCTCCTCGGGACGGGATCATCAATGGTTTCCGGGTTTCCACATTGCCTGGGAATAAAGGGGAGGAAAGTGCATTTCCGTTTGGCTGCAAGCATCACTTAGCTGGGTGGGTTGCACCTGTCTTCTCTTCCGAAAGCTAGTCTAGTTTACTAGATTCTTGAAAGAAATGGAATCCACACAGCTCCTCTATCCCCTTCCTAAGGTTCTGAAGCAGGCCTTTGGCAGGGGGACTCATTCCTTGACGTGGTGAGTGGTCTCTTCACAGTTTGCCTGTGGCTATTCTTGCTTCTCTGCCCCCTCACACCCAAATCCTCATTTCTTTCATCCCTCAAGTACCCACGAGTTGAGGGGTCACTGTTCTGTGCATAAAAGCTGGGGATATCGCAGTGGAAGGACAGACTTATCTGTCAGTGTGTGCTGCCAGAATGCAAATCCAGTTTGTTGTTATCTTAAGAAAACCTAAGAAGTGTAACTAGGGGGAGGGGGCAGCCCGGTGGGGTAGTGGTTGGGTTTGGGCGCTCCTCTTCGGTGGCCCGAAGTTCGCCGGTTGGGATCCCAGGCGCAGACCTAGTGCCACTCGTCAAGCAACGCTGGAAAAGTTTGCTTCTCCTCAAGCAGAAAGAGGAAGATTGGCAGCAGATGTTAGCTCAGGGCCAGTCTTTCTCTCTCAACTCAAACTCGCTCACACACACACACACACACACACACACAGAAGTGTAACATGTTCAGAATCCTTGTATTAGGTCAAACCTTACATCCAAGTTGCTTTGATGGGACGAGGATTGTGAAGATTGCAATCTGTACTGTAATGTTTGATTTAATATTTCTTTTCTGCCACTTGTTTGTTCTAGGCTCTCATCAAGTTTTTGCCTGGCCTTTTGCTGCAGATTCCTGTCTGCTCTCTCAGATTCTGTCTTAAATCTCTCCCATTCAGTGTCCACAGTACTACCAGTGGGGTTCTTTGTAAAATGAAAGGTAGCCTGCTCCTCTGTGTCCTTTGTTAAACCCTTCTCTGACTGCTGGGGGCTGGGTCTGATGTGTCACTTCTCAAGAGCCTAAGACAGTTCCTGGCAAATAGGAAGCAGACAGGGTGAATATAATCAAATGATTATCATTCAGTTCAAAGACCAGTACATATGAATATGGATCGTCTGTGTTGTTAAGCTGATACTAGTCCTGTTAACCTATTAAATTCAATTTTTTAAACCCATTACTGTGTGTATGTGAAGGACAGAAAGGTGGCTAGACCTAGCCTTGCTTTCCAGCTTACCTGAATACAGTAGAGGGCAATTGAAACTTCAGTGTGCCTGGTTTAAGAGCTCACAGTCATTCCTCTTTGTCAGAATTTTAGTTTCAACAAGTAGATGTATTAACCAGCCTGGTGACTTTTTACTGCTTTGAGAGAGGGTATTCTTTCATTCCCTGTGTGTTAGTCAGTGGCCCTTTTCCATTTTGTTTCAGTGTTAATCTGTGAGGTGAAGTTGGAGTTGTATTAGCATTCTCACTCTGGGTCTTGTGCCAAAAACTTATTTCACAGATTAGATTGCGCAAGTCCACTTCTCCATTTTGGGGGTGAGTGGACGAGAGGCATGGGCCATGCGTCTGCTGTACGGTGGCCAGTGGGTGCTCATTAGGTACAAACTGAAACAGAGGTGGTCCTCCTGTAATGGATTGTCCTCTTTTTGGAAGTGTTTTCATGATAAATGATGATTGAACAAATGAAGGGTTTCTGTTTTACATGCCAAGAGTTTCCAGACAATACTTATATCAGCCCATTTTCTTTTTCTACTCTATCTTTGTGACCCATACTACTCTTTACCTTCTCTTTTCTTTGGATTTCTCCACCTGTAGATATTTCTCAACCATCCCGGATCTTTTGTGAAGGAAGAAAAGGTGTGAATAGTTAATATTACTTTCTTTTTGCGCGTGCATTAGGAATCAGTGAATGCTGACCTTCAGAATCTCTGATAGGCTGGATCAGGGTCATTTGAGAGAGGGAGAGGAGTCAAATGAGCAGTTGTGCCAGGCAGTCACCTCTACCACCTCCCATCGCAGGGATGATCTGTCACTTCAGCAATTCCATGTTCAACTGTATGTTAATATGTGTGCTCCCTCTCCTGGCAGTTAGTGCTTCAAGATAAACTGGAATTTCCATTGTCAGTGTCATACTGTGGAGACATTTTGTTAATCCATGACTGGCTTAGGTCATGCACTTTATGTAATGATTGAGCACATCATTCCGTGTTTAATAAGTGTGTCCTTTGAGGCTAGTGCTGTTTCAGAGCAGAGGAGTAAACATGGGTGAATAATTTATAGTCCTCTCCTGAACCAGCTAATAGTCCAGTTAGAAAGACAAGCATGTACATTAACACCAGACACGCCACTCAGTGTAGGTTGATACTTAATTGTATGAATGGCATGGACTATAAATAAAATAGAAATGCAGGGGAATGACCATGTCGGGCTGTATTTGTCAGTTGGTGTTGAATAGGAGCTGGAATTTGAAGGTGGTTTCTTGGTGGTTAGGGAATATCAGGAGAAGGGGGGTGGTGTGAACAGTGAAGAAATGGGAATGAGCAGTGCTTGCCTAGGTTGGCCATAGCCATGTGTGGATTGTTTTGGGAGGAGGTAAAGGACGAAGCCAAAAGAATAAGTTATGGCCAGAGATCTGAATGCCAAACCAAGACAGTTGGAGTTTATCTTATAGAAAGTGTATGGTGCATTAATGATGAGGGCAGGGGGGGTGAGCTAAAGTGAGATGATGTGAAAGCTGGGATTTAAGAAGGAATGAGCAAAACAAATTAACAGGGAAGAAAGGTTGAGAGGCAGTTGCAATAGTCCTGGCGTGAAGTGTAAACAGGGGAGGGAGGATAAGCATGAGGTGCATGGTAAAGGAAGATTTAACAGGCCTGTGACGTAAGGGAGTAGGCAGAGGTGGGTACGAGGATTTGAACCAGGATCCGTTGGTGCTGTTTTATAGAGAGTGGTTTCTGATTTTCTGCAATAATGGAAGTGTGAAAGTCACAGTTCATGAAAGTAAAGGGAGGCAAAAGTACTAGAGTATTTAGATATATTTAATTTGTAGATAAACACCTGGGAGTGAAGGTAGAATATAATTAAAATTTTTAAATCAAATTCCTATTTAAATATATTAGGTGAATTTATTATTTTAAGGCAATCCTTTTATGTGGAAATAATCGCCCTTTAATATATCTGGGTTGAAAGCCTTCCTTCCATGTGCTTTAGAGATCAAAAAGAGAAGTGCAGAGCGACTGGCCCCATGGTGTGGTGGTTAAGTTTGGTGTGCTCCGCTTTGGCGGCCTGGGTTCATGGGTTTGGATCTCGGGCGTGGACCTACACCACTTGTCAGCCATGCTGTGGCAGCAGTCCACATAGAAAGTAGAAGAAGATTGGCACAGTTGTTAGCTTACAGCTAATCTTCCTCAAAAAAAAAAAAAACGCACCTTGTTCTTGTCAATAAGGAGCTTATAATCTAGTCAAGAAGCCTATCAAGTAAACCATGTGTTAGCATAGGGAGGCTACATGCTGTGATCTTCCTTTCCCCTGGGTTCCTTTGGCACCTGAGGAAAAGTCTGTACTATCTGTGTGTATCTTCTCCCCACCTATGATGATTAACAGCTTGTTGAGGCCTGGGGACCCTGTTCTTTGCAACTCTGGCAGCACTGTGTCCCCGTGCTCCTGCATGAATACAGTGATACAGCCAGGTGTCACCTGCTTCTTGGCAATGAGCTTGTGGCATCGGGGGATGTACCTGGTTTTCCTTTATTCAAAGTAGCTTTTACTAGCCTAACTTTTACTTTTTTTTTTAGGTAGAAACAAGAGAAGATGAAGAACAAAATGTCAAGTTGACTGAAATTTTGGAGCTCTTGGTTGCAGCTGGGTATTTCAGGGCAAGAATTAAAGGCTTGTCACCTTTTGACAAGGTAAGAGGAACTCTTCCTAACCATTAGGCTGTCTTTTGTCAAGATGGCATGGTTAATCATAGCAGAGAAAAAGAGAGGAAGAGATTCTGTTTTTACTTTGTCGAAGTGCACGTTTCCATTTCTCCTTGATTCAGATTCCTTATGGAAGTGTTCAAATGTCCTTTTAAAAGGAAATAACAATATATCAGTAGAGACGCCTTGAATTCCTTTTGTATGTACAAAGCTTTGGGAAGTGCAAAGAGGCAAAAGTAATAGTTCATCCTTTGAAGGAAGTTATAGTTTGGGTGGTGAGGTAAAGCTTGTGTATGATAAAATAATCTGAGTTAGTAAGGAGTTTTCCAAAGTCAGTGTGCTCACAGACAATTGCCAGATGTTCTATGGATGGTAAATGCTGAGTTTGGAAGAGGGAGAAGTCACTACAGGATGAAATTTTTTAATTCAGCAGAACCTTGAACAATTGTTATGTACAAGGCATAGTAATAGGTGTCGAGGGCACCGAGATAAGACGAAGGCCCTGTACTCAGAGCCCGATTTCTATGGAATAGGGAAGAGAGACAAGTAGACCAACACTCATAGAATGGATGGCATGATGCAATAAGTGCTGCAGTGAACTGTGCACAGAAATGAAGCATCCAGATCAGACAGAGCAGGCCAGGAAAGCTTCCTGGTAGAAGAAAGTGTTGAGTGAGCCAGTGGGCCACAGTCCTGGCTACACATAGCAGAATCGCTGTGGATTGTTTCACAATACAGATGTCCAGGCCTCACCCATTGAAATTCTGGTTAGTTAGGTCTGGGCTGGGGCCTCGAATCTGTGTTTATTAGGCATCTCACAAGGGTCTAAAACAGCCAGGGAGAAGATTCACTATTGTTTTTTCTAACATCAAGCTGTACCTTAAGGATTGTGTTGCAACATGGATTTTTAGCCTTCATCTCATTTGCATCTCAGAGAAATCTTGCAAGAAAAGTAGAGCAGGGATTCTCATTGCGTTTAGGTAGATGGAAAAAATAAGATACATGGAAATTAAGTAATGAGTCACAGAATGTCAGCCTTGCTACTCACATATCTGGTCTATAAAACACATAATTCTTCTGCAGTCTGGCATTTGCCTGAAATTGAATTAAGACTTCTCTTGGCTGAGAGTTAATGTCTGTCCCCTTCAGTATAAAAAGGACCTGTGAATGGTATGTCCATTTAGTAATGAAAGCTTAATTTCTCAGTCACACTAGCCACATTCTAAGTGACCAGTAACCGCATGTGGCTAGTAGCTACTATGTTGAACAATGCAGATATGGAACATATCCATCATTGCAGAAAGTTTTATTCAGCAGTGCTGTCTTCAATGAATTATAGTTGATGGAGTCAGAAGGACACATATACTCTCTCTCTAAAGATATGTAATTTTGTATGTTCACTGAGTCTGTAAGAACTACTTATATTTTTTCTGCCTTCTACTTTTCTCCTCTCCCCAAACTAGAAAGAGAAAAGAGATATTTTCTTTCTGTCTTGCAGGTAGTAGGAGGAATGACTTGGTGCATTACCACATGCAACTTTGACATAGACGTTGATTTGCTCTTTCAGGAAAACTCTACAATAGGTCAAAAAATGTAAGTTATCCTGGTTTGCCATGGGAGAACCTAAAGGGGGGAAGGGAGCTAATTTTGATTGCCTACTATGAGTTGAAAGTTCTGCTAGATGCTTTATGTATTTTATTTTAATTTTCATAACAACAGGTGTTATCACGGTTTTACAGATTGTGAAACTGAAGCTGATAGAAGCCAAAGTCACAGCTAGCATCTAAGAGTCATTTAATGTTCAGGCTGTTTCTAACATTTGCTCTTTTTGTTTGGTTTATGTTTTTTCGCTGAAGAAGATTCACCCTGAGCTAACCTCTCTTCCCAGTCTTCCTCTTTGTTTGCTTGAGGAAGATTGGCCCTGAGATAACATCTGTGCCAGTCTTCCTCTATTTTATATGTGGTTTGCTGCCACAGCATGACTGGTAAGTGGTGTAGGTCTGCACCTGGGATCTGAACCTGTGAACCCCAGCCACCAAAGCAGAGTGCACCCAGCTTAACCACTATGCTGTTGGGCCAGCCCCCTTGTTTTTTAACTTTTTCCCTCCAGTTTTCTTGAGATATAATTGGTATATAACATTATATTAGTTTAAGGTGTACAATGTAATGATTTGATATACGTATGTATTGTGAAATGATTAACACAAGTTTTAGTTAACATCCATCACCTTACATAGTTACAAATTTTTTGTCTTGCAATAAAAACTTTTAAGATCTCTCTCTTAGCAACTTTCAAATATATGATATATTATTGTTAACTATAGTTACCTTCCTGTGCATGACATCCCAAGAACTTATTTATCTTATTAACTGGAAGTTTGTCCCTCTTGACTGCCTCCACTCAATTCCCCCACGCCTCACCCCCTGCCTCTGGCAACCACCCATCTATTCTCGGTTTCTGTGAGTTCAGTTATTTGAGATTCCACATTTAAGGGAGATCATACAGTATTTGCCTTTCTCTTTCTGACTTATTTCACTCAACATAATGCCCCCAAGGTCCAGCCATGTTGTCGCAAATGGCAGGATTTTCTCCCTTTTAACGGCTGAATAGTGTTCGCTTGTGTGTATATATATATATATAATGCACGCACTCACACACACATACACCACACCGTTTTTATCCATTTGTCCATGGATGGACACTTAGGTTGTTTCCAAATCTTGGCTATCGTGAATAACGCTGCAATGAACATAAGGATACAAATATTTCTTTGAGATGGTGATTTTGTTTTCTCTGGATATGTACCCAAAAGTGGAATTGCTAGATCATATGGTAGTTCTATTTTTAATTTTTTGAGGAACCTCCATACTGTTTTCCATGGTGGCTGCACCAATTTATATTCCCACCGGCTGTGTACAGGGGTTCCCTTTTCTCCATATCTTCACCAACACTTGTTATTTCTTGTCTTTTTGCTGATAACCGTTCTAGCAGATATGAGATGACATCTCGTTGTAGTTTTGATTTGCATTTCCCTGATGGTTAGTGATGTTCAGCAGCTCTGATACTTTTCCTTCATCAGAGTTTCTAGTGACTGCTTAGATTATCTCTGTTTCCAAGGCAATTAATTTGGATGGAAGTTGAATAGGATGGAGAAAGGAGACTCTTTCCATCCCCATTGCCTCTGTGTGAGGCAGAGCCTCACTTTGTCATCCAGAGAAGGCAGCATGGGCTCCTTGCTAGAGATTTCACCGGAGGGTACCCCGCCTAGTCTTCCATAGCTCCCCAGGGGCTTGGTGATTTCATTAGACCATCTAGCATCCCCGTTCTGCCCCGCCCTGCCAGTTGGCCGCTGTGTGACCTTGGGCAGGCCTCAGTTCCCTTATCTCTAAGAAGAAGGATTTGTGATCCCTGATCTGTATGTTTGTGATTTATCTTTTCATTTTGCTGAAGCCTTATCCTCCGCCAAGAAAAAACACTTCCAAATGGATTGAAGATGTTCACAAATATGCACATGAAGCAGTAGTAATGGGAAGGCGAAGCGAAGGCTAAGCAAAGCAAGAAGAGAGAAAATAGAATTGGGGACAAGGCTGCCACATTTGTGATAGGCCACAAAATGCCTTGTTTTCCTAAGGGTGGGCCACAGATTTGTCTCTAAGCTTTCTGGCAGCTAATGAAGAGAGAAATACATGACAACATACGCAATTCACAGTTTCCATTCAGTAGAAGAAAAAATCAGTCCCACAGAATCACCAAAAGTCTTAATACTAAGACCAAAGGACATCCCTTGGCTCCTCATTAGAGAGGACATATTGTTGTCTGTGACACTGTGCTCATTGGTGCCCAGCCGTGAGTAGCAGGGCTCTACGTCTCTAATGTCGTTCCGGGACTGTGGCATCGCATCCAGCGACCTACAGTGCAGAGTCCTTCCCGGGGAGGCAGTCCAGGTGTGTGGGCTGCTCTGTGCTGATTGGGCTGAATCCAGAGGTGGATTTTCATTGTGTTTTTTTTCTTCTATTATGTAGGTGTTACATCCATGAAGCTAGAAAAAAAATTCAAATACTGCCAAAGGGAACACAATATACAGCTGATGTCTGTCCCCCTTCCCATTCTACAGCCCAGTTTTATTCCCTGGAGAGAATCATCTTTGACTGTTTAGGTTTTAGATCCTTCAGAGAAGTCACTTCTCCGTCTCCAACTGTGTATGCACTCTGTTTCATTCAGGTTTGATGGGCGGAGGAAATCAGCTCACCTGGACTGCTCACTACCTTCCCTTCGTCTTCCAGTCTTGTCATCATTATCTGTTTTTCTCTGATTACTTGTATAATTTTAATCTACTTAAGCTTCTATTTCTTGACACGTTAATATAGTATAGTTTCTCCTGGTTCCTAACGACGTAGAGTAGATGTTTTCATATCTCTGTCTTTCCTTCTACCTTTCAGCCTCCATACACCATCAAAAAAAACTTTTATAATGTTCAGTGTATCATATTTATAGTGTCTTCTATAATAGCAATTAAATTGTCCATGCTTTATCTACAGGTAGATTCTAAAAGTAAATCTATAAGCAGTGTTTACAATAAGAACTAAGAATTGGGGCTGGCCTGGTGGCGCAGCGATTAAGTTCGCACGCTCTGCTTCAGCGGCCAGGGTTCACTGCTTCAGATCCCAGGTGTGGACCTATGCACTGCTTGTCAAACCATGCTGAGGCAGGTGTCCCTTGTATAAAGTAGAGGAAGATGGGCACGGATGTTAGCTCAGGGCCAGTCTTCTTCAGCAAAAAGAAGAGGATTGGCAGCAGATGTTAGCTCAGGGCCAATCTTCCCCTGAAAAGAAAAGAACTAAGAATTGTGATGGGGTCCAAGAAAAGGAAATGTAATCTGGACCATAATGGTGCTGTTTAAAGGGGAATATTCAAAATATCACAGTCAAAAGAATCTCTTTTCATTTATTCATTGACTCAGCAAATATTTGTTGAGCCCCTGCTATGTGTCAGGCATTATTCTGGGTACTTTGGATACATTAATGAAAAATGTCTGCCCTCCTGGAGCTTAGAGTCTATTGGAGGAGATAGACCATAAACAACTAATTTAGCAAATAAGTAAACTATATATAGAAGTAATGTATCTAGGGGCCAGCCTTGTGGCCTAGTGGTTTAAGTTCGGCATGCTCCGCTTCGGTGGCCCGGGTTTGGATCCTGGACCTACATCGCTTGTTGGTGGCCATGCTGTGGCAACGACCCACATACAAAGTAGAGGAAGGTTGGTACCAGATGTTAGCTCAGGGAGAATCTTCCTCAGCAAAAAGGGGAAAAAAAAAGAAGTAATGTATGGAAAAAATTAAACGTGGGAAGAAGTATGAGGAGGGACACAGGGTAGGAGGCAGTTGCAGTTTTGAGTCGGTGTAGACCTTATTGAGTAGATGATATCAGGGCTAAGACTTGAGGGGAGAGTCTTCTAGGCAAAGGGAACTGCCAGTGTGAAGGCCTCAGCAGAAGGTTGCCTGGAGTGGAGTGAGGAGGAGGTGGCGCTAGGAGGCAGGTGCAGAGAGGTCATGGGGGCCAGATCAAGTAGGGCCTTGCAGGTCAACATGAGGACTTGGGTTTACTCTGGGTGAGATAGGATATCCCTGGTGGGCTTTGAGAGAAGAGGAGCCTCGTCTGTTCTTTGTTGTAGAAGGACCCCTCTGATTACTGAATTCAGGGGGTGACGGTGGAATCTGGGAGACTTGAGCGCGTTGTCGTCATCCTCACAGGCGCAGGTGGTGGCCTGGACAGTGAGCTGGCAGTGGTGGGATTCTGGATCTGTTCTGAAGGTAGGGCCCACAGGATTTCGACAGATTGGATTTGGGGTTAAGAAGGGAGTCGAGGATGATTCTGAGGTACTTGGCCCGAGTGAGTGGAGATGGCCTTTATGCATCACTGAAAATCAGGCACACAGTAATTTACTTCATATTTATGCACGTTTTTTCCTTGAGTTTCTGATTGCCTTTTTTTTCTTGTTGACAAAGAAGCCCATATCTTTATCTGTAGCTAAGATGAGCCAGCTTCTTAATCAGTCTGTTTACTAACATGATTCACTGTCTTGAAGACACTCTTGACGGAAGCCTCTTTCTGTTCCAATTTGAGCTCATTGCTTCTTACACCTGTGGCACCCCTGATGCGCTGGGACTTCTTTCCATTGCATTCTTTCAGGGCTAGTCTTACTATTTCTTAGATTCTGCGTATCTCTCCTTCCTAAATTCCTTTGGAGTTTTACAGTGGTTCTTAGCCCCTTTTTCACCTTGGTGTCCTTGGGGGTTATGATACCTTCCCATCAGTGACAGTACTCTTAAAAGATATTGGAGCATAGTGTTTTTTATACAGCTTCTCAATCCCTTATTCATATTTCTGAAATCTAAGAAAAACACTGAAAATGGGTTTTTTTCTTTTTAAGCGTGGATACAAAACTTATTTGGAAACAAAACATGACCTGAACTGATTTAAGGCTATTTATAGTCTTTATTGATCCCACTTATGTGAATATTCATGAGTTTTGCTACAGAAATATTAATTTCTTTGATTATAGGGTATTGGACTAGACTTCACTGGGGTTCTACATGATGCATAATGTATGTCCCTTAGGTACACTAAGGGGCAAACTTCTAAACAATTCTGAATTCTGAAATGCAGCTGGCCCCAAAGGGTTTGGAAAAGGGGTTAAGGATGTATTATGTTCTCTGGTAGGTACTTGAGAGTGCAGCTTTTAAGTGCAGAGCCATGAACTGTAGTTGTGGGGCGAAGCTGGGGACGGGGGTTTGCATGACTAAAGACCCACCAGACTCCCAGCAGGGCATCACATTATAGGAGAAATGTCATAGCCACACGGCACTATCCCAAAATCTTTTCTGTTTGTATTTGGAATGTGTTCTCTGTTTTGGGTTCCTGCCCACCCAGTTTGTGGTTAGGTGCATTTTAGACTAATGCTGCCTATGTCTGCAGTGCCTTCCTACATCCTGGCTGATGTGACGGTGGCCAGGCAGCTCTGTCTCAGGAGCGCACTTGCCTCCTGAGGGCATGAGTATCTTTCAGGCTGTCTTCTGTACGTGTCCAGTTGGGGGCCTTGTTCTCCTTCTTGATCCTTCTTGCTCGAGGGTTCCATGAGCTTCTACCCTCCATCCCCAACCTGCCGAAAGCCCCATTTACTGCAGGGTCCTATGCTCAGAGGTCCATAAATGAGATTTTAGGCTTGTAACAGTTCATTTCAGCAACACACGTTTGCTAGTCACTTGTGTGCAGAGCACTTGTACGCACATTTTGTTATTTAATCTTCATGACAACCTTTGAATAGATAGGACATGGATTGTCCCTCATGTTATGATGGGAGTATTGGACCAGAGGGACCAGGGGGCTTGCCACAAGTCCCAGAGTAGGTGATAGAGCTGGACTTTAGATACTGGTTTAATTCACTCTCTCTCAAACTGTTTGCAGTGGAGGAGGAAACAGTGCACTTAACGCTTATTAAAACTAAAACCTGTAATGACAGGTGGGCCTGTTAAAATCTTAGGCTGGGAAACCTGCCTGGTGACCTCTGCAATTGTCATTTTCCCTGATTTTCAGAAAGTCAGAGGATTCACCCTGAGCTCCAGGGAGAAGCCAAATGGGGAATGGTGGGTTTTTGAAAGAAGTCTTTCTGACTTTTACCCGCTGCCCCCAGCCTGCCTGTGTTTCACCCACATCCCCCACCCCCACTCCCCCACCCCCACCCCTGGCAGTGATAGTGCCTTCAGCTGTTTCAGTACACTGTAATTTCTGGGAGGCTGGTTTAAGAGGGTTGTAAACCCTGAGATGACCTGAGACAGTCTTCCCTCGGGGCCTTTATGAACTGGAAGAGTAGGCTGTCCCTGAGAAGTGGCCAGGGAGAACCTTGTCTGAAGGTAGAGGGTTAGGCTGGATGGTGTTGGGAGTCCCAGCCTCTTGTTTTTAAGCTACTGAATGGTTCTAGGCAATCAGTGACTGTATGCAGCCCTGTAGACCTGTAGCCACTAGAGGGAGCGTTCCTCCCGCTGAACCAAAATCTAATTATGAGGAAAGGTGGGCCCCACATGTGTAGTTAAGACCTGCGCTGAGCAAGGACACAAAACCAGAGTTGGTAATCATCTTCATTTGCTAAGCTTCAAGTTTGGGAAGCAGGGCCAAGTAAGCACCCATCTCTTCCCCTGACAAATTTTAAAGAAACAGGGCATGGGAGTCTGAAGGAAATCAAAATAGAAATAAAGCTTATCAGAGAGAGTGACTTTGATATGTTGCCAAATGGGTTTGTTAATACTTCCCTACCAGACTATCCCACTGGAGCCCCAGGAAGAGCTAGACAACCGCAGACTTCCCCACTGGAGCGGGCTACACATCTCATGGCAGAAGACAGGCTCTCAGGAAGGAGGGGCCCCAGGCAGCTGAGAGCCACATGATACTTTCCTTTTCCATCTCGGACCTTTTGGATAAATTGCCTCCCCGGTTTCTGCTGGGGGTGAAGTTGTTCTCCCATAGGCGTCCCTCCTGGGAGTGGATGCTCCCTCCTGTGGGGTGTCAGTCTTCCCCTCTCCATGTTTTGTTTTTTTCTCTTAACATATTGGACTTGACATTTGATCGTATGATCAGTGGAACTGGGGGGTGACTGTTTCCCTCAGCAGTTTAACCTTGGTCCCACCTTGTAAAGCCACTTTCCTGGTATAAACATGGTTTCAGAGTGTGTTCTCTGGGGACCGTTCCCTGGAAAGCCGTTCAGCTTTTGTCCCTAGATTACTTAGTCCCTGCCATGACTGAGGGGCTGAACCCTGTTAAGGGGAACAGGTGAGATAAGAATGGCTCTCAGCCAGGCCCGAGTTAGATGTTGGTCCAAAGGCTGTCTGTCTCCTGGGGAGGATTATGGAACTGCAGGAAGATAAAGATGCACAAAATTTCTTTGAACAGAGAACACTTTTGGTAGACCCAAAACTTGTTGAATTTGGAGCATCTAGGAAAACCTGGTAACCTTATTTACCAGGGCCTTCATTTATTAGAAAATAGACCTGTAGTTGTAAACAAGGCCACAGTAGCTGCTGTAACTGGCTAAGATTTTTTAAAGGGTCCTAGATGGGGGTATAACCTAAACTATCCATGTAGGCTGAGCCAGAAGTCTCTGTTTCTCTCTATGGCCCCGTAAGACTGTGCCTCATGGCTGTTTCTCAAGGTTCCCGGTCCGTGTACCATGGCCTTGGGGTTTAGCAGACCTACTAAATAACTTCTCTCTCCTCTTGAATCTGATCCAGTTAAGATACAAGAAACAGGAACCAGACAGTTGGAGATCAAATATCAGCTGATTAAAGAAGGAGGCTTAAGTTTGTGATGAGATGGATGTGCACACAAGTCCCTCTGTCGCTCCTGCCATAAAACTGTCCTGCCCAGGCCCAGGCGGAGCCAAGAAACCGCCCCAGCAGGGGGAGGCTGTTACCTCCTGACCGAGGCAGAAGAGTGTCTGGGACCTCAGGAGCCCGGTTCCCCCCTTCTCCCAGCCATTTCATTGGAGGAGGACTGAGGCAAGGTGTTGCAGACAGATCAGTGTCCCTCCTGAGAAGCGCAGAGTTTCTCTTCTCTGGAGAGAAGAGTGAGGAGACACGGTTCCCCCAAATCTAGGATTAATTTTAGAGTATCAAAAAACTTAAAAGCTATTTTCTTATTTTAAAGATACTTTTGTACCAGAGTAGAGAACTCCAAATTTTTTTAAGAATGAGACCTCATGATTTGTCTTAATATTCTGGTCACCTGGCACGGGGTCTGGTAATTATTTGTTGCCTGAATAATATTTAGAACAATTTTTTTAATGTGGGACCCTAGTGGTTCACAGACTTTTGGAAGAAGTAGGTCAGTAAAATGAAATGCAAAAGAATATGGGGCACTGATAACTTTTTATTTTACCGTGTAAGGATGTTAAAAAAATAGGTAGTATCTCTAACATAACTATAATTTCATAAAGAAACAAAATATTTTCATATAAAAAAGGAAGAACACAATCTTAAAGGATGAAGGAAGTTTTTTGGCCTTGCTTGCACACACACACTCACATTTAAATTGTGTTTATTTTTCTCATTTTGCAGTCATCCAGGAGAAACTTGGTCATAGTCTGGCACTGGTCTGGCATTGAGAAGCCCTGGATTCTTCTGGCATGTTGCCCAGACTTGAGAGACGTCTTAAGGGCCACTGAGTGTGTTCTCACTCTTTGCTTGTTGTGTTTTCCAAACAGAGCACTATCAGAGAAAATCGTCTCAGTCCTGCCAAAGATGCAATGTCCCCACCAGCTGGAGCCCCACCAGATCCAAGGGATGGATTTTATTCACATATTTCCTGTTATTCAGGTGAGAGCCTCTGTGTGGTGTCTTGTCCTCTGAATGTCAGAATTCCTGTAACAGGTCTGGCTCTTGGGCCGTCTGGCTCTTGGGCCATCTGGCCCAGATCCTGGGTGTGGTATGGATTTGCTGGCAGCAGAATGTGATGATGTTTCCTGATGTCATCCTCAAAAGGTTGCCAATACTCCATCTACCCTAGTTGCACAGCGTCACCTGTTAGAATCTTTGAATGTTCCCATCAGTCACTGTTCATTGCCCTTGTGGTAAAGATAGAACTTTGTAGCCCACCCCCGTGCTCTGATGTCTTCCGACCTGTCCAGTCTCATTTTATTCCTTACTTTTCTTTGTTCTTTCCCTCAGCCTGGAAAGCTGTTCTCTTCTCTCCTTACCCGCTGAATTCATATTCATCATTCAGATCTCAGTTCTCCCAAACCTCAGGAAAGCTTCCCCTGACCCTCTAATCTAGAACAGTTTCCTTTGCTCTGTCTATTCATATGGCCACATTCCCTTCCTTCACAGGAAACCTGTGTTACTGCAGTTTGTAACCGTGTATGTTCAAGTGTCTGGTTATTTACCTGTCTCTCCCATCAGACTGTAAGCTTCATGAGGACAGGTACTATGGCTGTCATCCTCACTGTTGTCTCTCTAGCACCTTACAGAATGTCTGGCAGTTTGTAGGCATTCAGTCCTTATTTGATGACTACATGTCTGATGAGAGACCTGTCTGAACCCTGCCTTTCCCCAAGACTCTGTGATTAAGTGGCTTGTGGTGTAAAGCTCACTATATATACTGTACGGTTCTTGTGTCTCAGCCTGCCCTCCAGGCTCCTTGAAAAGAGAAGGAGCAAAGGAATTCACCTTTGTTGGCTACCTCTGTGAGCAGTACTTTGCATCTGATCCTAATACAGTTCTTTGAAGCATCTATTATAATCCTAGTCTTATATCTGAGGAAAGTGAGACTCAGAAGGGGAATAATTGATTTGCTTAAGGGCAGAGAACTAGTGAGTGGAGAAGCAAAGATTCCAGTCTAAACTTCCTGTCTCCAGGCCTTGTATTTTCCCACTCCACCATTCATGCAGCCACGGAGAAGAAAGCTGTGCATCCCTTGCTGGAAAAGTCTTCTAATTCTGTGTTAAGATTATATAGTGTAGGGGTTAAGGGCGTGGACCCTGGAGATTTCCTGGGTTCAAATCTAGGCTCTGCCCCTTTCTACCTGTGTGACCTTGGGCAAATGACTTAATTTCTCATCTCTTAAATAGAAATAATAATAGTACCTACCTGATCAGATGAGAATTAAGTAAGTTAATATGTGTAAAGCACTTAGCTGAAGGACTGGCATATTTTAGGAAGTGCTTTATAAATGTTATAGTTGTTTCTGTTGTTGTTGCTGTTATTGGGAATCTTCCCGGGCACTAGACTTCAAATCAAATACCATGAAATTTGTAAATTTGTAAATGAAATTTGTAGATTTGAGGCCAAGACGTTAACTCAGAATTTGATTTGTATCTTTGTTAGACTTTTTGTCTGGTGCCGACGGACGGTACCTGATCCTTTTTGTGAAACTAGGAAGTTGGGCCCCTGTGTTATTACTAAAACCTCCAACACTGTCATTCTGTGAAGTTGTTGCCTTTTCCCCCAAAGCCTGGATCTCTAGTGATTAGACCTTCCTCAGCCCCATGCTAGAACTTTGAGGGCAAAGAATCTAGTCTAGATATGAGGAGAGGGTGAAAAGGAAGTGATCTTCTGCATTTGGTTTGGGCATTTTGAGTGTCCGTGAATGTTCCATGTTGTGAGTTGAATGCTGGGGGGCTTCCTGTCTGGATGTGAGAGCCTAGGCTGGTGGTTACCAGATTTCTTAATTTCATGGACCAGTAAAATTTTAAAGCAAAAATGGAGGTTGACCTATGGTTGCCATCTGTATTTTGCCAGGCAAGGGCCTTTTTAAAAGTAACTACTCTTAGTTTCTCTATCATTTCCTGAAAAGCCATTTAACTCCCAATCTTAAAATAAAGGACAGTCCTTCAAATTGAATACATTTAGCATCCTGAAAAACTTACCACATGCCTCTAGTTTTTTCCTGTTTTGCTGGAGACCAGTGAAAGGATAGTCACGGACCAGCAGTTGGGAACCATTGAACTCGTTGTCTTGTGCGGGGCTCGAGACTCATCACCCATGTTCACACCGTTTACAAAGCTATAGTAACACACTCCGAATGCCAGCCGGGAGAAAAACGGGTCTAACTTCCAGCCATTGGTATTCTAGGTCACATCTTTTTCTCCCATGTGGGATGTGTATCCTGTGAGGGTAGCTATTTTTCTCAAATGCCAGGGAGCTGTGGCAGAGCTTTGCTGTCCAAGAGGTTCCCTCCACAGCCCTTCATGCTGGGAACTCCAAAACAGTATTGGACTGTCTGTGGGAATCCTATGACTCAACATGCTTTTCCTTCCTTATCTGATCACACTCTCCAGCATCCCACCAAGTGATAATTCTGGGTAGATCTGATTAATGGAAAAGGAAACAAGTATGAAAGACCAGAAACTGGATCTGTGGATCCAAAGCAAAGCAGAGACAAATTGACATGAGCAAGTGTCAGCCTCCTTAGTTGTCTGGGGCTCTGGTGCTGGGGTCGGGGTGCGAGTTAGGAGCTACCGTAGTTCTGAGTGTGGTCTCATCCTCTGCCCCTGCTTCTGGCTTTGTCCGTGCCTGAGGTGGTTGTTTGGAGATGGGGTGGAGTGGAGTGATGGAAATAAATGGAAGATGCTGACAACAAAAGAATGTTCCTTATGTAGATATTCGCAGCCGCCCCTATCCTGGGCAGCCGCTTCCTAAACGGGTCCTTTCCTGGAGCTGGCTGCCCTCCGTGATCAAGCATTTCTTCCTGTCCCTGCGGGAGCGCCATGCAGCGTGCCACGTGTCTGCTTTCCTAGGCAGCTAAACCTTGCCACGTGTGGCTGTGCTCTTGGGGAAACACAACTACTGTCCAAAAACTGCTTTTGAGATGTAGTGGCTCTCTCTGGAGAGAGAATGGCAAGCCTGACAGATGGCACCCCCTCCATAATGTTCTTCAGTAGTACAGGAATTGAATGAAGAGCCAGGGGAGGACAACAAAGGCTCTTATTTGACTTTGCGTTCTTACCCTCAGAGCACCGGAATCTTCCACAGGTTATGGGGTGTGGGTGTGTGTATGTGTGTGTTTTAATTAACTGGAGTTTTAGGTAGGGAAAAACACCTCCTTTTGCACATCAGCCCAAAAGAGCTGGGAAACATTTAATGAAGCCCATATGTCCAGTCTTCTGGTGTGGAAGAGCCTGTGAGTTGTGACACCCAGCTTTGTGGTTTGCTAGCTGTGGATCAATGGGCAAGTTACGTAGTCTCTCTGAGCTTCAGGTTCTGTCATCGCGGCCAGTACCAGCCACCTTGTAGCATTGTGCGGATTGAGAGAGAGAATGTTGTGAGTGCCAAGCTAACCCGAAGCCCAAGGCTGTGTACTCAGTACACCCTGTTCTCACATCTGAATAGTTTGGGGATGTTTTTTCATCTGTCAGTTGAGGGTTATACTAGGGGTTCTCTCTGGTTCTTCCCCTTTCTCTGGTCTGTGGTGCAAGAAGCAGGAAAAAGAATGACGCTGAGATCGATCGCTAGAACCAGGTGGTTGTGGGGATAGCTGCATTTGTGTTATCTTTCGGGTATTTACAAAGCACTCTAGTACATGTGGTTTCATTTGCTCCCACAGTAGCTCTGTGAGGTGAAAGGAACTGACATTCTCAGTTTCACTTTACATGGAGAGGGAAACTGAGGCCTGAGGATCTGAAGTGAGGCTCCTCCTGCACAGCTGCTCACCTCTAGGTCCCACTGGATCTTAGCATCTCAGACACTAAGCCGGTTGCTTTTCCTATAGGACAGTGTGTGTTGATAGCTTGTCGTCACTTGGTCAGTTCAAGGACAGTGATTTGGGTTCATGAGTGGTGCCATCTCTGAGTTGGCCTTCACCGCAGTGGTGTTTCACCCCATCGGCTCACGTTTCCTAACTTTCTTCTGCAGTGGCTGGTGAAGCGAGCTATAGAAACAAAAGAAGAGATGGGTGACTACATCCGCTCCTACTCTGTGTCCCAGTTCCAGAAGACCTACAGTCTCCCTGAGGTCAGTGTTCTCATTTTCTTTTCTTGTCCAGCTGAGAGCATGGGTGCACACTTAGAAAGAGCAGAGTGCGCACAGGCTGCCCTGCACTCCCACCCCCTGTGTGGCATCTCTGCCTCTGCCTGGGCAGCACTGAGACTGGGCCTCCTGGGTCGCTAGAACTGCCTCTTTAAATGGCCACTGAGTGGAAACCCCTATGGTTTTGTCCTTTTCTGTCAGTTTTGGTACTTGATCCAGAACTTTTATTAAATTATAAGAACATGAGTATATTTCTCTATAGTCATATAAAGCTTTTCAAGAGACCACTTGCCTAGAACATTCTTAGAGTAACAGTTGAAAGGTAATCACAACAACAACAATAGCTCATCACTATGAAATGCTTACTACATTCTAGCCCCAGCACATCACCTGCCTTCTACTCTTTAATCCTCATGGCTGCCCCCTGAGATAGGTGTTTCTGTCCCTGTTTTACAGATGGAGAGACTGAGGCTCAGAGGCTAGGTAACTTGCCTGAGGCTTCCGAGCTCGTAAGGATTTGAAATGAGAATACTTGTCGTCACCACTGCACTCAGTGGTCCCCGTTTTTTATTCTGACTATAGAGCTCTGTTTTGGAGCCAGCTGCAGAGGCGGTAGCTTTTTCCCGTGCAGAATGTATTCCAGTTTGTTAGAAAACTGAGACTGGTTCAGGTGAGGTAGTGACGGGAAGTCGGTTTATAGGGCCGACGTCTGAGCAGTCCAGTGCGTTGCAGTCTTCGCCCAAGATTTGTTTATTCCTTGTTTTGTCTTACAGGATGATGACTTCCTCAAGAGAAAAGAAAAGGCCATCAAGACTGTTGCTGACCTCTCAGTAAGTTCCCCTGTCCAAGTCCCTGTGTAAGAGAAGAACGTAGGTTCACAGCCTCCAGATAGCCCTTTGGTTTAGTCACAAACGCCCTGCTCCCTGAGGCTTCGTCTGCTGGGGCTGCCCAGGAGCTGGCGTCAGGTTGGGGTGTGAGGGTAACCCTGCCTTATGTGCCCACTGTCTGGACCTGGCGTTCACGGGGAGAACTTGCCATGACCACTGCACAGTGTTTTTCTTAGTTTCGGTTTCAAGGGAGAAATATTCCAAACTCGTAGCCCTTCCTTGTTTGTCCCAGTGCAGGTATAAACTTTGAGTAGCTCC